>NC_135329.1:17749320-18065749 GCF_023851605.1 Tamandua tetradactyla
AGGAACATGATGTTTCTGAGAGAAACATCTCATCTGGCCAGCCAGACCATCTCTTATTGGGAGGCCCTGTTGGGTTTTCTCCCTACTATGTACATTCTATTTCTAATGTAACCCTTCTTTTCTGAAGGATCTAGTTCTTTTTCACTGTTGAGATGCACTTTTATCTTTGTGGTCCCACTTCCAAAGCTGCTCATGGTGACCGATTAGGAGGTAGGGTTTTTGTTCTACCTCTCTTCTGCCCAGATGGTGATATTCCTGGGGAGCTGGGGGGGGCCTTTATTTGTCTGTTTTCCTGTCTGATGGAATAATTTTGAAATCAGACCTTAATTCCTGAAAACTTCCAAAATGGGAAGTACCTGTGGAAATGTACACTCTTCCCTCTTCTACCAGTTCTCCTCCCACTTCTACTGTGTGATGGTTTATGGAGAAATCTTTGCAGTGTGACTTCTGAAAAGGAGGAGGGTGGTATCGATATTATTTGATATCAGATATCATTTGATATCAGAGAGGTGGATTTTCTTGGTCATGGGTGCATGTTGTCCTGAATCCAGTCTAGGTAATTAGTAACCTTGGTATATACACCTGGAACGTCTTTCTGGCCACAGCCAAGGCCCCAACTGATGATTCCAACCAAAGTCATGCGATTGTCCTTCATACACACCAAGGGGCCTCCTGAGTCACCCTGCAAAAAGAGAAGACAGGTTAGTTGTTTGCAAAAAATGCAGAATCTCTGGGGAGAACTTAGATTTAATATTGATATTGTTGATATTGTGTTCTTCACAATATGCGTGATATGTGTTGATATTGTATTCTTCAAAGCACTTGTTTCAGATACCGGGATTTTTACCTCAACTATTTTGATCCTCTGGAGAACTAGATTGTATCTGCACATGCAAAATGAAGTACAACTGAGATAACCACTCAGACATTTCAGGCCTCAAAAATCTCTGGTTTGAACTCTACTTTCTCCTAGCCACGTGGCTTTAGGCTAACTATGCTTTAATTTTCTTATCTGTAAAATAAGGATATTACTATCTAAAAGGTTAGTGAATTAATTGGAAGAATGCAACTAAAAGCCTTAGAAAGATGTTTGGCATCTAGTAGAACTCTTGGTAACTGTCAGCTGTTATACTGAATTACAAAGATCTTTTTTGTTTTTGTCTTTAACTTGAGGCTAACTAATAATGGTTTCACTTTGCAGACAACCTTTTTCTGACTGTTGAGCTAGGTGGTATGGTAGAGGTTTCTGAAGAAACCATTTAAAAAGTAATCAAACATTGTCATGGAACCAAGAAAATAAAGATGATATGATTTACTTACAAAGACAGCCCACAAAATCCTCAGGAGTTCTGCCTTCTCTTTGCATCCCCTCCCCTCTAATCCCCAGCTCCTAATGGGGTGGGCACACTGTAGTCCCTAACATATCTGGTCACTAACAGTGCCTTGGCTATAATTAAGTCCTAATACCAGCAGGTTGGTTTATCTCCAGGGCCCCATGCAATCTAAGTACTAACCCTGATAAGGATGCCAACAGAGAGAACCTGAAATAGTTTGATTTCCCAGGGTATCAGGGTTTTTAAAAAGTATTTCTCTCAAATCATCTGTATCTTATTTCCTAGTATGCTGCCTTTCCTCCTTCCCCCTTCTAAAAAGTAGACTCCAATTCTCTAGCATCTACAGAAGTCAAGAATTTCTTAATTTGTGTAGCTTTATCCATTACTTCAATCAATCAATGGCCTGGGCTCACAGGAAATCCTGTACCAGGTGGAGTTTCCTGTGCAGGCACTGGGGAAATTTCCTGCCGTTTAAATTTCTTAAATTTGAGTAACTTTGATCTTTCTCCAATTGTTTTATTCTCTGAGGCCTTCATCTAGAATCCCTTGGAGCCTCACTAAGATGAAATCGCCCCATTCTGGCTGTATCTCTTTTTCTTGGTCGAAAACCTATTGACCAAGGAACATTTTTACCCTTGGCTGGGCCAAGAATATATAGAGAGACTCATGCTTACATGGCAGGCATCGTGCAGGTTTGCTTGGTTCCCTCCACTTCGAGTGTCTCCAGCACACAACATATTGTTGGTGATGGTTCTGTTAAACAGATGCTGGGATGTGCAGCGGCTAGATGGGTACAGTCTGACATGAGCTTCTTTTAGCCGCTCAGAATAGAAAGGAGAAGCTGAAAAGAAAGTGGGGGGGGGCTTGAAATCTCATGACTCTAGGGAAAATTATTTATAAAACTTTTGGAAGGAGAAAGCCAAATTTTCCAGTAATAGCTAACATTTATCAAGCTGTTTACACATAGTTGGTTGAATCCTAAGAAATTGCCAATATCTGATTGACTTGAAAAAACAGCAATTTTACAAGGTTTAACCCTGGGTTTCTCAACAGCAGCACTGTAGGCTTTGTCTTAAGGGGCCGTCCTGGACATTGTAGGATGTTTAGCAGCAACGCCAGCTTCTACACTAGATGCCAGTATCAACCCCCACCATGAGTTGGGACAACCAAAAATGTCTCCAGACATTGCCAAATGTCTCCAGGGTTGGGGTGGAGCTGGAGGTGGGATGGGGGCCAGGCGGATCAAGCAAAATCATCCCTGGTTGAGAACCACTGGTTTAACCTAACGTTATCTCATTTAGTTCTCCTACTCCAATTAGGCAGGTATTTTTATTTCCATTTCCCAATGAGAAAACAGATTTAGAATAGTTTAAAAGAAAAAATAAAAAACACGTCCAAGGTCACACAGCTAGCAAGGTGCTAGGATGTGACCTCAAGTCTACACCAGCCAAGAGTACAAGAACCCACACACTACTATGCTTCTTATACAGAACCTTCTTTAAATCTTAAGTTCTTTAAGGCACTTGTACTCTGCAGGCCTTCCTTGACCTGTACAGTGGCCTTACGAGGTAGGGCAGGCAGGTGATGCATCCACACTTTTCAGGGATGCAAGGAACATGCCTACATCGATGCAGAGTCCGTGCCTGAAACAGGACTAGAACTCAGTTCTCGTGACCACTTTTTCTTCTGTCCAGTCATCCACTGCATGTCCCGCAGCCCTGCGGACAGACAGGATGGGGCCAAGACTTCCTTCCACTTACATGCCTCATGCTTGCCATAGCCAGAAAGCTCACACTCGGTCCAGTCAGGCAGCTGCAGGCCAGCATCAGGGAGACAGACGGTGCCCACAGTGTCGCTCTCCTGGGCACAGGACAGCGAATCTGATTTCAGCTGCAGCAGAGCTGGGAGGGAGAGGAAGGAAAAGCATACATAAGTCCTGTGTGATGAATTTCTTCTAATTTGAGGGGACAGAGATAAGGGAGGGAGGGAGGGTTTGGCAGAAGAGGGGTGTGTGTCGTGTGTGCAAACATGGCTGTGTACTGCGATCCGGGGACATCGGAACTGCTGCGGAGAGACATCTTACCGATGTCGTTGTCGTAAGTGTCATCATCAAATTCCTCATGGACAATGTATTTTTCTACTTCAAATTTCTGCTCCTCCTCTCCAGGGACCACCCGGTACGTTCTGCCCAGCACCACCGTGACATGGTGGGGAGGGGACCTAATGGAGAAACAGACTTAGAGCTCCGTCCTTGCCGTCACAGTTCCGCTCATGGACTCGCCTGGTTTCAAGGCCTGAGGGAGGAAAAACCTCCTGGATTTCCCAACCCCCTACCTGTCCAGGAAGCAGTGGGCAGCAGACAGGACCCAGCAGGAGTTGATGAGTATTCCCCCACACAGAAACCTCTCTCCCGGCGACCTTCTGTTCCTGACAAAGATGGCAGCCTGCCAGGGGTGAGACGTGATGTCCGCGAAGAGTCCTCCTTTAATGCGAAACTGAGGCTGCCTGTACTGTCTCAGGCCGCAGGTGGCTGGCAGAGGGAAGGAGAGAAAAGGGAGATCAGCTCTTCGGGCCTGAGATGAGGCCCTTGAATGCCCATCCTGGTGACTTCTCTTAGAACCCTGAATTTTAATGGCCTTCCTGCACTTTTACAGGTTAATATAGAGCAACATAACCTTCTCCATGGTAATGAAAAACACAACCTACTGCATGCCAAGCACTGTACATACAGTATCTTTAACCCTCACAACACTGAGCTTCAGAGAGGTTGAGGCATCTTTGCCCAAAGTCATGGCACCTGGATTTGGATCCAGGTCTGACTGACTCCAAAGGTGGTGATCTTTCTGCTATGCTTCCCTGCCTCCAGATAGTCCTATCACCAAAACCTGGCTTAAGAAGTCATGAAACAGGCTACCAAAACCCCTTGCAGCTTCCTCCTGGAGAATGTCTACCCCTTTTCTTCTCATCTCCTCAACCTTACTCATCCTACCTCCTCACAAAGTCCCCTGAGGAACATTCTGGCTGATCTGTGTGTTCACAGGGACTAAGGAATAATCTGTGCTCAGACAATTTTCAAACTAAAGTCTCATTTTGCATCACTTAAATCTTCCTTTTGTCTCCCACCCCCTGTTGCTCACTGGGGTCTCCTGTCTTAAGTAGGTTTAGGGAGAGAGTTGGAAGTGTTCTCAGTAGCAGCAGTACACGCCCAAGAATCACAGGATGTGGGATCAGGCCCAGCTCTACTCCTCAGGAGCCCAGTGAGCCTTGGAAGGCCACCTGGGTTCTGAGAGGTCACTTCCTAATCAGTCCAATGGAAATGGGAAGACTTCCTCTCACTGCCTTGTTGGGGACACGCTGTGCAAGCACTTTTGTTATCTAATAAGCAATATATCCGTGCCCTCTCCAAATTTGCCATTACCGTCATCATCACCATTAATAGAGACTTCTAGAGAGGAGTTCAGAGCCTGCTGTTGAGGGAAACTGGTTATTTTCCTTCTTTCTGCCCCCACCTCCTTACCCCCTCCCCCAGGTGGTGGAAAATGAACACCTACCCCAGAGTATTGCTGCCCCACCACTGCCTCGGTCACGGAGGGACCCTCTCCCCGCCCAGCCTGGCCTTCCCAGAAGACTGGCAGGGACACAGTGTGAACCAGACAGCTGTGAAGACGCAGGAAGTGGCAGAGGAAATGGTCAAGAAGTGAGAGTGGACAAAGGGATGTGGCCAAGAGCCAGCACTTACAGCACTGGGGCACGTCGCAGTATTCCCATGTCAACTTGCCGTCCTTCTGCACGTGGCACCAGGGCTTGGCATCCCCATCCGGATTCCTAAATGATAAAGGAGCTTAAGGGCTTCGGATGCTTACCAGTATACCAAAGGACACTGAGAGGGGAAGGATGCTCAGTAAAGCAACTGAGAAAAGCACTGAACTGGGGTGGGGAGGGGAGGACCCCGAGTTCACGACTTGGCTCTGTCACAGATGCTCACATAAGAAAATAACTTCTCTTTAATTAACTTTGTCTTCCTATCAGTCCCATAGCTGGGATTTCACAGGAATGTTAGGAGGAACTGTGAGTTGTTCTGTGAGGAAACTCTTACACTCATTGCAATGAAGGTGCCACATGAGAACGAAGTAGATGAAGGCTGGATGGCTATGAGTCAAACACCTTGGAAAACTGCTACACCTTACTTTTTTTTTTTTTCCACCTTACTTTTCTTTCTTTTTTTTTTTGGGATATATGGTGGGATCACATTTTATTATTTTTTCCATGTGAGTATCCCATTATTGCAGCACCATTTGTTGAATTTTTGTTGGTTTCTTCTGCTTGTTTGTTTGTTTTTGGGGAAGTGCATGGACCAGGAATCAAACCCAGGTCTCCCGCACAGCAGGCGAGAATTCTACCACTGAACCACCCTTGCATCCCCCACCTTACTTTTTGTAAGTGTTACTCTGGCAAATGAAGACGTTGGACTAGATAATAGCCATGGTTCATTCCTTCCACCCACTGGATCTTCCGTGTAACCGAAGCACCAAATCTTCTCCCAACCCATGCCACAGTCCAGTCCTCGGCCCCAGACCTATGCCCATGGGTCCCTCGGCCCCTGCACTACCCACCGGCAGTAATTGTGTTGGCCCAAGCCCAGGGCCTGGGCATTGCTCGTCCATGCCGTATAAATCTTGCCTATCAGCTGCACAGAATTCCACCGGAGGCAGGTGGCACCAGACGTGGTGAGACTGTGGGAACCCCGGTACTCTAACCCTTTTTCAGAGTAGCAGTCTCCATTTTTTCCTGGATCAAAAGAAATCTCAGACTGAAACAAAACTTATGAAATCACGTCCTGTACAGGGGCTCAAGTGGAGGTGCTGGCCAGGGAGGCTGAAGGCTAATCTAGCATGGAGAAGAGTGTGATACCACCCACCTCCCCTTTTCTCTCCTTTAAGCTCTTGACTTGGGCATGGCAAATGGAGTTCATCATGTGTGCCAACTTTCATCAATTGGATGTGGCTTCATAGAACGCTGTGTTCAGAGAGATTCTGAGGGTATATTCAAGGTCAGCAGGAAGGGATGCTGGGTTCAATTACTGGTGAGTGCTGTGGGCTTGGTGGGGGAAGGGGGAAAGGTGATTCAGGCTGTGAGCCTCAGAGTGCTGCCTATTTTCACCCATTTGTCCCATTTGCCCTTTCCTCTCCCCATTTGAAACCTACAAAGTTTAATAAATACCATAATTCAAAAGGATCTTTAAGATAATCTAGACCAATGAGTCCCAATTTATAGCAGATTCTGGGGGATGGGGAGGATGCTTTAAAGTAACTGAAAAGAGTTCTAGAATTCACAGGTATACCGGCATTACCTGTAGCCCAAATGCATATTTAAAACTTGAAAAAAAAATACTTTCATACCATTTCACAAAATTATTTGTGAAATCCCCCAGAATCTGCTATAAATTGGGACTCATTGGTCTAGATTATCTTAAAGATCCCTTTGAATTATGATATTTATTAAACTTTGTAGGTTTCAAATGGGGAGAGGAAAGGGCAAAATGGGACAAATGGGTGAAAATAATTTTCCTACCATTTCACAAAATTATTTGTGAAAGCACCACTGAGTTCATAGCACTTTTTGTAACTATTTTTCAATTTGGAAAACTATTTTACATTACAAAGTCTTTAAAGAGCAAGTGAGAGAATAAAATAGGCCCACCCATCAAAAAAGGGAGGGTTGCCATTCATTGTCAAGAGGACTGGAAACCACGGAACCTGTCCCATCCTCTTTCTTAGATGAAGAAACTGAGGGTCAGGGTGGGTGAAGAAATCAGCTCAAGGTCAAACTGCGACGAGGTCAAGCCTGGACGAGCACCTGAGTCTCCTGACTTTCTTCCTTCTACCACCAAAATGAGTAACTCCTGATATACACCTTTTTCTGCTCAGTTCTACAAGGGCTGTGATCTTGTCCTCCCAGACTCTCTCCCCAGGGAACACTACAGAGGCGGGGGGCGGGCACTGCCACTTTGCCACTTACCCTTGGAGCAGGACGGCGTGCTGCAGAACTCAGGGTTGTACCTCCCTGCCTTGAAGACGTAGCACCAGGGCTTCAGCCCTCCATCCGGGTTTCTGAAAAATCAACCGGGGAGGCCAGGAGGTGAGAGGCAGAGCCTTCGCCGCCAGCCCCACCGCAGCGAGGGCCTTTTTTCCCCCTCGCTGTAGCCATTTAGCCCCGAGGACATCCTGCCGCGGGGGCGGCGTCCGTCTGTCTCACCTGCAGTAGTTGTGGTTGCCCAGGCCCAGCCTCAGCGCGTCCCGCCTCCGCCCGCTGTGGGGCTTCAGGGCCAGCGCGCTGCTGTTCCAGTTGGCGCACTCAGCCCCGCTCTCCGAAGTGCTCCAGGTGCCCCTGTAAGTGACACCCTGGTCCTCGTAGCACGTGGTGCTGGCATCTGGTTTAAAGCAAGAGCATATGACATCTCACGTGTGAGGCCCCGCTTTTATGGGGCTCTCCCAGCAGTCCCTGTCACCCCAGCATTTGGCTGCTGGAGCAGCTGGCACACAGGCGGCTGGCTGCCCCAGAGCCAGATTTCAGCTTCCCGCCAGAGGTTCTGCCTGTTGGGCCCAGTGCTTGGGTTTCTGGGGTGGTATGGAGCTGTGTGTACCCCAGAAAAGCACGTTCTTAAGCTTCCTCTGTTCCTGTGGGTGTGGACCCATTGTAAGTAGGACCTTTTGATGAGTTACCTCAATCAGGATGGGTCATTAAGACCCATTACTAGAGTTCTTTATAAACAGGATGTAATTCAGACACAGAGAGAAAGCCAGGGGGAAACAAGAGGCCAAAGGTCAAGGTGCTCGGAAGAGAAGGGAGAGGCCACCACGGACATTGCCAGGTGACAGAGGAGCCAAGGATCACCAGCAGCCAGTCCCAGAGCACCAAGCTTTGCCTAGATGACGCCCTGATGTGGACTTTCTCCCATCCCCAAAACCTTGGACTCATAAGCTGGTGTTGTTTCAGCCAGCCCGTTGTATGGGATTTGCTTGAGCAGCCAAAGGAGCTGAAACAGCTGGGTGACTCCTGGGCTATCTTTCCCAGCCCTGCCCGTTGCCCCTGCCCCCACATACTTCCTTTCCTTCCCGGGTAGATTTGGGAGTTGGAATTGCAGTCCCTCTCACACACCTTCCCACCTGCCCACTTACCTATTTCACAGCTTTTCCCAAAAAATCCTTCAGGGCACTGGCAGACAAAATCTGAGAAGTAGAGAGCTTGCCAGCATGTCCCCCCATTGAAGCACCTTGGCTCGCTGCAACCTGTCAAGTATAAACAAGGAAACCCTTAATTACTTTTAGAGCAGCTAAAAGAATAATGTAACAGTTACATTTTTTTAATATTTTTTATTGTTAAATGCAACATATATACAAAGAAAGTAAAGAAAAACAATGACATTCAAAATGCACTTCAACAAGTAGTGCTTGAAGAGTGCTTTCTATAGACCTGGCACTCTTCTAAGAGGTTCGCAGAAATTAACTCATTTAATACTTGCAGTAAACCATGAAGTAGGTATTATTATCACCTCCTTTTGCAGATGAGGAAACAGGATCAAAAATAGCCTTGACCTCAGGTTACACAGTCTCGTGTCTGCTCTGCACCTTCCCCTCTGCCGAAGGCACAGCAGCCTGGAATCTCCTTTTGAAGGTGCTGGAGACCTTTTTAGTTTATGGTGTATTTGGAGTGGCTGGAGGGAAGGACCTGAGACTGTTGAACTGTGTTTCAGAAGTCTTGATTCTTGAGGAAGACTGTACAACTATATAGCTTTTACAATGTGACTGTATGATTGTGAAAACCTTGTGTCTGATGCTCCTTTTATCCCAAGTATGGATAGAGAGTAATAAAATAAGGACAATAAATAAATACATAATAGGACGGATAAGGAATAAAAAAAAAAATGGGTAGATTGAAATAGTGGTGGTCAATAAGAGGGAGGGGTGAGGGGTATGGATACATGCATTTTTTACTTTCCTCTTTTTATTTCTTTTTCTGGAGTGATGCAAATGTTCCAGAAATGATCATGGTGATGAATACATAACTATGAGATGATATTGTGAGCCACTGACTGCGTACTTTGGGTAGACTGTATGTATGTGAAGATATCTCAATAAAATATATATATATATTTTAATTAAAACAACAAAAGATGCTGGAGCCCATGAAAGACAGGGTTTGGGCCCCTGAGACTGGACCCCTGAAGCCCCAGCTTGAATTGATACTTAATTTTTTTTTTTTTTTTGCCTGAGCCAGCACTGGGAATTGCACCAGAGTCTCTCTCCGGTGTGGCAGGCGAGAACTCTGCCACTGCACCACCGTGGCCCGCCCTCGGATACGTACTTTTGACGGGCACCGTGTGGCACTGCGGCCTGCCTCCGTTGCACCAGCAGTACTCCACCCGGTTGCTTCTGAGCACGGGGCGCAGCCACGACTCGTGCTGCTGGTACACCATCTGTGTCTTCTCATCTCTGCAGGTCACTGTAATGAGACAGACTGGTCCCTCTAGAGCACAGCTCACAAAGAAGGGGCTCACCACTTCCTGGGTCTACTGAGAAAAACCCCTCACTTGCTTCCAATTTAATCCATCCTTTATCCCTTTCTTGCTCTCAGCTAGGAGACAACAAATAGTTAATATTTTGCCCCCAAAGACCCCTTTCATTGTTTCCCCTCTGATCGGCCCCTGTTTGAAAGACTCTATGTCTATCAAAATACATTTATTAGGTAATACTCTACTTTTCCACTTTTAATTCACCCCCAGTAAACATACTTATATAACTGCCTACCAGAGTTTTGGATCCACATGACTCTCCCCATTCTGAAATGATTTATTTCTGGCCTCCAATTTGACATTTTAGTCTGTGCAGAAAATGTGCTGTTTTCATAAGTAGTTTTTTTATGAGTAGTTTTGATATAGTGAAAATAGTTGAAGTACTCCCATTATTATTCTTTTTCCTTCCTTCTCTTTCTTTTTTGCCAATCAGAATGCCAATTTTAAAAAATCTTGACTTTTATTAAGGAAGAAATATATGCTCATTGTAAATAATGCACAATCTCACCTTCACATAGCTTAAGTAAACAAGTCATTAATAGAAGATAAATCTTCTCAGTAGAGCCTAAAGCACCCTTTACTCATCTTAAACCCTAACCCTGCCTCCTGCCTTGTCCAACCCCCTTGCCACCTTGGCCTCGTCTTACCTCTGTAAGATCGGGTTCCTCTTCTGAATAGGCTGTAGATTTCCTGCAAAGGGGTGGAGGAAGGATCAGCAACTGCTGGATGTTTCAAGACTAAAGGCTGGCCAACCTGCAAGACCACTCAGGAACCTAATCAGAAGTCACCCTGAGATTCTGCCTATGGTACCTGGCCCCAGGTGGAATATTCTTTTCCTGCCTTCTTGTAGGAAGTCTCCCTCTCCTCCCAGAGGAGCACTGTGCAAAAGAACTTTCTGCATAATGGAAAGGTTTTCTGTCTGGGCTGCCAGTACAGGAGCCGCTAGTCACATCTGGCTACTGAGCACTAGAAATGGGGCTAATATGACTAATAAACTGAAATTTTAACTTTATTTAATTTTAATTCACTTTAATTTTAAATAGCCATCTGTAGTTAGTGGCTACCATAGCGGACAGTGGAGTTCTAGGCTCCTGTCTCCTCCATAGAGCCATCCTAGACTCTCTCGTCGCGAAAGACCTGCTGCACAGGTGTTGCTCATTTAGCCTTACAGCCTGCCCTTTAACGGTGGACATGTTCAGAGTGTGGATTCAGCTTCCTTCCCACTAAATAGGAAGCAGTCCGGGGAGCTCCCCTGCTTCTGTGACTCACAGAGCTTGTACTGTCCCGTGCAAAAAAAACCTTTATGAGTTAATCCAAATACATTCTTGAAAAACAGCTCCACAATCCAAGCGCATTCTATAAAAACAGCTCCAAAGAAAGGAGCCAGAAACAATGGGATGAAATTAAGAACTGTTTACTCAAGTGAGAATAAATGCCTAGGATAGGGATGCTGGGAGCTGAACCCCAGGGTTCCTATATTCAGGGGCTGTGCGTTCTGCAGGTGTGCCGCCCCCCTCTCCCTTTGCCTTGGCACTCTTTGCTACCCCACATCCCTGGGGGTCGGATACAGACTCTTGGTTCTACCTTGGAGCATCTGACTACCATGGGCGGATGCAGAGGTGAACACGACACCCACCTGGCTGGGAAAAGTGAAGACTACGCCACAAAGCAGAGATAGGCACAAGAGTTCTGTCTTCATTTTAATCATCATTTCGTTACAGTGTCCTGTAAATTCTGGAAGAGGAGAGAGAGGGAGAAACACTTCATCACATGATGAGAGATCTCAACGTGCATGACAAAGCTCAAGAACCTGGGCCTCCAACATGGCTGGGACCCTGCGGCCATCAGCTTCCACGACTGGGGAGACCGAACAAGTGTCTGGAAAATGCTTCTGCACAGAGATACTTGTGGGCTGAAAGGCATGTCTCGATGGCCCAGATCCTGCAGAAGCCAGGCTTGTTTTCCCTGGAAGTGAATTCCTGCCCTGGAGTTGACTACATCAAGCTGCATTAACATCCTCTCCCTGATTTTTGCAAAGGAAGCTGTAGGGATTTTTACTGCCGGTGCATCACAGAGCTGGTTTACCTCAGATGGCCTCAACTCTTGCACTTGTAACAGAGCCTATTTCCATGTCTGACCCCTGTCCCCCTCCACGCCAGTGTTCTCCCTGCTCCGCTCTTCCATCGGAATGTCTGTCTCTTTTTCAGACTGTGACAAGGCCTGCCGAGTGCAGATCTGCAGGAAGAAAAGGAGCCATCTGGCTTTTGGTCAATCGACTCAGATCTTCCTGGATCCCAAATTCCTGGTTTCCATTTGCCTTTCCCCAGGGCTCTCGCCCTCAGAGACTGAAAGTAGGTTAGTTGGTTGGGTGTTATTTTGTGGTCTGGCAGGCCCTCTCACCCCTTCATCCACAAGAATTACAGCAGGGCATCTCTTCCCTTGACTCATTTCCCTTCAGTCAAAACACAGTTTGGGCCCCGGCCCTTCCCCCTTAGCCTCAGGATCGTGGGAGCTCTGGCAGTTCAGAGGCCTCAGCTCTTTCGTTCTTGCCTCGCTCTGCCTCCTTCTTTGTTTCTTCACAAAACCCTGCTGGAAGTCCCCTCCTCCCCACATTCTCAAGCTCTGTTCAGAACAAAGATTAAAAAACAAAAAAAAAGAAAGAAAGAGAGAGGCGGGGCGGGGGCTGTTCAGGCCTCACTGATCGCTCCCAGGCAGCTGAAGCCGGAGCAGGGAAACTTCCAGAGCTGGGGGTACAAAGTGAGAAAGACATGCAGGGGACGGAGACATGCAGGGGACGGAGACATGCAGGGGACGGATCACCAGTGATTCCAGTGGGAAAGCACAGGGCTCGGATTCAGGGACAGGCTTGTCACCCACACACGCCCCTGCTCACGGGAAGGAAACAAAAGTGCAATATCTGGGCCTTCGTTTTAATTTGGCATGCCAAGGTCCCCTTCTGCGGCTGCGCTTCTCACTCAGAGGAGGCAGCTGTGCTGCTACTAACTGGTTTCAGACAGTCACAGAAGGGAAAGGACCCAGGGAGCTGAGTCAACCCAAAGTGGAGCCTGCTGTGGAATCTTCTGATCACGGGGAATTTCTCCAAATTTTCTTTTTCTCGGTTTTCCTCAAGTTTTCCCTTTCTCAAAATATCTCCAAATTCCTTTTAAGTATCCCTTCTTAACTATATCTCATGACTTAGCACCATTTAAAAATAGATTTTGTCAAATGTATTTCCCCTCTTTCTTCTCGATGTTGTAGAACGACCCTTTACTACCTCGATAGGGGGTCTACCTTAGCTCTAAAGCCTCAGGACTTTTTGAAGGAATTCCGAATGAAACAATGAATGAATGGGTAAATGAACCCCCGACCAGACAGGGACCTTCCCGCTTCTTCGCCTTGTATCAAACCAAACAGCTCTTTCGATACACTCATTCACCCGAGCCAGGGGGAATGGTTCAGGCAGTACTTGGGATGTCCTCCAGCTGCTGTTTTATTGCAAGAACTCATGGTCCTCCTAAGCGGACCTCAGTTCCAGATGCTGGAAAGTTGCAAAGTGAGAGATGAAGTGTTAACACCTTTGTCTCTCCACCAGGCCACCCTCCTGGGGCAGGTGGGGCTGGGGGTGAGGGAAGGACAGCCTGAAAAGGAGGAGGGGATAGGGCTTAGGGCTGAGTGTAAAATTCCTACAGCTGCCTCCTGTTCAATCTTTTTGCAACTTAAGAATCAGCAAAAAGAGGGAAAGCAGTCATTTCTGTTTTCTGCTCCTGGGATATTTAGAGATGTGTCTCTCTCCCACCAGTCCCTAGTCTTCCCTTGGCTCTTTTGGGCCTTCCTGGGCCTCCAGTGGCGCCAGTGCAAACCAGTCTCACGCAAGCAAAGCAACGGCTCCATCCGTGCTGCACAGAGGCAGTTAGAGCAGCTGGACAGGCCATATGAGGTAAGAGGATGACAAAGAAATTAGTCATCCCATCAGCAGAAAAGCAGTGCGGTCCATAGGGTGGGAGAAAGAAGAGAGGGAGGATAAAGTGTGTCCTTGTTTTGCCTTTCTAAAGAGGTGGGTGTAGAGGTCTGGGGGCAGTGCCTGGACAAAGAACAAACAGAAAACCAGAAGTGTGGATTCAGGCTCAGGGCTGCTGGGGCCCATGCCAGGACAGACTGCAGTTTCCCACCAAAGGGAGAAAAGCCTGGTGCTCATGGTGAGGCCAGAGTGGAAGATAAGATTTGAGGAATAAATATAAGAACAAAGATAAGAAATACATAAATATAAGAAAGAGACCCTTCCGAGGCTTGTTTTATAAATGCTAAGACTCCTAATTCTTTTTGGGGGGGTTCTCTTCCTTTTGTTCTACCTAGCAGTTTCCTAGAATCTCCAAGGAACTGGAAAAAAAATAAAAAGAAAGGAAGAAGTGGGGGGGGGGGGAGAAATAGGCAAACCACCATGTGGCCAACTCTGTGTTGGACTGGAATCCCTGGACCACAGAAAGCATCACTGCACTGAGATGGGCAGCAGCAGTCTCAGCTCCCAGCATGCCCGTCCTCATGCACACGGATTGCCAAAAGGCACCCTCTCTGGTAGACAGACCTCTGCAGGCAGAGGCCTGGGCATGTTGACAAAAATTCTGCGCATATCAAGAAAAAAACGGTTATTTCCTCCATGTGGATTCAGCTCCATGCCAGCGGGCAAGTGACTTGGCAAATAAGGTATGGGTTGGATTTTAAACCCTGCCGGCCCTCCCTCAGCAGGCCATCCTTGAGCAGGACACAAACCTGCAGCTCAGTTTGCAGTGGCCTTGTCTGCATCCAACACGTGAGTAGGTCCCGCACAGCATCTGTGTCTCACCCCACCCTCTACCCCCAGGAAGCCATTTTTTGTCCTGTTGGCTGTAGCAACAGGGTGACTCTGTTACTGGCACCTGTGAACAATGTGTGAATGACAATTGTTCTAGGGGAAAAACCTGAACAATAGTCTGGTCCCAGGGAGGGGTGAAATGTGGTAGAAACTACCTCTCCCGGGAAACGTACTGTTCGGCAGAGCCAAGGATGCATGCCATTTTGGCTGAAAAGACCACGGTCATGCCAGCCGGAAACTCAGAGTTCATTTCTGCAATGGTAACCTGGTGGAATGCTGATTGATGAGCACAGGTTAATAATTGTTTGGATCAGGAATGGGTGGAAGCCACTGGAGTAGCAGTAAGATAGAGGAAGGACCTGGGGGAAAGTGGGCCAAGGGTTACCTCCAGTACCTTTATTTTTGCCCTTCCATGACTCTTTTCCTCCTAGATATTGCTCCCTCTTCTTTTCTTCCACCTTCTCCAATCCCCTCCTGCCCACCCCCGATCTCCATAAAATTCTGCTCTTAGGAAAGGAACTGATAAACTTATCTATACAAGGTAAAATAATTTAAAAAAATTAATGTGCTACATTGCCAAAGAGCAGCTACGTTTTGAGACATAAAATTTGTTTGTAGGGATGCAAGGCTACTGGACTGACCTCTCCAAGGTCTCCTCTAGGGCTAACCTTCTGTGGTTTCTGTTTCTGTGAGAACAAATGATATAATGGATGTGCACATGCTGTGTAAACTGTGAAATAATTATAAGTGGTTGTAGGCATTTTATTTAAACACTCAGCCACATGCCATCGTTCTATTTTTATATTATATAGGAAAGTGATTTGCAATAAAGGGAATATACAAATGCAGGTAATCAATCAATCAAATGCTCTGATTCTAGGTCAAACAGTGCAAGGGACCCAGATGTAACTGCACCTGAGGACTTGTAGTTTCTCCTCTTGCCAACCGGGAAAAGACAGAAACATGACCAAGCTGAGGGGAATATAAATTGCAAGGGAAAAATAAAAATAAGTTAATACTATTATCAAATTTTGCACCATGTGCAAGGTTTGCTACATTAATTTTTGATGGAGGGAATTCTTCAGTTATTATTGCTTTGCAAAGCTTTTCTCTGGAAATCTGAGTAAAAGAGTTTATTCCCAAGAGCACTGATACCCTAAAATGACTCACAGCTTTAATCAAACAATGCCCACACCCCCCAACCCCACCCTGGTTCAGAATGAATGCCAAAAAGTTAGAAAAGAAATGATCAGAACTTCTTGGAACAGCAAAGGCACTTGGCTAGAGTGAGGACAAGAGACAAAGAGCGGTGGTTTAGAGAAAGGACTAGGCCTTGGAAAGGGTGGTGGCCTTTGTCCAGGCCAGAGACAGACCCTGGGACAAGAGCCTTTAGCCTAGAAGCTCTGGTCCTGCTTATTCCAGGCTGCTATCAGAGGTCACGCTCTCAGAATCAAGACCCTTTCAAAAGCTACCCTATATAGGCAATTTTTAACTTTTCAAAAAGTAAATTGTATGTGCCAAATGTTCTCACTCCTTGAACTCTTTATAACCAAGGGATAGGAGAGGGAGAGGGGAAATCTTTCTGTCGGCTTCTTATCTAATTGGCCATGTCCAATGAGGCAAATACGACAGAATCTTCTCCCGGAACCCCCAGCCCCATCCCAGGCATCTCGACTCACTCAGCAGAATACTCTCTAAATCATCTATAGGCATACAACTGGTGTCTAAGCTAAAACAAATTACCCTGGCTCCTGATAAGAGGACAGCTCTATCCTGAGCCTGGTCAGTTGTCATTCTCCCACACCCGACACGCCAACCCCCAGTTAATCCCAGCTATCTGGAGAAACAAAGTGAGTGTTAGCTGTGGGTCTAGGAAAATAAAACTCTATCCCATCTCATCCTAAACACACACACACACACACAAATAAGCCTTTCCTAATGAACTCAGATCTTTCTGAAGAAAAATAAATAAATAAAGCTCAGCTGGCAAAAGCAAACTCAATTAGTCAGTGTAATAAAATGTTAACCCCAAACTCTGAAGCTAAACAAAACTTGCAATCTAATGTTCATCTAAATGGATATCTTGTTAAGCAATGGTGGTAAGTCTTCATGTTCCTTCCACTCCCTAAAGCAAACATCCCTACAGGGTAGTTAAATACGCAATCATTTGATAATTCTTCAATCTACCTCCAGATTTCAACACACTTGAATCAGGAAATAACAATCAGAAGCTTTCATTGTATCTGACGTGAATTCATCCACAATTTACTGGCTTCAAGTGAAAGCATCACATTATAGTTCATTTTTGAGAAATGTGCACGGATTAGTGGCACAAATAGGTATTTGAGCACCGCCTCCTCTTTGCAGAACCCTTTTACATGCTGTAAATTACTTAAGGCGTGTCCTTACAGCTGAGAGTACAGGATTTCAAAATACTGTGCCATACAGGGGACTCGTGGTAAGAGGCTGTATCACAACTCCATCCCGGACACCCAGTTCCATCCAAAACCACACGCTTTTCTCACTGCTCTCACTGTCCCCAGAAGACTGGACTGTAATGCGCTCAGTTCATACCCGAGAGGAAAAGAGCCTCGGGAGTCCTCATGTCCAACCATGCTGCCACTTACAGGTTGTGTGTGGGCAGCCTAGCCTCCCTGAGCCTCCACTTTCCTTGTTTTCTTTAATGAGCTCATCATTTCCACCTGGTGGGTTGTTATGGGATTAGAAAAAAAGCTGGCGAAGCGCCTACGCAATGCCTGGAACCCAGTAAATGTTAATTGAAGTTAATCGTCATAAACATCCTTCAGCAATTAGAGCACAAAAGTTTCCTGCCCAACGCGGAGCCCTGTGGTCCTCACTGTGCTGCGGAGTTAATTGCAAATGCTGTTTCCTAAATTGGCTGAACTTCTTGTGATAACTTGCAACCATTCTATTGATCGATTCTTTACAATTGACATAAAAATTTCCTGCCCTTCCGCTATGTGCACAGAACAGGATTAACAATGGCCATTATTTCCTGAATATGGGATGATGTGTCTTTTATCCTATTTTTAATCAGTTATTTTTATTTGCCTTTTCCAGATCTATTTATTTCACACCTGCTGGGAATCACTCCTGGTTCTCAGAAGAAGCCGGAATTAGCAGCTGAGACACCTGGGAGAGCAGGCGCTCCCCACTGATAAAAACCCATCAGCTACACACCACGGATGTCTGAAAACCAGAGACAGATGAGAAAAGTAAGAAAACCAGAGCTTCTGTGGAAAAAAAAATCTTCCCTTTGTCTCTGCAGCCTGAATGGCAAACACTTTCTCGTAGCTGTGATAAAACAAGAACAGCCAATGGAGATCAAGTTAATGACAGACTTTTCTTTTAGCTTTTTCATCTTGGGGACTAGGTTTCCCTTCCCCACCCAGCCCCCTGCACCCTGCCCTTGGTCAAGAAACTCATCTGACCTCAAACTGCTCATTTAAACACCTCCAAAGTCTTGAGAATCTCCTTGAGGACCATCCTCCATGCCACCCACCTCGACCTCAAGCCCCAGCTCGGTCTAATTGCCTTCTTTCTTGAATTTGCAGGTGATAATTTACTCACTCTACGTATTCACCATCAAACTTTTATTGACAACTAACTGTGTACCAGGCACAGGCTATGGTGATATAAAGACACACATCCTCTATCCTCAAAAGACTGATAGTTTTGGAGAGGGACAGACAGATAACTAGGCAATCATAATATGGTGTGACCAGCTCAGTGATATGCAGGAGGGAGATGGGGGGTGGAATGGAGAGGAAGAAGAGGTTCTACCAGAAAGTACAAGTCAGGTGTCTAGTTCACTCTTGTTGAAGTTTGGGGGCTGGTCAAGGTAGGTTTTCTGGAATTTATATGGTTTGGCATCCCTGAGATTTTTTGTTGTCTTGTTTTTTTAAATGTATTTACGTATGTACTTGTTTTTTAAAATTTGCATACATGCCATAACTCCAAGGTTATAATAATAACAAGGTCTTAACATTTAGAAACAGATTTGAGACATGGTCTCATCGAGGTCCCAAGCCAGCCCTTAGATGGAGTTCCTATTTGACAAAGTCTCATACAAGGGGTAAGTGCTATGCGGACCATACACCCAACCAGGCTTAACAGGAGAGTTTGACAGACTGAGAGCATTCCCGAGTGGATGCTATTGAGGAAAAATACAAGTCTACGCAAAAGTCTTTGTTTTGACATTTAAAAGAAAGAATCAAGTATTTATTCCAACAGCTTCGCCAGGCTCAGCCATCCAGTAAGTCACACACACACTCAAGATACCTGGAAGGTTATTGAAACATCTCTTGAACTGATCAAATTGGGAAGTTGTCACTTTCCACAACCAGACTCTTTGTTTCTTCTACAAGGCCTCCTCACCCTGCAAGGGCTGTTGGGGCAGCAGCATTTGAACCCTGCCTCAAGGTTATGAGGCCAGTAAAATTAACACTCTGCTCACGGCCACTTTCACTTTAAAGTATCATGTTTACTGAAGTGGAACTTTGTGAATAGAAATAGCAGAGGTACTAGTAAAATACAATAACATTTTCTGTAGCACTCCAGATTAGGGGTCTTTGGGGGAGGGGTTCAGTTTGGATTCCCTATTGCCCAGCTAGAAGTTAATGCCACTTTTGTGTCTATATAATAAAAAACTCTCCATACCAAGGTCCCTCAATATCTGGATTTGGCTTAGCCTTGAAGTAGTCACTTTGCAGGCTCCAGGTAGAATGAGGTTCTCTAGGTCAATTCCCAAACCAATTTCTGCAGGCCACAGGTGCATAAGTAAGTCAGAAGATCACCCAGTCATCCTGTGCACCTCGGGTGGACCCACTGGCCAAGAGTCACCCTCTAGGTCATGACCATTTGCGCACATGGTCGGCAGTGGAGCAGCCCCTAAGGACACCCAATTGTATTAGTTCTACAGGAATATCAACTGATTAGCAATTCTTGGGTGAGATCAGCACCAGAAGATGCCTGAGTCATTCCTTCAAAACAGTATCTATGAAATGGCCTGCTGTGCGCCCGGCATCTGGCTCATTTTCCCTTCCATCACAGGTCTTGTTTTTCAGATAATCAAGAATTGGGTTTATCTGTCCCTCTACCCCCTTCTACAGAAGACTATTTCTCAGGAGGTTAATAGACTATAAAACACACAAAATATCATTAAGAAAATGTGCAGACTGTTCTTCTATGTAAGTCAAAAAACTGAGCCCTCATAGAAAACCATGTAGCTTGACTTGTTAGGGCCACAGAGCATGATCTCTAGAACTCCTTCTAGATCTAACATTCTCTCATCCTCACACTTTTACCTAGTTTAAACTACCCTCCCCTTTTGCCTGGTCTGATCTGAGACCCACAACATGTTTGGGGGAGCTACTAGACTAGGATGGGGTTTAAGCCTGAACCATGGGACAGAATTTTTCTCCATGCAAAGCTTCATCCAAAGGAAGAATGAAATACTCTGTTGCTCCTTGACTATCTTAGCCACCTTATCAGAACCGAGCTGGAAATCGCAGGAAACAGAAATGCCATTATGCACCCCAGGTGCATAATGCCAAATAACCAAATGAAAACTGAACATTTCAATTAAAACCTCTCATGTTTTCTTACCACCGGATATTTGGTACCTCAGGGAAATTCATGGATTTTGAATTTTGCGTGGAGCTAAGTCCACCGCAACCGTCTGTGAACGTGTTGTCACCTGAACTGTCTGAATATAACTTACACACCCTCCAGATTCTGGGGGAGCCCTAAAACTGGCACTCCTCCTTCCAAAGGCACGATCCTAGCCAAGTTGCTATAAAACCCCACGAAGGGAAAAGTTCCCATTGGCAACAAGTTTTCCCAAAATATATATGGTCCCAACCATTAACTTTAAAAAAGCCTTAGACGGTTATGTTCTCTTCAAGTCACACCGCAAAAGACATGTGTGTGCTACTTATTCCAATCGTTTGAAATTTACTCATCACCAGCTCTGCTCCTCAACATATTAGATACTAGAGAATTAAAAGCCAGAGCTCCAATTCCTGTCTCACTGAATTTCTAAACTAATAATGGGATTATTCCTCTTCCTGACTGCACGACCTACCCAAGAGAAGCACAGACATTGGGAGAATCTGATACATGACAAAATAAGCCAAGAAGGTCTCTGGGAGTCTGGACTAAGCCATTTGAGCAAAAAGCAGCTACCATTTGCTCTTGACAAGTTCCAGAGATTCAAGACTGGCATCTTTGAGGGCATTTTCAGTAGAATAAACTAATGAGGGAGGATGGAGCTATTTATATTTTTATATTTTGATATCACAGTGTCCCTGCTGGTTGCCCCAAGCCTGGCTCTGCTCTCTCAGGAAACACTCAGCAGCTAATGTTGACCGTCATATATTGACTCTGGACCAAGTTGGTGTCTACATCCCAGAATGAGTCTTCCTGACTACAGACAGAAATCACTAGGAAATCACCTTTTGAGGGAAATCCACGTAACGGTTATAACTGGAGGATTTCTTCACAGGATTGCAAATGTACAAACACCCCCCCACCCCCATATTTTTTCTCTGTCATCAATCAGCTGCAGGAGATCACCATTATCATTGCAACTTGCCCACCAGATAACTCACTGTTACCACGCTTCTTTGTGCTTAATTTGTCACTAGTTACCTGGGAGCTCAGCATGTTTCCTTCCTTCCCTTCTTTCTCCCCCCCCCCCACCCCATCCTTGTGAGGTTCAGAAAATAAAGCTAGTAACCGTGGAAATCTAGAGAGCTTTGATATGCCTTCTGCAGAAAGCATTAAGAATAAAAGACATGGCTGTTATTTTATCCCCCCTATGACTCAAGACCTGAAGGAGCCCTGCATACTTGATCGATGCGCAGTGAGCAAAAAGCCAGGACAACAAGACTGACCAGCGGGGAATGGAGAGAGGTCAGTGGCATTTTCTGCCCTAACATCGCAGGAGCAGCATAGGGCCTGTAAGTGCTGCCTCCTCTTATCCCAGCACTGCCCACCTGGGTAACCCCCCACGCCCTGCCTCAGTTTCTTCATAGGCTCATTAAAGAAGGGAGGTGTTCAGATGACCCCAAACGTCGACCTGGCTCGGACAGCCACTGTCCCCCGAGGCAGCCGGTTTTACATGTATTGCCCATTAGTCACGAGGTGCTCCCATTGTCTCTTCCCAGCGCTTCTGTGTAATTCTTTTCACTTTCTCCTTTACTCCGGCCCCTTCTCCAAGAAACCCATCCCTCCTATTTGCTCTTTTCCGCGGGCCCCCTCGCCCCTCCAAAGCATTTCCATCTCTCCCAACTCAGTGCAGACACAAAAGGAAATCTCCCTTCAGAATGGGTGCTAGCTCATCCTCCTTTTGCCGGCTCTCCAAGGTCAACCCCTTCGTTCAGGGATTCCTTCGTTGGCTCGGATGGCCCGAGAGAGTTTTAAGAGGGAGAAAAAGGGACGGGCAGAGAGGAGCGCCCAGAATTCAACCTACCGCTGCTCCTTGCCGGGCTTCCCGCGGGGAGGCTTTCTCCCAGCCCCTGGGCGCCTGCAGGATCTCAGCTCCAACCTCCCTGGGCCGCTCCGGCCTCCTTTAAATTCCCAGGCGGGGGGTGGGTCGGCGTGGTGGGCGGGCTTCCCGCGGAGGGAGGGTGCCCAGTGGCCGCCCCGCGAGGGGAGGCAAAGAGGGGCGGGCCGATTTCTGTAAAGACGAGGGGGAGGAAGTTCCAGATGGAAGCGGCACCGCCAATCCTGGCTTGGGGCCAGCCCCGATTATTCATGATCTGGATGTCATCGAATCACAAGAATTTGGGAATTGAACGGGACCTTAAGAATCACCTTTCTGTATAATCCTGGTTGCAAAGGCCTATCAAAGGCAACGTCAGGGTCAGCCCTTGTTGTGAAAAGAAGTCTTTGCAATTCTAAAGAAACACGCTTTGGGAGGAGGCTGGGGGCCGTGGGGTGGGGGTGGGGGTGGGGGTGGGGGCTCCGGGAGCCAGAGCTGTTGCTTCGCCTCCCGGCAACACCGGGGTTTGGGAGTTGTGGACGCGGCGGGTGAGCTACCCATGGAGGGGGAGGACATTCCACGGTTGGAGCACATGGCAGAGGGTGGGGTGGGGACAGGAAACAAAGGAGGGCCTGGCTGGCCTTCTGCTCACCTGCGATGGAAAGTGCCCCAGACTGGAATGTGTTTCATCTAGCGCTGCAGGCTGGAGTTTTTACTCTGGCCCTACCTAGCTCGATAATCTTGGGGAAATCATTTCGCCTCTCTGGAAAATGAAGGGCTGGACCAGGCGGTGTTTGAGGTCTCCTCAGCTCTAGCCTTCCCCAAGTGGGAGCGTGTGGCCGACAGACAGGGCCCCGAGCCAATGCGCCGCCTGGAAGCTTCTTCTTCAGACCATTGCTTGACATTCCATCCCCAAGCAGCTGTCCCTTGAGCTGTTGGAAGCTTTTTGGGGTTCTAGGGTTTGGTCTGAAATATAAATGCTCCTGGAACCTGTTTGGCTGGCCACCGGTTCACACCTTTTTGGATGACTGATAAAGAAAAGCAGCTTGGGTGTAGGGAAAGTGTCAGGTTTGGAGCTCGTCATACCTGTAATTTGGGATATGACCTCAGTCAAGTTCTTACCCTGCTGAGCTTCAGCTTTCTCATCTGCAGGCGGCTGTGAGAATTAGAGAGAGACAATGCATGTAAGGTCTCTAACGCATCCTAGGGGCTCATACAACGGTATCTATTATTATGGGTTGATTTCTAGCTAAGGCAAAGCCTTGTGATGATGAGAGAGAAGTAGGAGGAGGAAGGGTGCCAGGAGAAGGGGGAGGAGGTTGGCAGGTGAATACTAACTGTGGGGTGACCAGCTGTTCCAGGAAAGGCCAGATTTCATATAGTCTGAGCCTAAATATGCCCATATTTGTCAAGCCATGAGAGCTGATTTTGAGGTTGCAAGTAAGACAGTCACAGCCAAAGTCAAGCTGTGCTTCCTCGCTATTACCAAACTTTGGCTCTGCCAATGGCCATTATAAAAAAGCAGCCTCCCCCCAACCCCCAGGCACTGGGGAGATCAGATAAGGGTTATCTACAGAATAGTAGAGATGGGACGTCCAAAAATCTGCCTCAGGGGAATGGACCTGCCCCATAGTGATGGGTCTACTTTCCTGTTTCAGAAGGTCAGAGGCTTTTTTGGAATTTTGGTTTAGCGGGGGGGTGGAGGGGCGGTGGTAATAAGGAGACTTTAATTTGAACTCCTGTAGAGAGTGGTTTTCTACTAAATTGTCACATTTAAGTCCTTAGATCAGGTAGATACTGTAGTTTGGATGTAAGCTCCTAAAACCTGGACAGCGAATAGACTGTGAGCAAGTTGACCAGCAGGATGCTTAGGGGACCAGTGATTGAACTGTATGGGAAGAAATGTTCCTTCCCCACCACCTGTTTACAACACCAGCTTTAGAAATATGTTCCCTTGGATTGTTTGTCCCTGATTAAAATGCAAACTATCCATTCAATCATCAAAACAAAGTCTGTGGGGTGGGGGTAGGGTGCTGTCTGCTAGGGGATCAGAGGCAGCCCATGGCTTTGAAGGAGAGGTGGACAAAGGAGATATTGAGGATGGAGTTTGTGGGTCATGAATAGGTGCACCTGAGTTTTGCTGAAATATATTCAAAATGACTCTCGAAGTTCTAGAAACTGGAGCCCTTGGGTTCTTATAAATATGAGATCCTTTTCCTTTTGCCAGACTCTGGGGAAGGCTGAGAATGAGAAGAGAAGGCTGATAGGTGACCACTGGCGCGCTGATTTAGTCAGTGGATTGCTGCTAAAAACGGAGAAAGGAAAATAAATCCCGGTGAAATCACATCCTGGGAAAATTGCATCAAAGCCCTTTGCTTTCAAGAAAGAGAAATAAAAGTAAGGCCCAGATAACACAGAGACGAAGTGGGCACAGAGATCCTGGAAGAAAGTATTGTTACAGAGTTTTTCTCTGGAAAAAAAGAGGTGCTGAAGGCATGAGTCACAGGTGGGGGCAGAGAATAGGGGCTCAACCAGCTGTTATCACCAGGAGAGGACAACAGGAAAAGGGCACAGGAAGAGAGACTATACTGAGTCCCCAATCAGCTGAGTAAGAGATGATGTGATGTCTGCAGAGACTCAAATGAAAAAGGAGAAGTGGACAAGTCAAGAAGCTTATGGCAAGGTGGTTTTGGACCAAAACCGAAAGCAGAAATTTTGCCGATGAAACTGAGAGGGTTTGGATGAGCCTGGCCCTGGCACCATGGGATCAACAATGTCATCCTGACCACAAGGGGGCAAAGAAGTGGAACAAACAAGTATCAGTGGCTGAGAGAGTTCAAATAGAGTCGAGCGGCTACCTTGAGGTCACACTTATGCAAGCTTCAGTTAGACATTGCTACCTACCATGACTTGCCAAACCCCAACCAAAACCTTTCCTGCCAATCCTTAAGAACACCTAGGGCATTATAGAAGATTTTCCAAAGTTTCTATGCATTAGGGTAACTTTCCAGAAACCTACAACCTCCAGATGGGTCCCTGGACCAGATAAGCCCTGTAATGCAGAGAGGCCAGCCTCTCCAGAACATCAGCTAGTTCCATCCCCCATTCCATGTTATCCACAGCCCCTTCCAAGATGAAAAAGTTAGAATGACATAGCCCAAAAACCCCTAAAGAGTGGGAGAAAAGATCAAAGGTGATGGCAGAGTTACACAGAGAAGGCCAGGTTTAACAAATGAGTATGATTGCTGAAATCATTATTATTGATATTTCCTTTAGTCTCCAGTATCTGAGAGCACCTAGAAGTAAAAACCTAAAATTGTGGAATTGTAACCCATACCAAACTCTGAAATCTGTTCTACAGCTAATTGTTGCAACATGCTTTGAAAGTTATTGCTCTTTTGTATATATGTTATTTTTCACAAAAAATTAAAAAAAAGTTGATTGTGATGATAAATGCACAGCTGTATGATGATAATGTGGATCATTGATTGTACACTTTGGATGATTACATGGTATGTGAATATATAATATATATCAATACAAAATAAATAATTTAAAAAACTAAGAGGGTTTAATTTTGGTAGCCATTTGTTTTTTCAGGGAATGGGGTAAATATTGCTATGGATTTGAAGTCGGTGTTATTGTGGAATATGCCAATGAGAAATATCAAATAGAAATAGGTAGAATGCATGGGAAGTGTCCATAAGATTAGTATTTCTTGTTATGAAACTAGTGAATCTAGGTGAAGGATGTGTGGGGGTTCTTTGAACTCTCCTTGCAGCTCTTCTGTAAGTTCGGAATTATTTCAAGATAGAAAGTTAACAAATGGTTACTCTCTTGGAGTAGTCATTCTACTTCTGAATATTTAGCCAGATGAAATAAAGTTGTTAAATTCCCATACAAGACAATGATATGTACAAAGCATTATTGGCTATCTAAAAACTGAAAATAAATTCTACGTCCAAAAATAGGGCAACAGTATACTATAATATGTCAGCTAGTGCCATATTATGTTGCCATTATGGTGATTAATACTATAATGGAGAAATATCAAAATCGACCTTAAAATTACCGTACCTGAAAGAAATATAAAGCAAACCTGATTTTGTGCTGCGGTATAAACTATACAAGCACCATACATATGTAGAGATAAAGATTGGAGGTGAAAATGAAGCCTTGGTGTGCTGTAATTACTGGTGATTTTTTTCAATCCCCTTCATGATGCTTTTAGATTACTTTAATAAAAGTAGTTGTCGACTCCACGTGGATTCAAGCTAGTCTGGCTGTGTCCAACCCGACTGTTTCTCTCTGATACAGGCGCTGGGAAAGCATGGTTGGCACAAAATTAGGAATTTTCTTTAATAACTTATTTGGAGCTATTCATGAATTTATTCAAACTCTTTCTGACCAACTCTCATCTTTAATCAATACCTTCTTTGAGGGAATTGAGTTTCCTGGGTTGGCTTCCCATTTTTCTAAAAGAGAGCTTCCTTTCCTTAGTCCTAAAGTTACCTCTTCTGAGCTTTGAGGCATAACCCCTCGTTTCGGTATTCTAGGATTTGCCTAATAAGCATGCGTCCACCTTGACCACACTCCCTGGTGGGCTGTGCAGTCTAGTGGAGAGAGCTGAGGCTGTAAACCAGAAATTTGCTTTCTTTTTTTTTTTTTTTTTTCCTTCCCAAATGAATTACACGACTACTGTTGGTTTGCCTGGTCCTTAGCTTCAGCTCCCTTGTGCTTTAGATGAGGGCAATAAAGCAGACAGTATTATTATTGGCTCAAACAGGAAGCCATTGTTAGCAGCTTTGTCTCTTTCCTAGAGTCTGTCCTCAGAATGGAAACTCTTTTGCAGGAGAAGGTCTCTTACTCTTTTTTGAAGATGCCGCAAGGGACCTTACAGGGGAGCCCCCAAACATTTTCTCAAACCATCTTTCCAAACTATGTTAACATTACACACATGAAAACCCAATGTTAATAACACTTTTCTTTTAAAAAAAATATTTACTTGAAAATAAAATTTTCTGACATTAATACAATTATAATTATACTATTATACTTATATATGCATATTATGTATAAGAATCTAATTTGTATGTTTTCTTGCAGAGATTAATTGGTCTGTGAGACCACTCACTGCCATCTACTTATATGCAATCCTATCATCCCTGAGGAATAGCCTGAGATATGTCAGCACCTTGTGGTCTTAACGGAGTCTGTAGACAATTAAGTGTAGGCAAAGTGAACTATTCTAATCCCTTTATTTTAAAATCGAGGGCCCTGAGGAGAAGTCACTGCCCAGAGGCCCATGCCTCGGCACATCTCTGGTCTCTGCTCAAACGGGCCCTTGTTCTACTGTCCCTAAGTGCTACCAGTCATCGTGACTGTCTCCTACTTTGTGACCTTCCAGCTTTTTTGGTCATCTATTTTTCATTTTAGAAAAATGGCAGCAGCAACAAACAAAACCAAAAATGGACAAAGATAGCTCCAATCAGAGCCCGACGCGGTGACCCCGACATGTTGGGTCACTGCTGAGCCCATGACGTGCCCCGTGGGCTGAGCTCAGCAGTGAGCTCATCCCCGACACGGAGGCAGGTTCCAAGCACGGTGACTTATGCGGCAGGGGCTCTCGTGTCAATTCTGGTCAGCAGCGGGTCACCCTGCACGTGCAGGGGGACTGTAACGCTTGTGTTTACTCTGGACACCCCTCCTTCGGCTGCATGGCAGGCTTCCCTCCGCCTTCTTCCTGAGCCAGGAATTCTTGCCCAGTGAGTACACTTTTGGTGCAGCTTTCCATAGCTCGCTTCTCCCCCACTGGAGGGAAGTGATGCGTATTTTTTAGAGAAACTCTTTCACCTCGCCCTAAGTAAATTTTATACGGGAGGGGCCAGTCCAAATAATCCTTAATATCGAATTTTTTCCACTCTTCTTTTATCTACGGGGCGCAGGGCTTCCTGTCTGGTCTTCGTCACAGATAGGATTGATGGGTTTAATTGCATTCCAGATGTCACTTGTCATCTCACTGTGTGTTCAGCAGAGGCCTCAGGCCACCATTTTCACTAGAAATTTTGGGAATCTGCCACGACGTGGGGCACTGGCCAGGCTCTGGCTGATCTGAATAATCTGACCTGTACTCCGGCTTTTAAAAAGCCCCTTGGTGGGCACCTGCTTCCTTGCCGTGATCGACACACCTGGAACAGGGGGCACAGACCCAACCGTTCTGAAGGTATTTTTTGATAGTCTGGCCAATACGAGAATTACTTTGTCATGTGAAGAAACAGAACAGGTTAGGAACCACTGTGATCCCATCTTTTAAGAATCAGCATCTTTGCCAAAATAGTCATAGCGGAGGAGAGGTTGCAGCTGAAGGTATTGATTTGAAAGGCAACTGCTCGGAAATAACATGGGAAACCAAGGGAGTTGTTGTGTCCTTCTGGCAGGGAGTGCTGGGAAGGCTGAAGTCTAGTCCGGACCTTGGGTTTAGAATGAGGGTAGGAGCTTCTCTCCTGTGGGTGGGCCTGTGGCCCACGGGTGGTTGAGTCCAGGCTGGCAGACGGCGAAGGGGCCGGGGACAGGGAGGGGTGGTGCTGAGAGGAAGGAAACCCGGCAAGGCTACCGGGCAACAAGGAGCTGGAAAAGAAGGCAGCTGGGCAACATCGGGGAAGGGAGAGCTCATCCAAGCCATCGAGGAAGGCAGACATTATTCCTAAGGGGTGGTCTTGAGGTTGTGACATCTATGTCATCACACCGTAACTACAATAAGTACAGGCTGCTGACCATTTGGAGAGAGAGAGGAAAGAACATTCAAACAAAAAGAAACAAAACGCTTTCAAGGGTTGAGCCCACTTTGCAGAGTCCACCTAATGTTCAGGGGTAATATCACATTGTGCTTTGCCTGCCACAAAGCTCCTGTGTGCACGCATCACCTGTGTTCTTTACAAGATATGAGATCCTACGAGGGGGACAGAGAAGATGTCACACCCGATTTGCAGAACAGGAGACAGAGGCCTGGAGAGGTGAAATAACTTGCCCGTGGCCACAGAATCGCTCACTAGCAGATGAGAGGACTGGCTCATCTGGGATGAAACATGGAACTGGCCAGGACACTGCATGGCAGGGGTGTCCTCCTGCTTTCTGCCACCGGTCAGTGGGCCAAGAAAGGACATCTACCTCTTACAGGAGGCACCTCAGGCCTGTTGATGTTTTCATCAGCTCTGCTCCCAGCACAGCCCACACCACATCAGAAGTGACTCTCATGGCACGTCGGCCAGAGAGGGTCCTGCAGCTTCCTGCACCCACCTCCCCTGCGCTCTCCGTGGCTTCACGTGCTCAGTGCTCCAGGCACGGCCTTCCGGCAGCGCTCTTGTCTATGCAATGTGCATGCGGTTGCCAGGTGTGCTTCCCCCTGCTTGTCTCATTCACTATTGGAAATAAAAGACCGCTTCCCCACCCCGAGCCCTTGATCACCGCCCCTGCTGCCCCAGGCCTCTTGACTCCCACACCCCAGGCAGGCCCCAGGCAGGCCCCAGCCAGAGAAAACAGGAAACTTTTCTCTGAATCGGCCACAGCTCCCAGGCAGGGGGAGGATGCCGACACTGAGATACGGCACCTGTTGCAGAGCTTTGGGTCACCACCGCCACCACACAGATAGGCCGGGACAGAGCATTCTTTTTCCATCCTCGGAGAGGCCAAAGGCAAACCCTTGCTGGAGTGGTTAAGGTTGTGCCTGCAGATGCGGCCTCCCCGTGGGCGGCGGGCCCCAGCAGGCCCTCCTGGCTGGACTCGGTGGTCAGGGCGCCGGGGTGTCTGGGAAACAGGCCTGCGGGCTGTCACGGAGGTCTGGCTGGGAGGAAAGAGGAGGCAGGTGGGTGACACAGGCTCACATCTGGAGCACATCCGCCTGCCCAAGGGGCTGCCCCTGCAAAGGATGCCCAAGGCCATTTATCATGTGCCACTTTCCTCACCTATAACAGGCAGCTGAAACCTGACCCTATGGGATGATAATCTGCATGACACTGCTATGCAAACACACGTTCCATTATTATTCCTCATGAAGTAATTGCATACAGTGAACGGGCCAGAAAGGAGGGGTTTGGAGAAGGTGGGGAGGAAACCACAGCTCCCTCTGCAAACTCCAGCTTCATGGGGTTTTGTTCAGGGCACCCCATGATCGTTCAGCGGTGCTGCTAGTGGGGCCACAAGTACTGGGGGTGGGGGGTGGGGGGCTGGGGGGCTGACAGCCCAGGTTACAAAGGGCTAAAAAGGCCGAACTGTCCAGTTTCCTTGAAGCACTGCTGCACTTTCCTAAACAGGAAGTGATGCCTGAGCGCCGAATTCCTATAAATGATTCAAGGTAAAGCAATAAACAAAAACCTCCCTGTAGTGGTCTTATCCGGCTGGGAGTGGGGCAAAAAGTCAAACGCAATTGTTTATTAACATACTTGAGTAACCATCTCCCCACGTTGAAAAGAGTTGTTTCAGTCAAAGGAGACAAACTTCCTCAATTGCGACAGCAGACTTCAAGGGACGGTGAGTTCCACCTCAGCACGCCCCATCGGAGAGACCATTTCAGGAACCTGGGAACCTGCATTTTTATTCCTCAGAGGTTTTAAGCCCATGGAGGAGAATCACCATCCCAGATGCAACTCTGCCTTTCTTGGATGCACAATGTCTGTTGCTCTGCATTGTACCCCATGCAAGGAGGGATGACTGCCTCCGGGGTCCTGCACCTGCCAGAACTAACAGAGATCTCCGAGGTCCTCAGGCAGCTGGAGGCAATACCCTCATTGTCAAGGTTTCAAGCATTCACCACTTCTGGCTCCTTCGAGCAAGCCTGTAGCACCAGGCTGTAGCACCAGGGACCGAGTGGTATGGAGAGTCCCACCGTTTACAAGGGACTTACTGTGTGCAGGCATTTTGCATACCTTCAGTCCTGTGATGTGGGGTGCTCTCATTGTCCCCAGTTTTACAGATTGGGAGACAGAGGCACCGAGAGATACAAACACTAGCCCAATGCCATAGAACCAGGACTTAACCCAGCCTGGCTCCAGCGTCCGCCTGTGCAGCCAAGATGCTGCATCACCTAGTAAAGAGTATGAGCCCCCAAACTAGACTCTTGCCCAGAGAGAGCTGAAAGGACCCGAGAAAGGCTTTATCAACAGAACAGTAGAGAAACCAGTTAGAAATTGTGTGACCCTGCTTCTGTGGAGGGAAGACTTACGTAGTGTGGGCTCAGTGCTCAACTTTTGTAAGGAAGGAAACAATCAAATCAATTTGCTATGAAGTGATAACAGCTTGGGTGCATTAAACTGGCTGGGATTTTTATGCCGATTTTTGTGGCGATATCTCTTACCTCGTAGCTGTATTTAAGTGTGAGTTAATTTCTTTGAGCAGGAGGGTTTATTTCATGGTGCTCTAGAGGGAACCGTGGGCTGGGCACAGGTGCCCTGGGATCTACTCCCAGTTCTATCATGGAGAAACTCTGGGTCCAGAGAAGTGAAAGCATAAAATAATAGGCTAGACTAGTGATATCTAAGGCTTTCTTTAGTTCTAGAATTCCACAAACCTGATTTGTTCTGCTGTTGGCTTTGGGAGTATAGGATTCCCTTCCTATCCATGGGAATGAGGTACAAGGATCTCCGTGGAGGGACAAACTTGGTGGGGTTTTGTATTAGCTAGGGTTCTCTAGAGAAAAAGAATCAGCAGGAGATATCTGTAAATATAAAATTTATAAAAGTGTCTCACATAACCGTGGGAATGTAGAGTCCATGGTTTGTAGGGCAGGCTGTGAGCAGGCAGCTCCAATGGAGAGCCTCAACGAACTCTCAGGAGAGGCTGGCTAGCTGAAGCAGGAAGAGTCACTGTTTCTTCTCAATCCTCCTTAAAAGCCTTCTGGTGATTTGATTAAGCATCGCTCATTGCAGAAGAGACTCCCCTTAGCTGATTGCAAATGCAAATGCAATCAGCTGTGAATGCAGCCAATGTGGTCATGATTTAAGTCCATGAAATATCCTCATAGCAACAGTCAGGTCAGTGCTTGCCTGACTAGACAACCGAGCACCATCATCTGGCCAAGATGACACATAACCTGACCATGACAGGTGTGTTCTCAAGAGGTAGCATGTTGCACTCCCCATGTTTGTCTTGTAGGCACCACTCTGCCACTGCTTCTGGTAACAGACCTCACTCCCCAGGCCATAGAGGCTGGCACAGGACCCAGGCTGGCCCCCAAATACTTCCCCAGGGTGCTTCTTTGGCCATGGGCTACACTTCTGGGGGCCTCCTAACAGCCATCTTCAAGAGCACCTTGCAGGGAGACTATATCTCTTGTATGAGATTAAGCTTTTCAAGACTCAGGTATGCTGCTTTATTGCTCTCTTTCATTCTGACATATTTATTGGGATCCAGTAAACCTCCATTCCATCTAACAGATCCTGGTACCTCTAAAATCAAACTGCATGATGGGTCCCCACTATACCTAGGGGTAAGGAAGACAAAGGAAAAAACATATGTGCTCATTTATTTATGTGTTCAGGCTTTTATTTCATAAACATTTCCTGGATTCTTGCTGTGTGCCAGGCAGTGTGCTATACACTGGGGAGACGGAGGCAAATAATACACACTCTTTGCCCTCAGGTAGCCTACAGTCTAGTGAGGGGAGACGGGAATGCACTAGAACCTTTACTTTCTTTCTTTTTGTTTGTTTTTTTTTTAATGAATTTCTTTTATACACACCATCCACTTAATAGTGCCAAAAGTCACAAGATTCTTAAGAACAAACCTAACAAAGCATGTTAGAGACAGTTTAGAAAAGAATTCTGGATCTAATTGGAAAAAAAAAAAGAAATGAGATGTACAAAAATGCAGAGCTATATCTTGCCAATTAAAAGACTCAATATTGTAAAGATATTCTTTCTCCCACAATTAGTCTGTGTACTTATTGTAATTCTTTGTTTTTAAAATTTTTATTCATAAACCCAAACAACAGGGCCACGGTGGCTCAGCAGGCAGAGTTCTTGCCTGCCATGCCGGAGACCGGGGTTCAATTCCCAGTGCCTGCCCATGTGAAAAAAACACAAACCACAAAACAACATATAAACATAAACATTCTTAACATACTTAACATATGAACATTCCATATTTGGTGTGCAATCAGGGGCTCACAATATCATCACATAGTTGTATGTTCATCACCAGGATCATTTCTTAGAACATTTGCATCACTCCAGAAAAAGAAATAAAAAGAAAAAACTCATGCATACCATACCTCTTACTCCTCCCTCTCATTGACCACTAAGTATTTCCCTCTACCCAATTTATTTTAACATTTGTTCCCCCTATTATTTATTTATTTTTAATCCATATTTTTTACTCATCTGTCCATACCATAGATAAAAGCAGCATCAGACACAAGGTTTTCACAATCACACTGTAAAAGCTATGTAGTTGTAAAATCATCTTCAAGAATCAGGACTCCTGGAACACAGTTCAACAATTTCAGGTACTTCCCTCCAACCCCGCTAATACCCCTTAAGCTAAAAAGGGGATATTTATATAATGCATAATAATAACATCCAGGATAACCTCTCAACTCTGTTTGAAATCTCTCAGCCACTGACACTTTATTTTGTCTGATTTCTCTCTTCCCCCTTTTGGTCAAGGTTTTCTCAATCCCTTGATGCTGAGTCCCAGCTCACTCTAGGATTTCTATCCCATGTTGCCTGGGAGGTTTACACCCCCTGGGAGTCATGTCCCACGGAGAGAGGGGGAGGGCAATGAGTTTGCTTGCCCTGTTGGCTGAGAGAGGCCACATCTGAGCAACAAAAGAGGTTCTCTGGGGGTGACTCTAAGGCCTCACTTTAAGTAGGCTTAGCCTATCCTTTGCAGGGACAAGTTTCATATGAACAAACCCCAAGATTGAAGGCTCAGCCTATTGATTTGGTTATCCCCACTGCTTGCGAGAATATCAGGTATTCTCCAAATGGGGAAGTTGAATTTTACCCCTTTCTTGCCATTCTCCCAGGGGGACTTTGCAAATACTTTTTTATTCGCTGTTCAAATCACTCTGGGATTTATTGGGGCATCACTCTGGACAAACCTACAAAATCTCATGCTCTATTCAAGGTTCCATGTACTTATGGCAGAACATTTACTTTCTGTAAAGGTTCAGATGGTAAATAGTTTAGGCTTTACAGGCCATTTGAGCTCTGTCATAACTATAGAATTTGCTGTTATAGCATGGATGCATTAATAGACAATATGTACCGAAATGAGTGTGGCTATGTCCCAATAAAACTTGATTTACAAAATCAGGCAGCTAGCTGTAGTTTGCCAACCACTGCATTAGAATGTAGGAGTATAGGATGGAAGTCAGCACCTGGTATAGTATGGCCCGAAGGAGCCAAAACTGGTCAGTTTTACGGAGGAGGGAGTGAAGACTGATCAGGCTTTGTGGAGGAGGAACTGTTGAGCTGAGTTGGACAAAGAGGCATCATTAACCAAGTAGATAGGGCAAGGCAGAGCATTGCTGGAAAGTTAGAACATTGCATGAGAGGTCAGGCAGCCACAGTCAACTGCCACTGGAGATTGGGGGAAATGGGGAGTCAGGGAGAAGGCTAGAGAAGGAGGTGGGTTCCGGCTCAGAGAGGTTCTTGGACTCTTATTAAGGATTTGAGTCCTTATACTGTTCTCTCCTCACCCTGGTAACACCCAGGTCGGAGTGGGGAGGGGAACAAATACAGATTGAGCTTCTTCCCTGTTCTGGCTGCTATTGTAGGTAATTTGCATATGTGGTCTCCTTCTCATTCTCACCATACACAATGAGGGATGATGAATCCCATCCTGTGATGGAGATACTTGCCCAAAGATGACTGCTTCTGCTAAGAGACAGATGCAGGATCCAATCCGGGTCTGCTTCACTCCAGATCCCCTGCCCTCTCCAAGCTCGCGTGCTCCTTAGGCAGAGGAAGCTGGCCCTCTGAGTGCTCGGAAGACTCTCCTTCCTTGCTCCATTCCCAGTGAGCTCTCCCTGCTAGTGAGAGGGCTTAGAGAATGGCTTCTCAGAGTTGGGGGGGTGGGATTCAAAGGTCGTGGGGAAGAGAGGTGAATTCTTGGCAGTGGAGGGGTGGGGGAGGGAGTCGTCTCGAGGGGGAGCAGAAAGGACCCGTCTTCTCTGGGGTGGGTTAGCGGGGTACGGGAGCAGGTGGAGATGGCTGCTGACGCTGTGGGCTCTGGAGTGTTTCCATGTGGCTGGTCAGGAGTCAGGAAAAGCTGGGTTCCCCTGGGGGCAAAGGGAGTGCCTTTGCGGTGGGATGTTTTTCTGCTCAGTTTCAGTCCATCCTGGCTGAGGCCCACCTGGAACCCCCGGGTAGGATCTTGAGGTCATTGACTGGGAGGAATTCCAGAGATTCCTGCTGAGGATTCATGCCTGGCTCATCTCCTGCCTGTGCCTAGTTTGGTTGCTTAGTTTCTGCAGATTTGGGTTCTTTAATTCCACCCTTTAAGAGTCTGAGTAATTCACCAGAACAGGACTCCTTTTCCTCTACCATATAGGCCAGGCATTTGGTAGGGGCTCAATTAATATCTGCTGAATTAAACAACACTTAAATGTATCATTTATACAAATACATCTTATTTATTTCTTCACCTTTGCCCCGCACTAAGACCTTCGGAGATCAGTCTGCAGGCTTGGTCTTTACAGAAGGCTGCCTCCTTGTACTCACAGTGTGGTCCAGCAGCATCCACACCGCCTGGGAGCTTGGGAGAAACACAGAATGTCAGGTCCCACCCCAGACCTGTGGACTCGGAATCTTTATCTTAATAAGAGCCACAGGTTGTTTATAGGTATATTAACGTTTGAGAAATACCATGGACTTGTACCCAAAAATGGTCACCAACCCCACTTGCATTCCTTAAATAACCTTTAAAGCGATATTCCCTATGTGTTTTGAATCCAGCTGTATCCTGAGACCATAAAACATCACTGGCCCCCACAATTTCATCCCCTTTCCCAATACCTTCCCTTCAGTATATCCGCTCCATTCCTGCTTCTCGGAGCAAGGCTAGTTGAACAGGAAAAAGGAAGTGAGTAGAAAAAAATTTAAAGGACACGTGTGAGGGTTGAAGCCAAATATCTCACCTGTCACATTCCCATCTAATGCAGGTTTTATATATCCTGTGCCCTGATTCTTCATTCCTTTGCCAAGCTTTAGAGGTTTAGAGTGAAGATGAGTGACTTTTCCAAGGTCACGCATATAGTAAAGTGACAAGGCATGGGATGGGGTGGGGGCGGAGGGCTGGCTGTAAGTCAGAAGATTCCCACATTGTGCCACTACCCCTGGGAGGACAGCAGGGACTCCAGCACCAGCGCACTCTCGGCTCAGTCTGACCCAGCTCTCTTTGCCACAGAAAGGCAGGGTTCCCACATTTCTAGCTGTGGCACAAACTCTCCGCAAGGGTGCTGCCTGGGGTGGAGGCAAGATCACCAGCTTCAGAATCAAACTTACCTGCTTTGAATCTTAGTTTCTCAATTTACCAGTACTGTGGTCTTCAGCAAGCTATATACTCTCTGAGCCCATTACTTCACCTGTAATGCAGGGACAGCATCTACTTTGCAGAAAGGCTGTGAGGATTAGAGATAGAATATCTCGTGGGCCTGGGCAAAGTCCTGCACTGTTCGGATGTCAAAATTTAGTAGTAATAATTTCTCAGACAGTTGCTCCCATCATCTGTGAACAATGCCTTCATACTGCTGCCTGGCTCAAAACATCGTTGACCCCTGCTACCTATGGGAAAATGTGCAAACTTTTTAGAACTCATGGGGCCCTACCCCACTTTCCCTCCTACTTCCTATAAATGAAGGAGTGTGTGCTAAGAAATCTGATTTTCTTATTACTTATTTATATTGATATTATGCCTTCTACAAATATGTAGATTAGTTCAAAAGCTCATTAAGAGTGCTGGTTGATTATAGGAATTAAGCCATTTAATTGATGGCCTCTCCTATGTCTATGCACGATTCTGTTCTTTTTATTCAATAACAAAGAATATTTCCTGTTTCAAAAGAGCCACACCTTCTTTTGCTCTTAAAATAACCTTAAGGAGTACATGAGTGTTCAGTGGTAGAACGCTTGCCTTCCATGCAGGAGACCTGGGTTCGATTCCCAGGCCATACAAACCGCCCTCCCCCCGCCCCCCAAATAACTTTAAGGTTATTATTGTGAAAGAATATTTGGAGTTTAATTTAATTTCTATTTTAGACAGATATTTATCTCTGAGTGGAATTGGCCTCCCTCCCCTGCTAATAAATCCTCTCCCTATTTTGCAACACAGATGAGTTCATTCTGTTAATTGCTCATGAATTGTTCACTTAGTTACGGGACTTGAAACCGATAAGCTTTTGTGTATATAGTTCTGGTTAATTTCTCATGTCAGAGACGTAAGGCTTGGTTTTTGTTAACTTTTCCAATTACTTTGATTGTTTGTCATTTTCTGATAGAAGTTTTCCTAAAGCCCTAGGAGTTTTTCCTTTCTATGGGTGAACAGGAGTCTTTTGGGTAAACCTTAAGACGGTTTAGTTAGGCTTAGGAAGGGACTAAAGTGAATTCAGAGTGATCAGGCACCCACCCCACCAGCCTCCCCAAACAGTGGAGTGCTTGGACTGAGCTACGAGGTGATTCCTCGGCGTGCACCTTGCAGTCTGCTCGCTCTGCTCCCACTCCTGTCCTCTCTAAGTTCCAATAAAACACATCATATCCTGAATTACAGATTTTTCATTGAGGAGAGAGAGAGATGGTGTTGTCCAAGGGTTTCACCGACTGTCCTTAATTAATTACTAATTCCCTCCTTTGGACTACTGAACCATGGAGACTTTCATAAAAACCGTACTCTGAATTGGAGAATGCAGCTCTTTTTTCTTAACCTAAGTGCTGTGCCTTTTCCTAAAGTATTTATGGCTGTTCTTCGGCTTACTCTTCTACCTAATTAAGGCTTTGTTGCCTTAATCAGCAAAACTATAAAAACTTTTTTAAAAAAACTTTATTGGGATAATTTAGGAAATTTGAGTACAGTTGGTATATCGATGCTATTATGGGATCATTATTAATTTTTCTAGGGGTGATAATAATATTGTAGTTATACAGGCGATTGTCCCTTTTCTTAGAAGAGTCATGCTGGACTATTTAGGGATGATCTGTCATTGTGTCTTCCTTTCAAATGACATAGCAAGATATAAATATAAATTATATTCATATCTCTACATCTATCTATTCATATATCTAAAAAAAGAGATGGAGCAAGAGAGAGAAAGCACACAAATCTGGCAAAATGTCAGATAATTGTTGAATCTGGATGGAGGGTATATGGATTGTCATTGCACTATTCTTTCAACTTTTCCGTATGTTTAAAATCTCCAAAATAAAAAAAGGAATATCAATTTCCATTTTTATTTCTGCCAGAACTATCCACAACTTAGTTGAATTTTAACTTTATTTGTAAAATCTTGGTGATGCTTTACGCTGGAGAGGGTTGGTTTAGATCGATTACATGAGCTTGGCTGAGCAAGGCTGAAATTCATGACTCTTCGTATAGCTCAGTCAAACCCTCTTTTTATTGCCTCTTGTTGTTTTGTACAGTCACAGCAGATTCTATGGGATGCAATCAAACCAGATGTGGTGGGCAGCCTCATGGGGTGCTTGGTGCTAGGGCCTTTTGGCTTTTGATGAACTGGAGAGCTTCCTCATTGGTGTGCTTATGTGGCCTGTGTAATTCTGCTGACAACTAACAATAAAGCCAGGCCCAAGTCTTTATGGATCTATAAAAGTTTATCTGGCCATTTCCATTGCCAAGCTTTAATATCAGCTACGTAACTCTGGAAGCTTTTGGGTGCTAGGTCTGTATGGAAGCATAAAATCAGGTAATTTACATAAATGTAATTCTAAGTTAAAGATATGTGATATATTAGTAATATTAGCATTATTTATACTTAAATATTAGTCTTTTAATAGAGAACAACAGCTATTGCTATTGTATTTATTGATTACTAATCTTACTCTAGAGGTTTAACAAGGTATTAAATGTAATGGGGCTAGGTAATTCAGGGAGGTGGGAGGGTTTGCAATCAATTAATTATAAATTAATTTAATATTTGTTTTTAGTTTGTAATTAACTAACTCACATACATTTGTGCCTATGTACATATCTTAATTATACTTATTTTGAGAAAAAAATGCATTTTATTTTGCATTTCACAAACATTAAGTAAATGATAATTATAGATGACATGTTGCAAGTTTTTTGGGCTGTATTTAGGTTACCATGGCCATATCTGGATTACAGCATCCCACTCATCTAATAAGATGCCATGTTATCTTTGGGTGATGTTTATGTGGGTGCATTCACATTGAGAAAATTCATTGAGATATATCCTTATGACTTGTGCACTTTTCTGAATATATATTAAGGTTACATTAAAACAAAACAAAACAGAAAAGATATCCACCTGATGAAACCACAGTAACTGTGAACCAATTAGTTATGAATCCATTGTCATGAAGCTTTAGTTAGAGGGATTATGGGCAATTTTAAGATCTTCATGATCTTGAAGAAAGAACCAGATACAAGCCATCAATACAGCTCAGCCTAGAAACCACCTTGACAAACGGGCAAGGGCGGAGAAAAAGAGTCTTCACGAACAAGGATGCTGGTTTTGCAAGAGTTTGAAAGAATGGTGATAAGGCTTACAAAGCGTTTGAAACATCCCACCAAAAGTGTAATGATGTGCACAATCCAAATTCCAGTGTTCACAGAATGGATTGAAAGACAGAGAGATGGCAGACAAAAGACAGACGGATAGAGATACAGGTATATGAGTTATAGATAGATAGATAGATATAGATAGATGATAGATAGATAGATAGATAGATAGATAGATAGATAGATAGATAGATAGATAGATAGATAGATAGATAGATAGATGATAGATAAATAGATAGATAGATGATGTAGCAAACGTGGTAAAGTATTGAAATTGTTTCTCTGGATATCTGGGCTGGGGGGGAGGGTAAAATATGTTGATGTTTTCTGTGTGGGTTTTGTATTATTTTTATAACTGCCCTGTAAGTTCAAAAGCATTTCAAAACAAAAAAGGTTTTAAATAATTTAAGCATTTTTTTAGAGTTCATGAATTTGAGTTTATTATAAATCTCCAACACCTGGTTCAAAGCTGGTTGTTTCAACACAAATGGAGACCTGCTTCATCTGGTTGCTCATATCATTAATCAGTGAAGAACCTGAATGACTCCTATGCCTTCTTACCCAATAACAAGTTTGAAAACATTGTTGAGGGCAATTTACTATTGATATCATAAATGAGGTTAAATATGTAGAACAATTAATGTTTGAGTAAACGTGCCCTATACTTTTGAAATTTTCATAACTGTCCATATTATTAAAAGGGCAATAAAAATTAAGATTACTGAAATATAATAGAATTTAACATTTGTTCACTTATTGTTAGCCTAATTAGTTGGAGTATTGATCAATGCAGATTTGAAATAGCAGTCATCTGACCTGCATTAGTAAATCTAAGGTCAGGGACAAGACAGGATATGAAGACATATTACTTTAAAATATCTATTTTAAATACTGATATGACTTACAATGTTAAAATGTGTTGACTATGAAGGAAAAGTGATCATCAAGGTAATTACTATGAAAATATTCAATATATTAATTGTTTCAATTTGGAGTCTACCAAATTTATGGCTCCTGAAGCCATTTTATTATAATGATGCTTTCCTTAGAGAGAGCTAAGTTCCTAAATGTTGACCTATCCGTAAAACAGTAATGCTTGATTGAAAGAAAGAAGCATTAGTTATAAATTTGCCCTAATTAGCTTATCCGGAGGATAAAAGCTAGGTTTGCCAAGCCAGCTGGTGGTAATGTTTATAACCTTTACACAGATAAACAGAACTACTATGAATTTCTTCGTACTTTGAGCTACCAGTTAAAATAATATAGAACTTAATCTACAAGGGAGTATGAGAGCGTTTGCCCCGTAAAACTCCAGAGGGTGGAGTTAGTGCCCCTACTACTGCCAGGTGCTGTTACTATTGCTGCTGAATAAGCTATTTGTGATTTTTTAGGTCTTGTTATAAATTACATGCCTTTTAAACAGTATTAAAAACAGAGAGGTGGGGTTAGCCCTTCCAGAACATCAACTAGTTCCATCCTCCCACCCCATATTATGAAAAATTTAGAATGGCCATAGCCCAAATACCCCTAAAGAGTGGGATAGAAAGAACAGAGGAGAAGGTGGAGTTATGTAGAGAAGGTCAGGTTTAACAAAAGAATACAAGTACTGAGCCATTATACTGATAATTCCTTTAGCCTCCACTAACTTAGAGCAGCTAGAAATAAAAACCTAAAATTGTGGCGTTATAACCTATACCAAACTCTGAAATCTATTCTACAATTAATTGTTGCAGTGTGCTTTGAAATTTATTGCTCTTTTGTATACATGTTATTTTTCGCAAAAAAAAAGTCCATTGTGATGATAAATGCACAGCTATATGAGGCTACTGAGAACCAGTGATTGTTCACTTTGGATGATTACATGGTATGTGAATATATAAAATATATCAATAAAATTGCATTAAAATAAAATAAAAATAAATGTGGAGAGAAGATGGCAAACCGACTAGGGACCTCTTGGGACCCAGGGAACAATACTGTGGGGAGTCCCCTGGGTTTTTCCTTTCGGTTCATACCCCCCCACTTCCCCCACCCCCTTGCGGCCAAAGACAGGCAACCTGAATATGTTAACAGGTGCAGGCTGAAAAGACAAACCAACAAACAAAAAACTCCCCAACACAAGCCTGCCCCAGGAAAAGGGCAGCCTAGCAAGAAAAAAATTTTTTTTCAACAATAACCACTCAACTCCAGACAAAAGCCACAGGAGAAACTGTGGACCAACCCCCACCGATGCCAGCAATGGCTGGTGGGGGCCTAGACTTGCCCCCTTGCCAGGGCGCCTCTCCTCCACCCCGGTGGGGGGCGCCAGAGGAGGACTAGTGGAGTCGGGACTTCCCCCCCCTACCCTGCGCTCACCAGGTCATCTCACATCCTCCCCCGTGGCTGTGGAGACCACGTGGGCAGCAGCACCCAGGCACCCCTCCCGGCCAGAGAGGTATCCGTGGGGGCCAGCGGGACCCCAACTCCCACCCCGCTCGGCCGTAAGCAGGAATCTCTGTCCTCAGTGAGCAACTGTGGTCAAGTGAGGAACCCGGACTTTCACCCACCCACTGGCTGGAATGAGGCCCCCTGCCTGGGCAAAGGGCTGTAAGAGGAAGCCAGCGATAACAAACCATTTAAATCATTAAGTCTCATGGCATAACGTACAAAGTGCCCAGGTTTCAATAAAAATCACTCATCATCCCAAGAACCGGAAGATCTCAAACTACATGAAAAAAGAAGACAATCAGTAGATGCCAACACTGAAATAACAGAAATGTTGGTATTATCTGATGAAGATTTTAGAGGAGCCATCATAAGAATGCTGCAAAGGGCAATTATTAGCATGCTTGAAACAAATGAGAAAATAGAAAGTCTCAGCGTGTGGAGTAGAAGACAGCAGAATACATATGGAAACATCAGCTCACCTGCTTATACGGAGAAACTAGCTGGCTACACGTAGTAGTGGTCAAATTGTTGATGTTGTTAATCCTGGTAGAACTGAAAGAGGATGGCAAGGACTTGTCAGGATGAAGTTCAAGCTTAGATCACATGGTTGGAGAACTGATTAATATGTTGACATAAAGAGACCAACTTAAAGTGAGGATGGTTTAGAGCACACTGCCTGTTCTGGGATAAGGACTGTAGCCTTGGAAAAGAGTTAAGATTTTGAATAGACTCCATATTGTCAGTGTTAGATGCTATTAATAGCAGGCCTCATCTCATAGCAGCATTGGACACTGAAAATAACAGAAAAACCAGAGATTATGATTGTCAAAATGATATATAAGGGAGACAGGGCCTTTATAATAAATAATAAAGGTATGATAAAAACTCTGTATGTGGTTGGTAAATTCATCATGGCTAACTGAAACGTGGAAATCCAGGCCCAAGCATTTGTTACATATTTTGCAAATTCAAAATTAATTCGAATGGATCAATTATTTAAAGCCTCATAGTCTTCTACTCTTACCCTCACGCTACACAAAGTGGTTGATTACCCTGATTGGGAGGAGGAGATAGTAAAACAGAGTCTATTTGGTTTTCTGCTTAGAGAATAGGGAGTTGGCTTCCTTGGCAGGGTCCCAGTGCTGGGGCTGCTGGACGTGTGTCTAACACGCACTGTGCTACCATCTTTGTGTGAACAGACCTGATTTAAGCGTGCCGAGCTCCCTTTGCTTCTTTTACTGTTCTTTAACCCACTCCTGTGGTCTATTACCCATGATTGGAAAAGTACTTTATAATTTTGCATTATCTGTTAAATTGTTAGGCATCAGTAGATTTTCCAGTCACCCTGAGCCGCTCCCTGTAATCAGGCCAGAGATTGGAAGGCAGGACCAGGTTTAGGAAACACAACAGCAACTCTGTCCTCAGCTGTACCAGGTTGGGTGGCCCATCGGCTCTTATCTCTGTGCTCTGTTTCATACCCTACGGAAGAAGATCCCCTATTATATTCAAGACATTGGTCTGAGTGTGTTGTTGCCAAAGTGATTTACTTTAAGAATTCCAATGATGATCTATATTTGCATACCCCCTTAAAACGGACTTTGTCATTTTCTCATTTTGTCCTCACACCAATCTAGAGGGCAGATGTTCCATTTCCATTTCACCAGTTTAGAGAAGTTCACCTGATGTCAAAATCGGGACAGAAACTTGAGCTGCCATGTACGAGGCCATAGCTGTGAGGAAGCATCTAGAACCTCCAGGCAAGGGCAGTGAAGGCAGGCAGCTGGCAGTTGACACACTGTGCTGACGGTTGCAAAGCAAGGAGATTTTGTGTTTCTTTTTGTTCTCGAAGTCCCAGCCCTCACTTTTCCTGCGTGTGCGTTAGAAAGTTGCTTGGGTTCCCCAAGTTGGCTACTAGATTGTATCAAGATTTAGGAATCAGGGGTTGCAAGGGTTGTTCAGTGGTGGAATTCTCGCTGCCATACAGGAGACCTGGGTTCGATGCACCACCCCCCACCCCCACCCCCCCAAAAAACAGCAAGCAAACAAACGATAAAACAAACAAAAAACAAAAATTCAACAAATGGTGCTGCAATAAGGGGATACTCACATGGAAAAAGAATGAGATGTGACCCCCAACGTACCGTATACAAAAAAAAAAAAGATTTAGGACTCACCAGAGGTTGTTAAAAGGCAGATTCCAGGGCTTCTCTCCCTGGATTCTGACTCTACAGGCTTGGGGTGGGCCCGTGAATCTGAGTTTTTAAGAGATGGTCTGGGGTGGCGGGCACACATTTGGGAATGTAGGATTCACATTGCAGGGGGACTGGCCTAGGCTTTTGAACTGCTAAGACCTGGGTGCCGGTACTGGTTTCCTCCTTCACTGGTCCAGAGCTCTGAGGGACCCTCGGAAATAATGCCTTTAAGGGACCTTTCCCTCTAAAGGGAAGTCGGTGGCTCTGTCTGTTGTTCCTAAGCCAGCTGCGTCCAGATCTGTGTCTGCTTCCCTGGAGAGCGGATCTGCAAGGGGGAAGAGCTCAGGACCCCTGAAAAGCCCTGGACTAAATTTAAGGCTTTCAAGGGCGTCTGCTTGGGAATCACCTCTTATGATTCAACATGTTGGGAACACGTTGCCCCTTCCCCTCAGTCCCCAAATGAAGTGAGAAAGTTGTGGTTGGAAGACATCTGAGGCCTAAAACTTCAAATCTGAGGAAAGCAACCAAATGGGTCAGGACACCTCATCCTCAGGACGGTGGACTGAGTGTGTTCCAGAGGCTCGGCCACAGGTCGGGGCGCTCTGTCGGGGACCCACCCCTGTCCGGGGACCCACTCCTGCCCAGGGACCCAGAAGCCTTTGGACAATTGAGAATCACGCTGGCAGGCAGGGTGTGGGGACAGTGTGGGTTTTGTCTGAACACCACTTTAAAAAAAATCTTTATTGACAAATCTTCACACATACAGTCCATACATGGTGTATAATCAGGGGCTCACAATATCATCACATAGTTGTGTATTCATCACATGATCATTTTTTGAACATTTGCATCACTTCAGAAAAAGAAATAAAAGGAAAAAACTCATGTATACCATACCCCTTAACCCTCTCTTTCATTGACCACTAGTATTTCTATCTATCCGATTTTATTTTACCCTTTATTCCCCCTATTATTTATTTTTATCCTTATTTTTTCTCATCTGTCTATACCCTGGATAAAAGGAGCATCAGACACAAGGTTTTCATAATCACACAGTCACACTGTAAAAGCTAGATCGTTATACAATTGTCCTCAAGAATCAAGACTACTCTGAAGGGATACAGATTGTGCAACAGGACCGATTGTAAAAATTCAGAAATGGATAGCACAATACAGCCTGATTGTAGCACAATAATGTAAGAACACTGAATGAAGCTGCATGTGAGAATGATAGAGGGAGGAGGGCTGGGGGCACAAATGAAACCAGAGGGAAAGATAGATGATAAAGACTGAGATGGTGTAATCTAGGAATGCCTAGAGTGTACAATGATAGTGACTAAATGTACAAATTAAAAAATGTTTTGCATGAGGAAGAACAAAGGAATGTCAATATTGCAGGGTATTGAAAAGAGATGGTCATTCATATTTTAAGACTTCAACTTCTGTGTGAGACTAAAGCAAGAAATGTTTATTTGGTACAAAATTTATATTTCGAATAGTGTATTTCTTAATTTAACTTATATAGACGGTTTAATTGAACACCATAAATACACGGAACCTTGAATAGGGCATGAGAATTTGTAGATTTGTCCAGGTTAGTGTTATGTCCTGATAAATCCCAGAGTGATTTGAACAGTGAATAAAGAAGTATTTGCAAAGTCTCCTTGGGGGACTGGCAAGAAAGGGGGAAAATTCAACGTCCTCATTTGGAGGATTCCTGATATTCTCACAAGCAGTGGGGACCATACCAATAGGCCAAGCCCTCAATCTTGGGGTTTGTTCCTATGAATCCCCAGAAAGAACAGGCTAAGCCTACTTTAAACTAGGCCTAAGAGTCACCCCCAGAGAACCTCTTTTGTTGCACGGATGTGGCCTCTTATCTCAGCCAACACAAGCAAACTCGCTGCCCTCCCTCTCTCTACGTGGGCTATGACTCCCAGGGGTGTAAACCTCCCTTGTAACGTGGGACAGAAATCCTAGAATGAGCTGGGACTCAATATCAAGGGATTGAGAAAATCTTCTCGACCAAAACGGGGAAGAGAGAAATGAGAAAAAGTAAAGTGTCAGTGGTTGAGAGATTTCAGAGTCGAGAGGTTATCCTGGAGGTTATTCTTACGCATTGTATAAATATCCCCTTTTTAGTTTAAGGTGTATTAGAGTGACTAGAGGGAAGTGACTGAAACTGTAGAGCTGTGTTCCAATAGCCATGCTTCTTGAAGATGATTGTATAATGATATAGCTTTCGCAATGTGACTGTGTGATTGTGAAAACCTGTGTCTGATGCTCCTTTTATCTATGGTATGGACAGATGAATAAAAAATATGGATAAAAAATAAGTAATAGAGGGAACAAATGTTAGAATAAATTGAGTAGATTGAAATACTAGTGATCAATGAAAGGGAGTGTTAAGGGGTATGGGAAAAAAATAGGGAGAACAAAGGTTAAAATAAATTGAGTGGATGGAAATATTAGTGGTCAATAAGGGGTATGGTATGTATGAGTTTTTTCTTTTCTTTTTATTTCTTTTTCTGGAGTGATGCAAATATTCTAAGGAATGATCATGGTGATGAATATACAACCATGTGATGATATTGTGAGCCATTGATTGTACACCAAGTATGGAATGTTCATATGTTAAGAATGTCTGTGTTTGTATGTTGTTTTGTCAATAAAAATATTTTAAAAAAAAAAAGAATCAAGGCTACTGGAACACAGCTCAGCAGTTTCAGGAACTTCCCTTCAGTCATTCCAATACACCAGAAACTTAAAGGTGTATCTATATAATGCATAAGAATAACCTCCAGGATAACCTCTCAACTCTGTTTGAAATCTCTCAGCCACTGAAACTCTATTTTGTCTCATTTCCCTCTTCCCCCTTTTGGTCAAGAAGGCTTTCTCAATCCCCTGATGCCGGGTCCTGGCTCATCCTGGGAGTTCTTTCCCATGTTGCCAGAGAGATTTATACCCCTGAGAGTCATGTCCCACACAGGAGGGAAGGCAGTGAGTTCACCTGCTGAGTTGGCTTAGAGGAAGAGGCCACAAGTGAGCAACAAAAGAGGTTCTCTGGGGGTGACTCTTAGGCCTAACTTTAAGGAGGCTTAGCCTATCCTTTGCAGGAATACGTTTCATAGGGTGAATCCCAAGATCCAGGGCTCGGCCTATTGATTTGATTGTCACCACTGCTTGTGAGAATATCAGAAGTTCTCCACATGGGGAAGTGGAATATTCCTTCTTTCTCCCCAGTCTCCCAAGGGGATTTTGCAAATACTTCTTTATTCATTGCCCAAATTACTCTAGGATATATTGGGGCAGCGCACTAACCTGGACAAACCAACAAGCTCTCATGCTCTATTCAAGATTACTTGGCTTACTTTCGAGAGCAAATAGAAGGAAACAGAAACCTTGCACGTAGGAGCCTGATCATATCATCTTATTGTGATCGCAGTAGAATTATAACACTCTCAGGCTCAGACAAGTAGCCCTTAGTTAGACTCAAGTACCCTGCATGATGGATTCCTTGTTTTGGAAACTGCACAGAAAACCCAAACATTTTGGAGAGCAACTGTACTGCAATATTTGCAACTGTGTACTTTTTGAACAAGAGAGTCTACTTTTAGGAATTACTAGGAAATTCTTTTTTTTTTTTTTTTTTTTTTTACAGACCAGTCTCTTTAATGAATAGAAATGCAAACTCCTCAACAAAATACTTGCATATTGAATCCAGCAGTACATTAAAAGAATTATGCACCATGACTGCCTTAGTCAGGCAGTAACTTTGCCAGGCTAAAAGTTATTTCTCAAAAAGAGAGAAATTATCTGCAGCAGATGGGTCTGCAATATAGTTCTCCTAAAAGGGCCTGCCAAAGGCTCCGGACAGCATCCCTATTTGCCACTGACACTTCCAGCATCATTGGATTTGCTTGATCATACAGCCCAAGTGGCAGAGCACCTTGCACAGAAGCCTGGACCTGCTGCAGAGCGTCCTCTTGTTCTGGTCCAACTCAAAACGAGCAGCTTTTCTGGTTGCTCAGTAAATGGGCCAGAGTAGCACACCCAAATGAGGAATATGTTGTCTCCAAAATCCAAAGAGGCCAACTAGGCATTGTGCCTCTTTTTTGTTCATAGGAGGGGCCAGATGCAACAGCTTATCCTTCACCTTAGAAGGGATATCTCAACATGCCCCACACCACTGGATACCTAGAAATTTTACTGAGGTGGAAGGCCCCTGTATTTTCATTGAATTTATCTCTCATCCCCTGATCCACAAATGCCTTACCAATAAGACTAGAGCTACTAAGTGTAGTTGCTACTTCTTGCTCACTAGGTCTAATCAGCATGATATCAATATAATTGACCAGAATGATGTCTTGTGGGAGGGAGAAATGATCAAGGTCCCTGCAGACAAGATTGTGACATATGGCTGGAGAATTGATATACCCCTGAGTCAGGAAAGCTGAAGGTATACTGCTGGCCTTGTCAGATGAATGCAAACTGTTTCTGGTGGTCCTTACAGACAGCTATTGAGAAAAAACATTTACTAGGAAATTCTTGATTCGTGCAATGTGCAGGTAGAAGGATGTCTACTGCAGCACTACTGTCGTAGCAAAAATTTGGTGTTTCTTACCCTGTTAAAAAGGGTAAGAACTGACTGAGATATATTTCCAAGATATAATATTAACTGGGACAATGACATCAAAAAACAACTGCAGGAGAATTTATCTGTGAGAATGGCTTTATGGGGTTTTTCATTTTCTGTATTATATATTTCTGTGTTGTTCTGTTTTTTTTTCACCCCCGAGATTTATTGTTTTATATTCAGAAAAAATATATGTTTTTAAATGGGGACCGTGTACATAATATATATATACTCATATAATAATAATATAATACCTATATATGAGGATCTAATTGGGGTTTATAAAGCCTCTAGCCCAGCCCTCGTCTCTGTACTTAGCCCTGCAGTATCAGCAAATATTTAGGTGGAAATAGACACCTTCTTGATCTTGCTGCAGAAAACCACCACGTCACCGTGGAAGGGCCACGGAGCACAGCTTCTTAAGCAACTTCTCTGCCCTTTCACAGTCTCTACAGGGTTTCCTGTAGACAGGTTTCCTGTTTAAGGAAGATGAACCAGTTTTCTTAGAGCATTGATGCCATCATTGTCTTGCTAGGCATTTTTACCAGGCAACTTACTGCTCGATGAAAATCAGATGCTGGTGGAGTAGGAAGAGAGTTCTCCAGGAAGCACTGATCTTTATCTCAGAGTCCAACCGTGTCACTCTTCTCACAGGTATCTCTGGTCTTCACTCGTGTCTGCCATGATGCAACTGAACTCGAACAGGGCACGTGTGTCTCTGGTTTTTTTTTTTTTTTAATTATGGTAAAATACATATAACTTAACATTTGCCATTTTAACCATTTCTAAGTGGCATTAGTTTACAAGGTTGTGCTTGCAACATTTACAAGGTTATGTTACCATCAACACCATCCATCACTAAAACTTTTGCATCACCCAAAACAGAAACTCTGTACCATTAAGCAATAACTTCCTATCCCCTGTCCCCACCCTCACCTCCCAGCTTAGGGTAATCTGCAATCTATTTTCATTCTCTATGAATTTGCTTATCCTAGATACTTCATATAAGTGGGATTATGCAGTATTTGTCCTTTTGTGCCTGGCTTCTTTCACTTAGCCTGAAGTTTTCATCCATATTGTAGCATGCATCAGACATTGAGCATCTTTTCCTGTTCTTATTGGTCAACTGTATACCTTCTTTGGGAAATGTGTATTCAAGTCTTTTGTCCATGTTTAAAACGGGTTGTTTGTCTTTTTGTTCTTGAGTTGTAGGAGTTCTTTATATATTCTGGATATTAAATCTTATCAGATAAATGATTTGTAAATATTTTCTCCTAGTCCTTAGGTTGGCTCTTCACCTTCTTGATAAAGTTGTGTGATGCACAAAAGTTTTAAATTTTGATTAAGTCTAGTTGATCTACTTACTCTTTTGTTGCTCACGCTTTGGGTGTTATATCTAAGAATCCATTGCTATATACAAGATCTCGAAGATGTTCCCTATTTTTCTTCTAAAGTTTTTATGGTTTTAGCTGATCCATTTTGTGTTAATTTTTGTATTTGGTGTGAGATAGGGGTCTAATTTCATTTTTTGTCTGTGGATATCCAGTCCTCCTGGCACCATTTGTTGAAGAGACTATCTTTACCCATTGAGTGGATTTGACATCCTGTTGAATGTTAGTTGGCTTTAGATGTGAGGGTTTATCTCTAGACTCTCAATTCTATTACCAGTTCTGTATTGTTTTGATTACTGTAGCTTTGTAGTAAGTTTTGAAATGGGGACATGTGAGTCTCCCAACTTAATTCTTCTTTTTCAAGATTGTTTCAGGTATATCTCTTTGTGTGCATATTTATACATTTAGCTTTAAAAATTTTTTTTATTTTTATTGCTATATATTATATATTGACATACCATGCAATCATCTGAAGTATACAATCAATGGTTCACAATATCATCATATAGCTGTGCATTTATCATCATAATCAACTTTTTGTGTGTGTGAAAAATAACATACATAAAAAAGCAATAAATTTCAAAGCACATCACAACAATTAGTTGTAGAATAGATTTCAGAGTTTGGTATGGGTTACTCCACAATTTTAGATTTTTACTTCCAGCTGCTCTAAGATTTTGGATACTAGAGACTAAAAGAAATATCAATATAATGATTCAGCAATCATACTGTTTGTTAAACCCTATGTTCTCTGTATAACTCCACCATCACCTTTGATCTTTCTCCCACTCTTTAGGAGGTATTTGGGCTATGTCTATTCTAACTTTTTCATGTTGGAAGGGGCTGTCGATAATATGGGATAGGAGGATGGAACTAATTGATGTTCTGGAGAGGCTGGCCCCTCTGCATTTCAGGACTTCTCTGGTCCAGGAACCCATCTGGAGGTTGTAGGTTTCTGGAAAGTTACCCTAGTGCATGGAACCTTTGTAGAATCTTATACAACACCCTAGGTGTTCTTTCAGATTGGCATGAATGGTTTTGATTGGGGTTTGGCAAGCTATGATAGGTAGCAATGTCTAACTGAAGCATGCATAAGTGTGACCTCCAGAGTAGCCTCTCAACTCTATTTGAACTCTTTCAGCCACTGACACTTTACTTGCTATACTTCTTTTCCCCTTTTAGTTAGGATGGCATTGTTGATTCCATGGTGCCAAGGCCAGACTCATCTCTGGGAGTCATCTTCCATGCCACCAGGGAGACTTTCACACCTAGATGTATACACATAGTTGTTTTTTAATTTCTTTCATTTAAATAAAATTATTTCTTGTAAACTTTGCTCTGTTTAGATTATGTAGTTTTGTTCAATTATGAGAAAAATCTTTAAAGGATGGTGAATCATTGGCTAGCTTAATGGATGGAATAGGAAAATGTAAAATGTCAGGAAACATACATTCAGAGCTAGGTAAGTTTGTTCACTGAGCATAAACTGGCTAATCCATTAACACAATCTCCTCAGGAAAAGCATGAAAATTCTATAATTGATATGTAGGGTTTCCTCATTCAAATAAAAGGAAACCCTACATACCAATTATAGAATTTTCATGCTTTTTCTGAGGAGATTGTGCATTGAAATACAAATCTAGAAGTGCTTTGAAATACAAAGAAGAAACCCCGATTAGAATACCCCAATGTCAAGATAAAATGCATGCATTTAAATGTGGTCCATCTGGTTGAAAGTTGGCACAAGATACTAAATTCTTCCCCAAAATAGAAAGTACAAGTGAAGATTGGGGAGGGGTCTCACTTTATGATCTTGCTCTCACATTGCTTAGCGCTGCTCCACTTGCGAATACACTTGAGACAGTAGGTGTGGTTGCAGTTGGAGAGAATTCCAAAGAGGCGCTCCCTGGGGTTGGCTTTCTCATAGACAACTTCCATGCAGATCCCACTCACCATGCCCTGACTGTGCTGGACCGCAGATGAGAGCTCCACATCCTTCTCATGGGCCTTGATGCAAGATTTTGTATGTTGTGATCTCTGGGCAGCATCCACTGGATGTAGGACCTGCAGCCCACACATATCACATGAATTTCCATGGAGATACACACAGTTCTCCCCTTATTGGCACTCTTCCACTGCAGCATAGGGGCAAAGCTGCTTCTTTGTTTCCACAGTGTTTGCTCGTTCTCTGATTCTTCCTTGGTCACTGAGCCCTGCGGGGTTGCTTCAGTGCAGAAAGGAGCAGTAGGGCCATAGGAGGGGTACCCAGGAACAAACTCAAGGGCATTCACCCAGCCTTCGGTTCTCGTTCCTATAGCTGCAAAGTTTGAACCTCTTGACTCAGCTTCACCCCCATTCATTTCAACAAATGGTCCGACTACTGATGAGAGAGTTGAGGAAGCAGCAAGGGATGTCTTTGCAGTTAGATCTGCACAGTTGCTTCTTTCTATTTCAATGGCTTGCTATGTTCATATCTGCAGTGGTCTCCATAAATACAGCATCCTCGCTGAAAACGCTTGCACACCACACCATACGGACTGTCAGAGAGGTCATGTGAGTAGTGACAGTTCTCTCCTTCCTTACAAACCCCATGCATAAAATAGCTGCCGGTGACCTGTTTAGTCCAGCCACTGCTACTGCATCGCTGCCTACATTTAGTTTTATCATAACAAAGCAACTCATACACTTTTAATATTTAAAGCTGAGTATCATCTTTCCTTTCCAAGGAAAAAAAAGAAAATTTAAAAACATACAGGAACAAAACCACAATAGAGAATTTCAATTCCCAGTAAGATCCTATAGGTTCTGCTGATTCTCCTATCAAGTGGCAGGGCTCAAGTCATCATTAGGAGAGAATTTTATTTTATTTTAAAACTGTGATTTTAAGCTACTGGGTCTGCCCCCGGTCCTGTCCAGAGCTCTGACCTGGTCACAGGCTTATACAGGCTGTAAGAAAATCCAGTGTTAACATTTTAAATGTCACTTTCTATAGTACTAGCCTTGATCATTTTTGCGGTTGATGGAGGAGTTTAGAGGGCTTACTGGTCTGGAGCACAAAAGTCAGGAGGTCTTCGAGACGGAAGGAGGATGAAAGAAGACGCGTGGATGGATTTCAGATGTTGTAGTTCTAGGTTCTGCATCTCTACATACCTAAAGTTCTATTAGACTTTGATTCCTTTCGAAAGGGAAGGAACTGTCATTCTCGTCCATCACTGCCAGAGCTAGGAGTTCTCTTTTCAGTGCCCTATGGCAAACGATCCTCAAAAAAGGAAAGATACCTCCCTGCTGCAGGTGTGAAGACATTAGAGGTGAACAAATCCCTCAAATTATACTTTAGCCCAGACTTCCTGGTTTAAACATGATTTATTTAAAGCAATCAGCGATCTTTTTCATTGGAGTATCAAGACTCCTTCATATTAAAAAATTATCCAATCCTTCTCTATGTTGGTTCCTTCCCTTATTTGCCTCTGTTGGGTGGATACCGTTTGGGGTAGTAACCTGGAGAGGCTAAGGCTCTTTACTGGAGCAGCACAGTCAAGCACAGGGTCTTGCTAAGGAAGTGAGGTGATGGGGCATATGTGTCCTTGCACCACCATCTCAGGTTCCAGGCTTCTGATTCTGGTGCTCCCAACACTCTGCTCTGTGCTGAATGTTCTATACTCAAAGCAGAAGGTTCACTCTTGGGATGGGATCATCACCAGGTGCAGATATTTCAGTCCAATTTAAGATTTTATTAATTTCTATTTCCAGAACCACACACCTGTGACTTCTGAGAGTTCGTGAGAGAACAAAGAGGTTAATCTGGAGAACAAAACTCCCGGCAACCCTTTCTATTGCCCTTGAGTTGGTGCTAAATTTATGAAAAATGCCGTCTTGGGTGTAGCTCACTCTCCTTGAGCCTCCTCTCATTCCTCACCTTCGTCATCGTCTTTATCTTCTTCCCCTTCATCCTAATCCTCTTCTTCATCAGTATCTTCCAGTCCTTCCTCTCAACCATGACCAGCAGCTTCTTCTTCTCCTCCCCCTTCTTCATTGTCCACCAGGAGCCAAATTGTATTGTAATGGACTTGGCCAAATGCCAGCTTTGATGACCTCTCCTGACTCGTCTGCACCTGCGTTGGGATGCCGAGTACGCAGGTATGAGCTGGCTTTATTGTCTTTGACCTAAATGTTTTGTCAAGTCCTTTCCAGACTTCCATTGGATTTCAATAGACTTTGAGAATGGATTACCCTCTCATTTAGAAGAAAATTCTTTAGAGAGAACTTCATTTTCGAAGTAAGGGTTTTCATCAAAATGAAAACCTATTCTGCAACCTAATTTAATATTTTCAAATTCTGTTACTTCAATTCTGGTCAAATAATGCAGCACCTTTTCAGCCTCCTCCCCAAGTAATGCAGACCCTAGTGGATGGTTGGCAATTGTTACCCCCAAATTTGGGATTTGGGTGATAAATCTAACCTCTTCTGAAAGTGTGGTAGACAAAGTTTATTATATTTCAGTTTGCTTTCAAAATCTTCTCATTTGTCTGTTCATTAAGTCTATCTAGTTCATTTTGTACTTCACCAATATTTCCATAACCTCCTGCTCTTTCTTTTGCTGTTTTGAGCAAGTCTAAAGTTCCCAATGTCTCCTCTGTCCTGGGGGCAGGAAGCAGGTTTGAGTTCTTCATTTGAGGCTGGAGTGAAACTGGCATTTGGGGGCCATGCTGTTAGGAAAGCACAGTAACCAGAGCCAAAGAGAGGTGTTCATCTGAAAGAAGCGCAGAGAACTGAGGTATGTCTCTTTTTATGATATCTAAATATCCTTCCCAAATTGGAATCACAAAATAGATATACAGAGGAGCAAATTTTACTATTACAAAAGGACTCTGCTTTAGCAGAATTTCTTTGAACAGTTCCTTTAAGCTAATGCCCTCTCTAGTTCATTTTGAAAAAGAATTTACTTTATAAAAATGTGGTTAATGCAACATTTCAAAACCATCTAACACATAGAGGAAGGAATATTTCCATTAATTTGAATTATCTAAGGTTAACAAGTCTAATAAACTGCAAGACTTTTGCCCCAAAGGAAACCTGATGACCTTTCTGAATTCTAGTAAGATATCTAAATTTACTAAGTAAATCTACAGGAAGGTCTTGCATTCAGAAAAGCCCTGGATTGCAATGGATGGAGGTGGTACCACGGAATGGAAGGAAGAACAGTGGTGTATACATACTAGGGACTATTGAGCAACTGCAAGACGGAAGGAAGGCGTGAAGCATGCAATGATGTGAATGAACTTGAGGACAGTATGTTGAGTGAAACAAGGCAGAAATGAAAAGACAACTATTATAAGACCTCACTAATATGGATTAACTATAATGTACAAACTCTGAGAATTGAATTTGAGAATACAGGTTATCAGGGGAAGGTCTATTATAAAGGTTCCTAGATTGTAAGCTCTTACAGCAGTCACATATATTCCAAAGTTATAACTGTGTTCACTAAATTCTGAGATACTGAGCTGTTTGTGTGTAACCTGATCGTTCCCTGGAACTTCAGATATTTGTGTGACACCTGAGTCTCAGACCTAGAGTTCTGCAGCTATGAAAGTCAGCATTACCCCACACAGGAACTGCTACAAACATTAAAAAAGTGATCATACTTCAATTAGAGATATGATTGGAGCTGATGTGGGTTGGACTAATGTGAATCAGACTAACGGGTGAAGGATGATATTGACTGTATTTTAAAACTTCATCTTCTGTGGGAGACCAAAGGAAGAGATGTTTATTTGGTGCAAAATTTATATTTTTAGTAGCACACTATCACTATGTAATTTGACTTGTATGGCCAGCTAGCTGAACACCATAATCACACGGAAGCTTGAGATCTTGTTGGTTTGTTCAGGATGGTGAGATGCCTAGATATATCCCAAAGTATTCTGGGCAGAAGATTAAAAAGCATTTACAAAGTCCCCTTGAGGGCCTAGAGAAAAATGTGAAAATATTAAACCTAATATTCTTACAAGCTTTGGGGACTTCCAATTTGATGGACCTTTGTGCTTGAAGTTGGCCCTTATGAAGTGTATTCCTAAGAGGAGAGGCTATGATTACGCTTAAGAATCACCCCAAGAGAATCTCTTTTGTGGCTCAGATGAGGCCTCGCTCTCTAAGCCCACTCTGCAGGTGAACTCACTGCCCTCCCTGCTATGTGGGACATAACTCCCAGAGGTGTACATCTCCCTGGCAACGTGGGGCATGACTCCCAGAGATGGGCCTGGATCTGGCAATGTGGAAGTGAGAAAGCCTTCTTAACCAAAGGGGCAAGAGCAATGGGACAAAATAAAGTTTCAGTGGCTGAGCGATTTTAAAAAGAGTTGAGAAGTCATTCTGGAGGTAACTCTTATGCAATATATAGATATTCCTATTCAGTTTTTGGTGTTTTGGATTAGTTAGTGGGAAATATCTGAAACTGTTGAACTGCAATCCAATAGCCTCAATTTATGAAGACAATTGAATAACTATAGAGCTTTTAAATCTGTCCATGTGATTGTGTAAACTTGTGACTGATACTCCTTTCTCCAGTGTAAGGACAGATGAGTGAGGAAAAAAAGACAAAAAATAAATAAACAATAGGGAGGATGAGGGGATGGGATGTTATGGGTGTTCTTTTTGTTTTTATTTTCTTAAAAAAAGTACAGTGCTTCTATCTGAAATGACGGAAATTTTGTTTTTTATTTTTTTTAAAAATTTATTTATTAATTAAAAAAATTTTAACAAACGAACTAAAACATTAACATATATAATCAGTAATTCACAATATCATCACTTAGTTGCATATTCATCATTTCTTAGAACATTTGCATCAATTCAGAAAAAGAAATAAAAAGACAACAGAAAAAGAAATAAAACAAAAACAGAAAAAAAAAAGATTATATATACCATACCCCTTACCCTTCGCTTTCATTAGCATTTCAAACTAAATTTATTTTAACATTTGTTCCCCTATTATTTATTTTTATTCCATATGTTCTACTCGTCTGTTGACAAGTTAGATAAAAGGAGCATCAGACACAAGGTTTTCACAATCACACAGTCACATTGTGAAAGCTTTATCATTATTCAATCTTCCTCAAGAAACATGGCTACTGGCACACAGCGCTACATTTTCAGGCAGTTCCCTCCAGCCGCTCCCTTACATCTTGAATAACAAGGTGATGTCTACTTAATGCGTAAGAATAACCTCCAGGATAACCTCTCGACTCTGTTTGGAATCTCTCAGCCATTGCCACTTTGTCTCATGAAACAATGGAAATGTTTTGGTAATGGATGGTGGTGATGTCAGCAGGACATTGTGAATGTAATTAGCAGCACTGAAATAAATCTGAATGTAGTTAAAAGAGGAAATGTTATATTGCATAGATGGTAATGGATAAACATTTTTTTAAAATCCAAGAAACTGTACTATACAGACAGCGAACCCTCAGGTAAACCATGGACTATAGATAATAGTACAATTATAATAATGTGCTTTCACCAGTTCTAACAAATGCAACCACACCAATGCAAGGAGTTAATAATAGGGTTGTATATGGGAATCCTGTATTTTATGCACTATTTTTCTGTAAACCCACAATTTCTCTAAAAAAAAAAAAAAGTCCCTGGTGAGAAATGGAGAGGTGGGGGCTGGTCCCAGCGTTGTTACTGACTTCCCTGCAGGTTCTGACCAGTTGTATAATCTCTTCCCTATTTGCAGTGATGGGAGAAATATTTTTCCCTGTATTACTTTGAGGATTATATGAGGTCATGTTATCATCCTTCAGATATTGAAATATATTATAATGTATAGTTTTAAAATAAAATAAAATAGTTAAAATAGTTAAAAATAGCTTTTTTCCTGGAGAAAAAAACAGATGAATTAAACAAAATAGAGTTCAGAAATAAACTCTAAAGAAATGAGAACGCCATTTATGATAAAGATAGCATTGCAATATAGTGAGAAAGATGATGGATTTTTTAACAAATGTGAAACAATAGGCTAGCCATTGGGACAAAATCTAAATTTCTACCTCATTCTTAAACAAAAAGAAATTCCTAGTGGATTGTCAAACCTAAAAAGGAAAATACAAAAGACCAAAGAAAATTTCAGTGAAATTTATTCATAATGTTGTAATAGGGAGGGCATGTCTAGCAGGATAGAAATCTCAAAGGCCACAATATATCAATGAATTGGTTATTATAGATCTTTAAATATTTTTTCATGAAAAAAAAGCAATGCCAAAAAAGAAATAATAAACTGAGAAAATTTTGTGTCCGAAGGCTAATTTTCTTAATTTATAAGGAGAGTAAAAATAAAGAGAATAACTATATAGTATTCATGAGAAAAGGATCTAACCAGGCAGTATGAAGTACAAACAACCGATAAATAAATGGAATATATTCATCACCCATAGTGTAAGAAACGCAACTCAAAACTATAAGCAAATTGACAAAAATTAAAACTTTCAATAGTACTCAGAGTTAGGAAGTATTTCAGTTTGCTAGGCTGCCGAAAGCAGATACCATAAAATGGGTTGGCTTTTAACAATGGGAATTTATTAGCTTACAAGTTTACAGTTTTGAGGCTGTGAAAATGTCCAAATTAAAGCAATGCTTTCTTCCCAAAGATTGGCTGCCAGAAATCCTGGATTCTTCTATCACTTGGCAAAGCACATGGTGGAGTCTGCTGGTCTCTCCCTTCTCTTCTGAGGTTTCCTTGATTTCAGCTTCTTGTTTCCCTAGCTTTCTCTCTCACTCCGTATTCATCCCATTTGTAAAGGACTCCAGTAAGAGGATTAAGACCCACTCTGGGCCAGGCCTTAACTCAAGTAACCTAATCAAAAGGTCCTACTTACTATAGGGTTACACCCACAGGAATGGATTAGCTTTAAGAACATGATTTTCTGGGAACATGCAGTCCCAAACCACCACAATAAGATTTCACCATTAATAGGAATATACATGAATCAGTACAATTTTATCTTTGTAAGGAAAATTGGAAACAACTATCATGTTTTAAAATTTCACAAAACTTTTGATCTAGCATTTCGCTGTTAGAAATTTGCCTTACAGATTATAGTCCCAAATATAAGCCATGGTCTATATGAAAGAATATTTACAGCTGCATACTTTGTAAGGGCAGAAATTCTTAATAGTCCAAATGTGCATTAGCAGGTGAATGCTTATATAAATTATAATACATATATATACATTAGAATACTCCCCAGCTAATAAATTGGTTAAGTGAAAATGTACGTGCTATTAGCACCCTGAACTTGCCTTCTAAATAGCATTCTCCACTAAAGGGAGGAGTCCTTGGAGAAAAAGTTGGTCCCAGGGCTGGGGCATGGAAAGTACAAGATGAGCCTGGAACATCTTGTACCAAAATATAAGAAGTGCTTAAAGAACCCTGGGAACATGTCAAAAGGACAAGGGAGCTTTGGCCATCTAGGGCAGTTTGAGCATCAAAATAAATAACAGCAGTACTGGACTATAGCTCATTAAATGAAATAAGAATCTGAGGTCATACTAACAAAAATAAGCAAACAAATAAATGAAGAAGGGAAAGTACTTCTTTATAGTAGAACACCAAATAAATATAGAAGGAATGATGGAGTTAGAAAAGGATCAACGGATGCTAAAATGATTGAGTGGAAGTTTGATGAAGGACAGGATATTTTAATTACAAAGGGAAAATAGTTAAGTTTACAAGTGGAGAAGTCTGGTAGACATTACCTTAACCAAGTGATCAAGGTTTACACCACCAGTTTTGGATGGAATAAAATGATATGTGCCTCTTGATGTGATGTATTCAAAATGATACATCACCTCACTTACTGAGGTACATTCTATAAAAGGACTGGCCTGTGCTCTTTTAAAATGTTAAGATCCATCAATACTTTAAAACCAAAGCACAAGCAACAAAAGAAAAAAATAGATAAATCATCAAAATTTTGTTTATCAAAGGACTTTATGATAAAAGTGAAAAGACAGTCTACTCAATGAGAAAAGAATATTTGGAAACTACAATTCCAATAAGGGTTTAATATCCAGAATATATAAAGAAATCCTACAACTCAACCATAAAAAGACAACCCAATTAAAAAATGGACAAACTTTGAATAGACATTTCTCCAAAGAGGACATACAAATGACTAAGACACACATGAAAAGATGTTCAACATCATTAACTACTTGAGAAATGTACACCAAAGCCACAAAGAGATACCATTTCACATCCATTAGAATGGCTTCTATTTAAAAAACAGAAAATTATAAGTGTTGGAGAAGATGTGGAGAAACTGGAACACTCATTCATTGCTGGTGGGAATGCAAAATGGTGCAGCTACTGTGTAAGACAGTTCAGCAGTTCCTCAAAAAGCTAAGCACAGAAATACCACATGACCCGGCAGTCTCACTATTAGGTATGTACCCAAAAGAATTGAAAGCAGGGACTCGACCAGATATTTGCATACCAATGTTCATAGCGGCCTTATTCACAATTGCCAAAAGATGGAAGCAACACACGTGTTCATCAGCTGATAAATGGATAAACAAAATGTGGGATGTACATACAATGGAATATTATTTAACATTAAAAAGGAATGAAGGACTCCACCCCCTGGAGCTGTGGGAACTAGAAGCTGAGTGCAGGGATTGTGGCACGGTAGTGCCCGGAGACCTGAGTTGCGATGCTAAGGTGGTCGTCCCCAGCTCTGGTCTGAAGTGGGTCTGGACCAGCACACGGTCCCGATGTGCAGCCGATCCGAGGCTGAGATGGAGCAAGAGGCCGTAGAGCTGAGCTAGTGGTAGGAGGGGGCCCAGTGCCAGCCCGTGGTGGATACCGAGAAGTCAGTATCCTTCCTGGACATGTCTCCATGTCCTGGAAGCAACAGAGGGTGCACCTGTTGGAACCACAGCCCACCATGCATTCAACACTTTTCACAGGGCACAGAACTAGCGAGCACCCCCTTGGTGTCTGCTGGGGCCCCCAGGCAGAATGCGGGTGAAGTGGAGCCACAGTTCAGTATGTCGCTGCCTGAGTATGGTGTGAGCCACTGCCCCCAAGCAACTCTCATGACTTCCCAGATGATTTACTGTCAGGGAATTCCACCCCATGCAGGGATGATGACTTTCAAGGGGTCCCAGATGATGACCTCAATAGAGCCTAGTGTTCCAGGGGTGGCCATGACTTTCAGTGGGAATCTAAGGATATCTCCTAATGGGCTACCAGTCTCAACTCCCAGTGGAATCCCAATGATGTCCCGTATCACCACCCCAACAATGTCTTATTCTGAACCCACATCAGTACCTTCTAACAGAGCCTCATTAGCTCCTAACATGTTATTGGCCCCAACCATGCCTTCCACTGAGATTCAGACAATGCTCCCCTCTTTGGCTCATATGTTTCCCCTTAAAGATTCCCATGATGTTGAGATGCTCCCACTTGTGTCCCCATCATTGCTGGGTTTAGAATCCCAGAATACTCTTATGAGCCAGCCAGACTCCCGGGAAGACCCCTTCCTACCTGAGCAGCTCATACTTGCTCCACAGAGAGCAGAGCAGAACTCCAGGGCTCAGGAAGGGGCACCCAGAAGGAGATCCCCAGTTTCAAGGCCCTACCACTGTCAGTATGAGAATACCAAGTATTCTCACCTTGTGAGTCATGAGCACAAACACACAGGGGAGAGGCCCTGTGGATGCAATTGGGAAGGCTGTAGCTGGACTTTCTGCCATTCTAATGAGCTTGGACGACATATGCGGATACACACCAGATACCGACCTCATAGATGTGATCGGTGCGGCCGACAGTTCATGAGATCTGACCATCTCAGGCAACACCAGAAAACTCATCTGCAGGAGTCTGGAGCCCAAGACCCACAGGCCAACAATGGATAAATGGACGATCCTCCTGCCCCTGGTCTTTAGGTCAATGCCCCTTTCCCCTTATTTTGGTTTCTCTACACAGATTCTGCCTGCCTCAGACCAGCTAGTGTCTTTGGTAGGTGTAGGCTTCAGTGAAGACAGAAAGATTATGGGACAGCGTTTAAGTCCAAGCGAAGCTCTGGACCCAATAAGGACCCCTCAAAACTCCTTTCTGTCTTAGATGCCCTCACTTCTCTGGGGCCATGTACTTCTGTTAAGTTTAGCCAGATGGGAAGATGGGGCACGGTGGAGAGGGGGAGCTGTTTAAAGCTTTCTGTCTTATGTCACTCTCCAGCTTGCAACCCTTTAGTAACTCCCCTTTGCCTGCTGGATAAAATCCTAGTTCTTATCTTGTTCTTCCTTCGTTTCCAGAGCCAGACTATGTTCAAATCCTGAATTTATCCAACGTCTAGCCATGTGCTTTGTTTTGTTTTGTTTTTATAACGTCAAACTTTTTTTCTGAAATAACGTCAAACTCACAGGACAACTGAAAAACAACACAAACCCCATACTGAGAACTCCGACATAATCCTGCCCCCACCCAGCTACCCAGATCCACTAATTTAAAATTTTGCCACATTTGCCATATTATTCTATCGTTGGTCTCTCTAATCTGTTATTATTTATCTATATTCTGAACATTTGAGAGTAGATTGTATATATCACGCTCCTTGTACACAAAATACGTCCATGTACATTTCCTACAGACAAGGAAATTCACTTATGTAATTACCTTAAGTGCAGTTATCAAGGTCAAGAAATTTTTAGCATTGTTATAAATCTTAGTCTGTTTTCCAACTTTTTCATATGTCCCAATAATGTTCTTTTGAGCCATTTCTTCTCCAGTATTAGGTCCCATGTATTGCATTTAATTGTCACTGCCTTTTTAGTTGCTCTTTAATTATGGAAACATATTTAAACCACTCCTGGCTATGCCATTCAGTGGAAATAATTACATTCACAATGTTATGTTAGCCTCACCACCATCCATTACCAGAATTTTCCCATTACCCCAACCCAATACACACCAGTTACTGACCTCACATGCATCGACTCCCCTTTGAATGCCCCTTGCCCCTTGTAACCTATACTTATAGTTTACACATTCTCCAGTATTTTCTTTGTAGTTACCATGTATTTAAATTGAACATCCTAAATCTATAACAATCATGTTTGGTTTGGTATCAATTTAACTTCAATAGTATACACAGACTATGCTCCTATGCCCCTCCAAAGCCCCACCTTTGTATAGTTCTTGTCACAAATTACATATTTATATGAGTTCAAAAAAAGGAATGAAGTTCTGGTTCATACGACCTCATGGATGAACTTGGAAGACATTGTGTTGAGTGAAATAAGACACAAAAAGACAAATATTGTATGATCTCACTGATATGAAATAATTATAACAAGCAAACTTATAGAGTTAGAAGCTAGAATATAGGGTACCAGGGACTGGGTCAGGGTATCGAATGGGGAGTTAATGCTTAATTTGTACAAAATTTCCATTTAGGTTGATTTTAAAGTTTTGGAAATGGATGGTGGTGATGGTAGCACCACATTGCTAGTGCAATGAACAGCCCCTGAATTATACACGTGACTGTGGTTAAAAGGGATCATATAGAGAGGGCATGGTGGCTCCGTGGCAGAGTTCTCACCTGCCATTCCGAAGAGACCTAGGTTTGATTCCCAGTGCCTGCCCATGCTAAAAAAAAAAGAAGGATCGTATAGATGTTCCTAGAATAAAGATTAAAAGATAAAACATAAAACTGTACAACACAGTGAACCCTACTATAGACGAGGAATTATAGTTAATAGTATTTTACAATTATAAAAATGTCCTGTCACGACTTATGACAAATGTACAACACTAATGCAAGGTGTTGATAAGAGGATAGTATCTGGGAATTTAATACACCCTAATGTAAACTATGGACTATAGCTAATAGTGCAATTATAACATTCTTTCTCAATTGTAACAAAGGTATCAAAGGACTGCAAAGCGTTAATAATGGGGGATGATATGGGAATGCTGAAGTTTTTACATGATTTTTCTGTAAACCTACAACTTCCCCAATTAAAAAAATTTTTTTTTAATGTTAAGGTCAAGAAAGACTGAGGAATTAAGAGGCTAAAGAGATATGACAATTAAATGCAATATCTGATTTTAGTTCTGATCCTGGACTGTGGAAAAGCAGCTATAAAGGATATATTTATATTCTTGGATAATTGAAGAAATTTAAGTATGGACGATTTTAGGTAATAGTTTTGCATTAAGGTTAAATTTCCTGATTTTAATAACTGGAGTGTGATTATGTAAAAGGAAGGTCTATTCTTAGTAAATACACACTGAGGCCATTGGGGTAAAGGAGAGCCGTGTCTCTAACTACTTTCAAATGGTTCCGATAAAAATATGTATATAGGTAGATATAGAGAAAATAATGGCGCCAAAGGGGTGAATTGTAAATAACTGGCAAATCTGGTTAATGGTTGCATAGGAGTTGCTTTTACTATGCTTGCCATTTTTCTGTAACCTTGAAATTATATCAAAATTAATATATGTGCCGGCATTGATAGAGCTCCAAAATACATTATGCAGTGATAAAGGGAGGTTCAGACCCGTGTCTGTATATTATATTGCTTGAAGAAAAAAGTTTCCCTTTTATCTGTAGAAAGAATATATAAGAAACTTTCCACAGCGTTGTCTCTGTCGCAGGTGGGAGGCAGGGAGAGGAGGGAGCAAGCCAGGGAGAGAATCTTACTTCCCATTTTGTGTCTTTATCTTTACTGTTTGAGTTTTTCCTCCCTTCTGGCCAGAGAAGTTTAATACAAGTTAATTTCCTTCCTTCCTTTCCTTCTTCCAATTAAAATTTAAATGTCCCACTTGATGGCCAAGGATGGGAGGCTGAGGCCCATAGCATGAGAATTGGGAGAACCGGACAGGTGAGGTGGGGGGCTGAGCCCTAAGTGAGCCCCAGGCCACTTAGGAGGTGGGTGGGAGTCCTGTGTTCCCTCTACCCACTTGGTGGTCCGGCCACTGAGCTTTACCAGCAGCCCTCTGCAGCAGGTAGGTGGGACAGGCACCCCGAAAAGGGGAAGTACAGACACAGCCCTAGGCCCCGGATGCATTTGGGTCTGACAGTTGAATTGCAACCCAGCTCAGACCTTTAATTAAAGTGCCCATCTTCAGGGTTTTTGAGGCCTTTTCCAGCCTTTCTCCCTCTAAACCGTGTACCCCGTGTGGTTCTGGGTGGGCAGCTTTTTTTTTTTTTTTCCTTTTTCTTTCTGTTCCTCATTCTTGGCTGGAGCTCTGCAGGCTCACGATGAGAAGCCCTTTCCCGCCCAGGCTAAGGTGGCTCCGCATTATTCCGGAGCTGTTCATTGAGCCCTTCCCAATAGGTCAGCCATTTGGTCATCTCCCGGACCTCTGACTCTGCTGCATGAGAAATCCAGCCCAACCCAGCCGTCTGGCCACACCTTAGCAGTTCTCTAGAAATTTGTAGCTGTGACGTTAAATTAAAATTGGCCCAAATGCAAAACTCTAGAGACTGCAGATCAGCGATGGTTAAGAAATGGGAGTCCAGGGGATTGATTGGCAAGAAAAAGGATAAGGTCACCTTTTGGGGAAATGTTTGGTATCATGATTTTGGTGACAGTCACAAGGCTATATACACTGTTTTGACAAACTCATTCACTGTTCACTTAAATTGTTAAATTTTATTGTGTGGTATTATACCTATATAAACCTGATTTTTTAAAAATGGCCCAAATAAGGCAGAGAGATTATCTATGAATTTAAAGTACCCAACATCCTCTTGTAATGAAATGAGTAGCGGTCTACAGTTTTTTCCCTTAAGAATCATTTTTCTGGGTTCTGCCATTTTTCATCCATTTGACTGACCCCCCCCCCTCACCCCAGTGTGAATCGACTCAGTAGAGGTAATAGTGACAGTGGACAGGAAGAAATGTTATTTAGGACCAAAAAACCCCATCTGTCAGGGTTTCTACTTTCTGGGGGTAAGGCAGGGAGGGAAGGCATAACTGAAATCAAATCACTGCAGGTGCCTTTTTCTTACAGAGGCGTGGGCTAGGGCAGGGACAGGGAGGACAGGAGACACAGACTAGGTGGCCCTCCGGTAGCCCAGGACCTGACGGAGGCTTTGCTCTCGCAGAGGCGGGCTGGGGGCCCCACGGTCTGGCTTCGGTAACGTGGGCCTGGGAAGCCACAGCCCGCGAGCCGGCGGGTCGGGCGATGGACCGGGCAGGAAAGACTACCGGCCTGGGGGGCGTGGTCTCGGGCATTCAAAAGCAAAAAAGGGTAAAGGTAACACCTGTGCTGACTATGGAATGATATTGTGAATTACTGATTATATGTGTAGAATGGAATGATCAAAATAGGAATGTTTGCGTTTGTTTGGTGTTTTTTGGTATTTTAAAAAAGTAACATTAAAAAAAAAAAAAAGAATCGGATCAGGCAGTGTGAGAGTGGCTCAGTGGCAGAATTCTCACCCGCCATGCCGGAGATGCGGGTTCGATTCCCGGTGTCTGCTCATGCAAAAATAAATAAATAAATGAAAGAATCAGATCAATTCCCCCCCAAACCCTCCAACTACCAAAAATCAATCAAGATGAAGTAGACATATGAATAGCCCTACAAACATTAAAGACAATTGAATGCATACTTTAAAAGCTTCTGTAAAATAAATCTCTAAGCCTTGATGGTTTCACCAGAGATTTATATCAAACACCTAAAGAACACTGTGGGATCTGTCCTGTAACTACTTGTTGAAGAGTGCTTTGAAAACTATTGCTTTTTTATTTCTTTGCTTTGTATATATGTTATACTATACGATTAAAAAAAGTTAAAAAAAATTGAAAAAACAATACAAAACAAAAAAAGCCCTGTGCTGCCCACTGGATGTCCCCCCAACCCTCCCGCCACCCCACGACGATGGCAGGTTCATGCTTGCTGGCCCTAACCCAGATTGGGAGTTGTGGCCTTGGAGAGCTGGGCTGCTGTGCAGGAGAACTTGGGAGGGATCTGTCTCTTTGCTCAAGAGCAGGAGGCCTGAGGGGCTGGAGAGGAGAGGGAGTGGAGAGGGGTTGGGCAGGGTGGGGGCCCAGGAGCTGGACAAGGGGAACTTTTGAGAGAGGTTGTCGGATATTAGATCTTAATGTGTTTGTGGCAGGCACTATGATATAAACCCTTCCATCGCTCCAAACCTCCGGTAAAATCTGTTGAATATGAAGTTCTTCTTTAAATGATTATTGGATAAAATCAAGGAGTAGGGCTGACTTCCACATCTGGATAAGGAACAGAAATCACAGGCCCAGGAATGAAAAATGACACATAGACTGATCCAATTCCTTCAATATACACATCATCGCTGAGCACCTACTGAGCAGTCAAATGTTTGCTACTACTGTTATTATTACTGTGTGGCCAGCACGACGTGATGCTAGAACAGCGGAATTAGAATAGACAGGGGACTGACAGCATTAACTGCTGGGAGGCAGGCAACCGACAGTAAACAAATAACATGCTAAAAGTAGTGACGAGTGCTATGAAGGACTAGATGGGGAGAGTGTGGTGACAAAATAACCGGTCATGTAGGGAGGAGGACCTATTTGGAAAGGGTGTTTGGGAATTTAGTGAAAGTAGGAGTCAGAATTGGCTGAGTAAGAAACATACCACTAGCCTCATGCGCCACCACAGGCCAGCTCCACCACCGCTTACACCAATTCCTGGAGAGATGGGAAAGAGAAAGGGTACAGGGTCTTTTACATCAAGGGGAGGGGAGGGTTTGAAGCGATTTTACTTGAATCATAAGGACAGGAATCTCTGCTGACACCTAGGCTATTGCATCAAAAAAATCATGCAGGCTTAAAAAGTGCCAGGCTCTGTCCTAAACTCTTTACATCTATTATCTCACTTAAATCACATAACCAGGAAGAGTAGATTGTAGATACAGAAACCAGGGCTCAGGGAGGTAAAGTAAATTGTCTGAGTCCATGAAGCCAGAGTCAGCATTAAAACCCAGATCTCTTTCAGACTCCAGGGTCCACGTACATCCAATGCTAAAGAGTGCAGCATTACGGGTCTTTGCACTGGTTGACTGATTATTTAATTCGGTAAATTTTTCTTGAGCATCTATTATGCCTCAGGCACTGGGGATGCAGCAGTGAACAAAATCCCTGAGCCAAAGGAGGAGCTCAGAATTGAGGTGATGAAGGAACACAGCTATCAGCTGATGTGCCCAGTTCATACCCACAGATTCTCCACCACAAAGGATGGGCCCTTTAGTGACTGCTTCCTCTTTAAATGGATTTTATTGGAATAAAAACATGTGTGTGTAAATGTGAAGGGAGCATGCAAAATGATTTCCTCTCCCAAGCCACCCTCCAGGGAGGGTGACCCAGGGCTCTGAGTTTCCAGCCTTCAGTGTTTCACCCAAAATTTGAAGCATGATGACTTGGCTGACTCTGCTTCTCTCCAAGTTTCACCACTGGCTCAGGTCCTGTTCTCAGAGATAGGAGTTGCCTGCAATTTCTTTCCTTCCTCTTCTGCAGCCAGTTCTTATACTGAGCTCTGAAGATCCGAGCTGTGTTGACTCTCCTTTTCAGTCTCTGCCAGTCCACCCCCCATCTCCCACCAACTCTTGCAGAAGAAAGGCAGATTTCTTTATTCCTTTCAACAAAACAAGTTTTTCCAACCTTTCTGGCAGCAGAATTTTTGTTTGTTGAAGGAACAAGCCCTGACTTGCAGAGTCCTCAGCAGGGCTGAGAGAAAACAAACTTGGTACTAGGGTGCCAGGAAAATCCTCCCAAGATGGAGTGCTCTATTTTATTGTCTTGATATCTTCTAAGCTCACTCTTCCTACTCTCCTCTCAGGTGGCTCAGAAAACAATCCTTTCCTCATTCAAAGGAACTCAGGGTTGCTTTGCCCAGCTGCTGTTAAGGTGAGAGGCAGTGTTCCAATAGCAGCAGGGTTTTCGCAAAGGATGCTACAAAAAGATGCTTAAGAAAATCATTGTCTTTGACTTCCTCTGGAATAAGATTTTATTTTAAATGAAACAATATTAAGAAACCTTATCCTCATCACTAACCTACTATACTGCCTCTACAGCAGAACAAATTAGCACCTGAGTTTGTGTTGCCTTGTTCTGATCTCCAGTTACCTGTTGGCTCTCTGTGGGTCTTATGTTCTCAATAAGATTCTAAGTGTCTGTGATGAGACTTGCATTGGTTGAATTCCCTGTGGTCAGCGGTGCCCAGAGCTATGCTATGCCCTCTCCAGTATTTCTTGATTATCCTATAGCTTCTGCTAACTAGGACACTCGGTTTCAAAGCAGGAAGAAGAAGGAACGTTTTTCTGCTGCCATCTGAAAATGTCTTGTTATGAGCAGTCTGCTCACATCCTCCAGAGCAGGAAAGATACCAGACACGGTATTCTGGGCATATCTTATCTGGAAGGAAAAAAGGAGTTTAAGATGATAAATATCTTGGGACATGATAAAATTCACAGGCTCTTTCCTGGCTCATCATGCACTTATTTTTTTAAAAAACTAGCAGTGTATGCGACTTTATCAAAGAGATTTATGTTCAATTGAAGAACAAGCTGTTCTGGACTCAGCAGAATGAGAACTCAAAGGAAAATGGTGCAGAGTCAACCTTGGGCATGTCAGTGGATATCTTGCTAAATTTCTCAGGGACAGTGATTATCAGTGGTGACAGGATTAAAAAGAAGCTTTCATGATGTCATACATATCCTAAGCAGAGCTCAGCACAAGTAGGTGCTAAATAAATATTTGTTTAATTTGATTTAATTATTAAACAAACACGTATATTGCACTTGGAATATGCCAGGCATCATTACTTTGTGCTAATGAGCTGAAATATGTTCCCCAAAGTTAATTGCAACCTTGGACCCTGTTTAGGAAGACAGGAGTGTCCACTGGGTCAGGCACTACCGTTACCATTACCTCACTGGCCCCTCAGGGAAACTGAACTGGCACCTCCTCTGCCACTTGTGTGCCTTCCTGTCCTCTTGCTGCTCTTAGGCTGGACCAAAGAAAATTGCTGAACTTTAATTGATGCTGTTTGATTTATTTAAAAAATGGCAATTTCATGTGACTCACCCTAATATTGCCTACATTTAAAAGAAGAGGAAATGGAGGCTTGGAGTGGTTAAATAATTTCTCCTTAATTCTTCGAGCTAATTGACAGCAGTATCTGAATTCAAAACCCAGTTTGCCTCCTTAGGTTGAACCTCTTAGCCTGTTATTTTTAATCAAATATTAAGAGCATCTGCCTAGGAACCAGCTACTGGGGGTTAAATCTCACATCTTCCATTTACTAGCCCTGTGGCTTTGAGATGAAGAGTTTTCCTCTGTATGCTTTAGTTTCCTCATTTGCAAAGTGAGGGTAATAATAATGCAGTATTATTTAATTTGTAAAGTAACCTTAAATGACCCGAAATCTAAGTACAGAGTTTAGGAAAGCACCTGGCATTTAGCAAGCACTCTATAAATGTGAGCTATTATTACCACCTTCAGGTTTCCTTTAATCCCTTTTTCCTTCTTGATTAAATATACCAACTCACACACACACACACACACACACACACACACACACACACACACACAACTCCATTGTATACCAACAGAATGCCACAAGATCCAGAAACTTAATATTAAAGACCTTATTATAATGCCAAGTGCGGAGGAAATGAACGCTTAACCTCGGGTCGAGAGCCTTACTGGAGCTGAAACTCGAGTTCAGTTTTATACTACTAGGGTTGGTTTTTTTTTTTTCTTTTTCTTCTTTTTTTTTGTGTGTGTGGGGGTGAGGGGGTGGTCGGGGAGGGAGGTGTCACTGCTGAGAAGTACAGCTGGGATTTGTCATTCTTGATACAGAGACAGGAACCTCCAGACACGGGAGGCGCAGCAGGAGCCCAGGAGGGCAACAGCGATTCTGGCTAACAGTCCCTAAATCAATCCTAGCGGGGACGCGGGGGAAATTCCACCTGCTCCACGTCTGGGAAGCGAGGTCAGGTTTACCCTAGCAGGGCTGGGCAGAGGAAATCCCCCATCCCTTCTGCCCTGGACACCGCTGCAGGTTCCCGGCATTTCCCTATAGAGAACACTGGCGTGCTGGGGTTCGTTTGAAGACTCTTTTATCTCGGGGAGCACAGTTCTGTTCAGTTCCGCCCAGTCGTTCAGGAGCCACCCGCATCCCTCCCGGGGGCCACGTGGGGCGGAGAGCCCTGGGGAAAGGCAGGCTTCGGGGGGGGGGGGGGGGAGGGCGGAGCCCACGCGCCGCCGCGGCCCCTTTAAGAGCGGTGCGCCGGCCCACGTGCCCCATGACGTCAGAGCAGGAAGTGTTTCAGGAAGTCGCGCGCTGCTGGTTGGTTTGAGATTCCCGCATTTTAATGTCTTCTGAGTGGTACCAGAGCCCCTGGTCTTGCTGCCCCAGGCCCCGCCTCCCCAGCCCCGGGGAGCCTCTCCCCCGCCCCGCGTCCCTGCCGACAGGTGAGTCCCACGGGCGGGCGCGGGACCGAGAGCGTCGTGTCCACTTGGAGACCCCGCTGGTCCTCTGTCCAAGTCCACTTGTCCGTCTCCATCCTCACTTGAGGCTCTGGAAGAAACTTCTGTCGAGTTTAAAAGTCGGGGGGCCACGGGTTCGAGTTGGGAGGCCCAGGAGAACAGCCCCGGCCTGGGGATTCCAGGTGGCAGCTTAGAGGATGGTGGCATTGGGAGGGAGCCGTGATTCTTGTAAAGAACCTTGCAAAGAAACAGGTGAGCGTGGGGAGCCCAGAAACAAGACTCTCTCGTCCCCTGTGGGAGGATGCGGGCAGGTCAGCCGAGGATCCCCTTTGGAGGTCATGGAGTGTAGGGCATCATCTCCCTTGAGTGACTTTCCTCTTTACTTCCTCCCACGAGAGTGGGAGGATGGAAGGTGATGAGAGAGAAAAAGTTTGCCACCAAAACCAAAACACAAACTAAAAAAACAAAAACAAAAAACCACACCAAAAAAATCCCGGTTTATTCGCTAAGTAAAAAGCAGTTCAGTTTTTTTCTTCTCCCACGCTAAAGGGCAAGTCCATCTCTTACCTTCTCCATCCCCTTGAGCAGGGACCTGCCCCATTTTTTCTTAACCATAATAACCCTTTGCCCCCCATCCCCAATTGCTTACAGAGTTATCAGGACGTCAGTAATGAACTGGTCACCTTCCCTGCCAACCCAGACATGTGGGGCTTGGGAAATGAAAGAACGACTTGGGACAGGGGGATTTGGAAACGTCATCCGATGGCACAATCAGGTAGGGGCTCTGTGCAGCCCGGGAAGGGGTGGGGGTGGGGGGCACGCTTCTCTCACTGCCCCTTGGCACTGCAAATTTCTACCCCACACTGTTCTGGGTAGGTGAATGGTGCTAGCCTTTGGTGGTGGAATTCTTAGCAGTGAATGAGAAGAGGGACTGGGAAGGGGGTTTCTAGGGGCAGCTAAGCTGACTTTTTAGGTTAGTCTCCAATTTTAATGGACCGCACCACCATAATAGATAGTGAAATAATAATAACAATAAAGTGAAGCTCTTGGCTCCAATTATGTATATTTTAAACTTATGCAAGTATTAGAATGTCATATACTGTTACATGCTAATATATAACTATTATAAAGCACCCAAAAATAGGAAAATTTTAAGGATGACGGTAATGAAATAATATTTTAAAATATTTTGCTATTTGTGATGTCTTCTCAGTATCATTTACAGTATCTTACAACGTGAAATACCTGGATCTGCACAGAAGTTAAGAATGTCATTAAGGATAGTGGATGAAAATCTACACTTCAGATTTAGAATTTTGAATTATTTAGACTGATTTCTTTTTGGATTTCATCAGATCCTCATTTTTTTTATTCCTGCTCTTTATAATGAGCTACTTGTGCTAGAAGTGCCGGTTCTACCATGTCCCTCCTTGCTTGTGTAGGTATGATATGTCCTGAAGTTCTCTGCAGGAATCTCTTTATGCTATTTGTTCATTTTGAGAGTTATTGTCTTAGTTTGCCAGGGCTGCAGTAAGAGCTATCCCAGGCTGGTTGACTTACACAACAGAAATTTATTATCTCACAGTTTTGGAGGGAAGAAGTCCAGAGTCAAGATCTCTTGCAGGCGGTGCTTCCTCCAGTACTTGAGCCTAGTGATTTGCTGGTAATCCAGAACTCAGTCTCCGCCTGCCACCTGGTAGTCTGTCTCCTCATCCACCTGATACCATCTGCAGATTTCCTTTGCATATAAGGACTCCAGTCATATCGGATTAAGGCCCACCCTGTTTCAGTTTGGCTTTGTCTCAATAGGATCTTCAAAAATCCTGATTACAAGTGGTTCACATCCACAGGACCAGGGCTTAGGACTTGAACATGTCTTTGAGGGAGGGTGGGGGCCTGAATCAATCTGTAACTGTCAGTTTTACTTAGACTGGATAATGCATCCATAATGCTACTTCACCAGGGCGCACATGACCTGCAGCGTGTCTCCATAGGCCCCTGGCACCCCTCTGCCTGTGGAATGCCTCCTTCCTCAGGATATATCAAACATGGCATGTTACCTTCTGACAAATGACCTAAAGAATGTGCCAACATCAGTTAATATTAGAAGAGCTTAATTTATTTTTTATTTTTTTATTTTTCGATTCCATTAGATTATCTTGGGCAACCCCTGGGGTGCATAAACCTAGTTTGGAGACGATTGTCCTAGAGGAACCCTGACTTAAGTCACTCACCAAATAGCTGAAATTAACTTCCTGCTCCAAAATTCAGAGCCATTGTATTCCTTGAAGAAAGGCAGCTATCCTTTTAATCAAGGGGGCTGTTGAGCACCTTTTCTGACTAAAGGGATGACAAATTGTACTCTACTCCCCAAGAGCCTGGCTGCAGCCAGCACTGCAAGACGTTGAGGTAGCTGGCCAGCCATGGCAGAGGGTCACTCCAGAGAGCCACTCTCCTTGGCCATTGACTTGGGAGACATTCTAGGCCCTGCCCTGAATCCTGCCAGCTCTTGACTGCATGGAAGAATACGGGATCCAGAGCTGGAAGGCAGAGGTGGTAACATTTTCACCCCCCTTGTGGAAACTAGTACTTCAGCAAATCCTTGGCTGAGGAGGCCTTAGAAATACCACCTGCTTAAGTTTGTCCAGATTATAGTCTAGCCAAGGGCTTCATTTTAAACCCAGAGAGCCAGATTATGCTCCAGCACCACGTATAACTGGGCTGGGTGCCTCTGGACAGGCCAGTGCTTTTAAAAGTCTTTTGACTACAGCAAATATCTCACTGCAGCTTAACTAGAGACATCTTGGTTTCCTTTGAAAAAGAGTTCTGTCCAAATGTGCCATATGTCTGTCACCTCTGGCTTGAAATGACTTCCGTCTGCTCTCTGGGCATGGAGAGCTCAGATGTTGCCAAGTGGAATTTGTTTCTGGCTTGATAGATGTGGGCTTGGAGTGTGTGTTTGTGTATGTCTCTGTATTAGTCTTCTAGGATTACTGCCTTCCCCTGTTCAAAATGCTTAATGTTCTCTTTATTTTTTAAAAGCCGATAGCTGGGTTTCTCAGTCTGTTGCTTGAGATTCCCCACCCCCACCCCCGTGGTCTGACCCCTTCCTTTCTAACCTTACCTCCCTTTATTGACTCCTGACAGGTGGATTTGCTGAGCCCTTTCTGGGTCAAGCCTCCCACTCCCTGCCTCCTTTACAAAAATTCTTCCCGTCCCTCCAGGACTAGCTCCAGGCCACCTCCCCCATAAACCCTCATCCGTGGATGTGGATCACTGACTGCCTCATTCCGTGGGAGTTAGTCCTTCCATTGAATTCCTCCAGCTCCACTCATTTGCAAATCCTCACTGTGTGTAGGAGTGTGTCTTGTCAAGGCTGTTTAAATTCCTGGTGAGCCAGGGCTGTGTCTGGCTTTGGACTTCTTTTAGTTCCCCCAGAACATCTGTCATGATGTTCTACGTATGGTAGATGCACAAAGTCATTCACTTATTCAATCCACAGATATTTATTGAGTGTCTGCTATGAATAGAATGGTGATTAAAATAAACCTTTTTGGGGAAAAAGAGACATTAATCAACTGATCACAATGTAACTTCATAAGTATGATACGTGCAACAAGGAAGAAAGACACAGTGCAATGCAACCTTATATGAGGGGGTGGGATCTAGTAGGGGGTCAGGAAAGGTCTCCCCAGGAAGTGACACCTGAGCTGAGATTTGAGGGACTGGTAGCAGTTAGCCAGGTAGCCCTGTAGAGAAAATGGGAGGAGAGTTCCGGGCAGAAGTAGTCCCTAGTTCAGAGGCCTCTGTGGGTGATAGGACATAACAAGAAGGCAGAACTGAAGCCATTGTGATCGGAAGGGAGAGGACAAGAGGGAACAAGGTTCAAGGGGAAGCTGGAGAGGTAGAAGGTAAGTCAGAACCTGCAGGGTCCTGGAGGCAATTTAAGGCTGACAAGGTTGAGTTTTGATCCTAAGAGCAACAGGAACACATTGAAGTGGTCTTCACTCTGACTGCAGGGACAGATGGGGAGGGGCCCGGGCAGGGGTGTGCTGGTAGACCAGCTCTCCAAAAAAATGCCCTGATTCTTAATGTTTACCGATGACTGTAGGGTAACTGCTCCACCATGGCTGATGTCAAGCGACTAACAGTTAAATGACCAGCTCTCATCACTTTCCCTGAATTTCATTTACCAGTCAGCTCTCAGGAGCTGGAGCTCACCAGTTCCAGGTCACACCACTAGAGCCCACTCCTCTAACCTGGGAGAGCAGTTACCTCACTTGGACATGAAGAGGTTTGGCCTGGTCTGATGGTAGAGATGGAGAGAAGTAGACAGAGTTCAGAGATAGTTTAGGGGAAAGTAACAGGACTTAGAATAGAAAGTGGGGAGGGGCCCGAAGGAGAGGAAGTATTTACAAATTCCTAGTAAATGTCTGTGGACGAGTGACCAAGTCCAGGCAGCTCTCTCCCATGCCCTGCGTTAGTCCTCTGTTGGGAAACCTCAGGGCTGGTTTGGGTGCTTAGGGGAGGTTCTTTCATCAGTGCCCAGGATTAGAAGATGAACAGTATGTCCTCTGTTCAGAGCCTCTTGGAGAAAGCAGCTGGGCTGTGGCGGTGTAGATTACATGACTGCAGCGAAGTGAAATGATTATACTTAACATAACACCAACATGAGTTTCCTGTTACTCCGTGTTATTAGGAAACTTTTTCTTTTGATTTATCACAAGAGAGAAATCATGTGAAAGAGTCTACGTGTTGGTTTCCTCAGTCAGATACGTGGTCCATAGGAATCAGATCCATCATTTATTGACAACCTACTGTGTGCTGGCATTTGACCAGCTATTTTACGTTCTTTATCTCCAGGCCTCACAGTGACCCTAACAGGAAAGAATATTGTCTTTATTCCTGTTTTATAGCTGAGGAAATGGAAGCACGGAGAGGTTAAGTAACTTGCCCAAAGAGACATTTAGGGAAGAAGCAGGACTCTGAATCTACACCTATTTGAATACCAACCTTGCGTTTTTTTTTTCACTGTGTCTTGTGGCTTCCCCATGGTGGTGGAGCCAAGTTGAAGGGCTCCCAGAGCATTCTCAGTATTCCTTAGGGACTCCTTTTTTTCCCCCCATATTTTTAATTTAAGAAATCAAACAATACATTTAGAACCACCAAAAATGTATATTAGTTGGCTTAACCATAGGCATATTTAGATACAGTATCCATATAATCGTTGTAAAGCCTGTGTTTGCACAGTAAGCTTCATAAACCAATTTAAAATTAAGGCAAGAAAGAAAAAATCTACATGTTCGGATAGCAAAGTTCTTAAATTCTAAGTATTAAAAACTAACTTACGATTCCCGGTGCCTGCCCATGCAAAAGAAAAATCAACTAACTTAGATACCATTTGATCAGCTGTCAAAACTGTGAATGTTCTCAAAATATCAAGTAGAAAGTTCTTAGAAATATCTGCATTGAGATAGTAATGACCTGTGTTACTAAATATTTTCCTTATTTCAGGAAAATATGAAGATACAAATATTTTTACAATTAATATATGGAAATCTTAAAATAGATATCTTAGCTTGTCCATAGGCATATTAAAAAAAAAAATCTGAGTAATCATCGTAAAGCCTGTTTGTACAATGTGTTTTATAAACCAATTTAAAATTAAAGCAAGGAAGGAAAAAAATCTATAAATACAGATAGCAGAGTTACTTGAATTCTAAATATTAAGCAGTATCTTAAATATCATTTGATTCCTTAGGTTCTCCTTTATTTCTGTGATCCTACGATAGTGCTTTTTGAAGCACTAAGGGAAAAACCCTCCTTTAGAGACAAAATACAGAGAACTCCAAAAATGAAAATCTCCCAGTGAGGAAGGGCAGCATAACAAATGATCTCAACCCTGCTTCCTGGAGTTTCCTTGATTCTCCTACCAAGCAAGGGCCTTGACAATCCTTGCTATGTTGTCACTCCCTAAAACCTGCAGCCCAAGGCATAGCACAAACCACTTAGCAGTGCTATTTCTCTGCCTGGATATTTTCAGTAAGACCTCTGTTAAACGCAAAGGGGAAAGAAAAGGATACACCTGAGTAATCACAGCCTGTAGCACCTTTTCGGAGAAAGGGAGTAAAAAAAAAAAAGCCCATGTGACTCAAAATCACACACCTAGGTTCAAATTCCGGCTGTCACTGGTTAGCTTCAGGCCTTAGGCTGTGACTTCCCACATGGATCATATGATGCTAAGCTGTTGGCCTCCTCAGCTCTCAGCAAGCTGGGCAGGAACTGGCCTGCGGCACCTGCCCTCCAAAAGCACGGGAAAATGCCCCCGGGTGCCTGTTAAACTTTCTCACGTTCTAAGTGCACTTGGATGTGAGACATTGGGCAGCACTGCCCCAGGCCATGGGAAATACTATTGAAGATGAAATGAGGTAATGTATGCACTGGAAAGATAAAAAGGAAATTATTCTTTCAATGAAGTAGTGCTTACTTTTACTTGGTTTCTTCACTGGACAAGACTAAACTCTCTTAAGCATAATCTTCGTTGTGTTTCATAGTCTTAAAGATGTTGACCCAATCGGTCAGTTCGCCAAGAATACTGATTTCAAAGATTTGGGAAAAGAAGAAATAACCCTATCCTTCCTGCCGTTAAAGCAGCCCATTGCTTGGTATTTTGTTTTTTTAGCAGCCAGGAAGCCAAAGCATTCATATTATCTGTTCAGTGCTCAGAGGGGAGGCAGGACTTCTTGGAGGAAATGAAATTTAAGCAGGGTCTTAAAAGAAGATAGGCTTTAGGTAGACTGAGGGAAGAAGAGAAGATGATTCCTGTGAGTATAGCAATATCTGTAAAGGGCTAAAGAAGGAAACAGCTATAATTTATTCGAGGCTCACTACATATGACACACGCTATCTCGTTTTAACTGGTGACACCAGAAGAGGTAGAGTCATCTCTGTCTTATGGAGAAGGAAGCTTAAGTAATAGGCCCAAAGTCACACATTTTCCAGGTGAAAGAGGACTCACCCCAACTTTGTTGGGCCCAGAGCCCCTGCTCCTGGCCCCTATGCTCCCCTATAGGTGGCATTGGAGGTCGCTGTGTCCATTGTGGTGTCAGTACTGTTGAAGAAGTCACCCTCTTGGCATAGACTGTTTAGTGCTGAGGGAAAGGATGTGTGCAGTTGAGTCAGTGGTGAAGCCATAACAGACACTGGGCCTTTTGACTCTCAGGTCTGGGTCCTGTCCGTGCAATCTCTCTGTGCTCAGCTTCCACTCTCTTTTCTGAACCATTTATCATGGAGGGCAGGGCTGGGAAGTAATGAGGAGGTTGTTACTTATTGTTTCCTTATCCATGATGACCTTCTGGATGGTTGCCTTGATAACAAGAGCCTGAGATTTCTGGGCTGAGGTTCTAAAAGTAACTCATGGCTTCCTGTGAGTTTCCTCTGAGTCATTACAAGAAGGCTAACTTTGAGAAGGTGGGCTAGCTCCTCTTGTTCCCCTTAGACTAGTTTTCCAGCTCATTTCTGCCATAGCACCTTTGGGTGGCTATCAGAAGTCTGAGGACATGCCTCTCCTTTTATATTGCGCTTTAATATTCACATTTATACACAAGTTTCTTTTTTTTTCCTTAATATTTTTATTATCATACACCATACAGTCCAAAGTATACAATTAATGGCTCACAATATCATCACATAGTTGTGTATTCATCATCATGATCATTTTTAGAACATTTGCATTACTCCAGAAAAAAAAAAAAATGAAAAAACCTATACATCCCATACCTCATATCCCATCCCTCCCTCTCATTGACCACTAGTATTGTAATCTACCCAGTTGTTTTTTTAAAATTCCTTATTCCCCCCATTATTCATTTACTTATTTTCCTTATTTTTTTTACTCATCCGGCCATATCCTGGGTAAAGGGTGCATCAGCCGCAGGTTTTCACAGTCATATGATCACACTGTAAAAGCTATATAGTTATACAATCATCTTTAAGAATCAGGACTACTGGAACACTGTTCAACAATTTCAGGTGCTTTCCTCCAACTACTCCAATATACCATAAACTAAAAAGGGATATCTATATAATGCATAAGAATAACCTCCAGAATAACCTTTCAACTGTCTGAAATCTCTCAGCCACTGAAACTTTATTTTGTCTCATTCTCTCTTACCCCTTTTGGTCAGGAAGTCTTTCTCAATACCATGAATCCGGGTCTCAGCTCATCCCTGGAAGTCATGTCCCATGTTGGGGGAAAGGACAGTGAGTTCATCTGCAGAGTTGCCTTAGAGAGGCCACATCTGAGCAACAAAAGAGGTTCTTTGGGGCTTACTCTTAGGCAAAGTTCAAGTAGTCTTAGCTTTTCCTCTGCAGGGGTAAGTTCATAGGGGCGAGCTCCAAGACTGAGGGCTCAGCCTATTGAATTGGTTGTCCCCAATGCTTGCAGTAGTATCAGGAATTTCCCAGGTGGGGAAGTTTAATATTTCCTCCTTTTTCCCTAATCCCCCAAGGAGGCTTTGCAAATACTTTTTTTTTTATTCTCTGCGCAAATTACTCTGGAATGTGTCAGGGCATCACACTAACCTGTACAAGTCAATGAGCTCTCACTCCCTATTCAAAATTCCATATAATTATGGTGTTCAAATAAACTGACCATATAAATTAAATTAGTGTGCTACCAAAAATATAATTTTTGCACCAAATAAACATCTCTTCCTCTGGTCTCACACAGAAGTTGAAGTTTTAAAATATAGACCATATCATCCTTTACCCTATATTCTGATTTACCTTAGTCCTATCCGGATCAGCTTCATTCATATCTCTAGTTGAAGTCTTTTCACTTTTCAACTTTTGTTTTAACAGTTGCTGTATGGGGTAATGCTGACTTTCATAGCTTCAGAGCACAAGTTTTGTTTTTAATTATAAAAGGCAAAGGATTGAAGGCCCGTCATAATCAACTAAATTTAATGTAGATAATACTTTTGGCTCCTTTCTCCATTTCCTCAAAGCGCAAACCAATTTAAAATGTTGTCCCACACAAGAAGTCTATTAATAAAAGTAGGATACTGAGACAGCTCAAGCCAAGCCTGGGTTTTCACAGACTGACCAGAGATTCCAAGGAGTTGCAGGCCAATCAGCGAAAAGAAAGTCGTCCACTGCTGTTTGAATTTCATTGCTGGTAAAGAGCAAAACCCTTAGGGTCCGTTAAACCAGCATTCATGGCTGCCTCTGTACTGACTAAATTAACTTTCCACTGTAGAGCGGGTATGCTTGTAACAGCAGAAAGTCTTTCTGTTTGGTTCCTGTGTCAAACAAAACAGTTTTCATGGACGAGCTGGACTGGTTTAGAATACTTCCTAGAGGCGGATGAGGGCCACTGTCCAAAGTTGCAGTGTGTCTGCATCTAAGTATCAGACATTCCCAGGCACGGGATTTTTTTTAATTCAATTTTTTTTTATTAATTAAAAAATATATATAACAACAAACAAACACAAACATTCTTGACATATGATCCTTCTGTTCTACATATGTAATCAGTAATTCACAATGTCATCATATAGTTGCGTATTCATCATCATGATCATTTCTTAGAACATTTGCATCAATTCAGAAAAAGAAATAAAAAGACAACAGAAAAAAATTCATACATACCATTGCCCCTTACCCCTCCCTTTCATTGATCCCTCGCATTTCAGTCTACTAAATTTATTTTAACATTTGTTCCCCCTATTATTTACTTTTATCAGGCACAGGATTTTAATTAGGATTTCCTCTGCAACTGCAGGACTAAGATGAATTGTCCACAAGTAAAAAGTCAGTTTTGGTCTCAGTGTGTAGTGATTCTGATATTTGTTCAGTGTTCGTATTGCTAAATTTACTCTTTTTGGTTTGCGTTTGGATATTTGAAGCGAAAAAGAGCTTTTCAATATCAAAATGCTTTCCTGGATTCTGGATTAGGCCACGTGGCAACCAAGTGTTCAGCCCAGTGTTTGTGTTGGACAAAAGACTGTGATTATCTGTCTTACACAAAATAAGGTCTTTAAGAATATTGACCAAATTATTAACTGTTGTTAAGGAGATGCCCATTGATTAAAAACGAAGAGGAAAAAAAGACTGCTTATCCAGGTATGGCCAGGAAGATTACCTAACCAAATATTCTTCAAGTCACTTCATAAGTCTCTTTTTTGGTTTATGTCATGTTTTATGAAGAAAGCATGCTATTTGTGATAAGCAAAATAATGGTCCCCCAAAGGTGTCTAAACATCCTAATCCCTGGAACCTGTGAGTATGTCAGGTTGCCTGGCAAAGAGGAATTTAGGTTGCAGATCAGCTGACCTTAGATAAGAAGATTATCTTGGATTATTTGGATGGGCCCAGTGGAATCGCAAGGATGATTGGATTTTTTAACTTATTTTTTTTCCTAAACAAATGTTCAGCCCACCCCCCACCCTCCATTTCCTGGTAACCTCTAATCTTACTTTCTATCTTTGCAAATTAACTATTTCTAGTCATCTCTTATAAGTGATATCATGCAGTATTTGGCCTTGTATGCCTTGCTTATTTCACTAAGCATAATATTTTCAAGATTCTTCCATGTTGTAACATGTTTTAGAACCTCATTCTTTCTTATGGCCAAATAATATTCCATTGTGTTTATAGACCACATTTTATTTATCCGTTCGTTGTCGATGAACACTTGTGTTGGTTCTACCTTTTGACTTTTGTGAACAATGCTGCTTTAAACATTGATGTACAAATATCTGTTTGAGATCCTATTTTCACTTTTCTTGAGTATATACCTGGAAGTAGAATTGCCAGGTCATATGGTAATTAATTCTCTATATATTTTTGAGGAAGTGCCATATTACTTTCCACAGGGGCCGCACCATTTTGTATTCCCATCAGCAATTGCACTAAATTTGTATTGTTTCTTCTCCAACACTTTTTATTTTCCATTTTAAAAAATAATAGCCATCCTTAGTGTGAAATGGTATTTCTTTGTGGTTTTTATTTGCATTTCTCTAATAGCTAATGGTATTTAGCATCTTTTCATGTATCTGTTGTCCTGGCCATTTGAATTTTGTCTTTGGAAAAATGTCTATTCAAGTCCTTCGGCCATTTTTAAATTGGGCTGTTTGTTTTTCTGTTGTTGAGTTGTTAGGAGTTCTTTATGTATTCTGTATGTTAAAACTTTATGAGATATTTTCTCCCATTCTGTAGATTTTTTCACTTTCTTTATGACATCCTTTGGCATCCAAAAGTTTTTAATTCTGCTGAAGTACAACTTACCAATTGTTGCTTTTGTTGTTCATGCTTAGTGTCCCATCTAAAAACTCGTTGCCAAATCCTAAGTCATGAAGACTTGCCCCTATGTTATCATCTAAGAGTTTTATAGTTTTAGCTGTTCTTTCAAAGCCCTTGATCCATTTTGAGTTGATTTTTGCATATAGTATGAGGTAGGGTTCTAACTTCATTTTTTTGCATGGATATCCAGTTTTCCTAGCATCATTTATTGAAGAGACTGTTCTTTTCCCATTGCAGGTACTTAGCCCTCTTGCTGAAAATCAATTGGTCATAGATATGTGGGTCTATTTATCTCTCTTTGTGCCGGTAACGCACTGTTTAAATGGTTGGTTGGACCTTAAAATTGGAAGAGAAGGGCAGGAGAGTCAGCGTCAGGGTGGAGCTGTGTGAGAAGGACTAGGCTGTTTGTTGTGTCTGAGGATGGGGGATGAGCATTGTAAGCCAAGGAATGTGTGTGGCCTCTAGAAATTGTAAAGGGTAAGGAGACAATTCTCCCCGAGAGCCTCTAGAAAGGAACCCAGCCTCCTGACACCTTGATGTTAGCCCTGAGAGACCGATTTCGGATGTCTGACCTCTAGAACTGTGAGATCATAAATTTTTGTTGTTTAGACTATGGTGTTTGTGGTAATCTGTTATAGCAGCCATAGGAAACTAATATGTTACTTTGTGTATTAAAGTTAAAATAGGTACAGGTTTTTCAATATCTTGATCCAAAAGTCAAGAGTCATTCTCAGGGAACAAGCCATGAATTGCAGTATCTCTTACTAAACTGATGCTTCAACTTGTCCACTGAAATGTCATATGACAAATAGACATTTCCCACAGTTTTACCTTGCTTTGCAGCCTGGTGCATTAGGCCATTTGTAGGATCCTGCATTCCACATGTCTGCATTTCCCTGGAGATCTCACCTGACTGGAAACCAGCGTCTATAAAAGCATCAGTGTGAGCTGCTATTGATGAAGTCACCATAGAACTGGGCAAAAATGTTTTGAGTCTGAATATTAACGGGAAGTGAAACTTGAAACCAAACTCAGTTCAGTTTGAGAATAGACAATTTAGAGGAACCCGGGGAAGCTAGTGGCACAGAGGGGAGAAAGTTTTGTGAGATATAACATAAGTCTGTTCGTACATTGATTGAAGAAATCTTATTCTTGCAATATGTTCCCTAATTCCTGAAAAGTGTTAGATGGACTTCTATCCTAGTTCTCTAATACAGCGGCACTAATTGGTTTAATTGTAACCAGACTTAAATTTTTTTTAAAGATTTTGGCTGTCTTTACTTAAAAGTGAGCCTCTGAACTTCTAGGCCAAAGATCTTGATTCTAACAGACAAAGAAAGCAGGTGAGTAAGTAGGCAGAACCCTGGTTTTCCACACCTGCTGCCACATGCAGGACTGAGGATTCTGTTGTAGTCACAAAAGTAGGCGTGTGACTCCTCTGAATACCCCCTGTGGCAGTTTGGTTCTTACTTCCCAGGGATCCCACTTTGTATGCGCAGATGGCACCAAGTGTGACAATAAGGAGAAGCCACTGCTTGGCAAAAGAGAGAGCTGGTGGTGTCTAATTTAGGTATATAGTTGGCCACTGAAAGATCTCATTGTCATATTTCTCATGAATTAACAATTTCATTCACATTTGTTCCCTATGCATTAGCACTTTCTTCCTTTATTTTTTTCTCAGTTGGCATAGTCAGATACACTCCAGCATGTAACTAGATGATCTAGGCTTGAATCCTAGCTTCATTTAATCTCTGTGTGACTTTGTGCACTTATCCAACCTCTCTGAGCCTCTATTTCTCCACCTGTGAAATGGTGTTTATAAGACTATCTCAAGGATTATGAGTAATTTGTGATATAACAAATATGGAAATGGTCATGTTATAATATGTGAGTAGTTAACAAACATTGGTTTCTTTGCTTTCCTCTCTTCTCTGCCTGCCATACTTATCATGCAGTTTCATCTTTCTGAGAAGAAAATCAAGAATAAATATTTCCTTGAAGGAAAAAAAAAGTAGGCATGTGACTGCAGCATAGATCAACCTTGGAAATAGTATCCTTAATGAAAGACGCCAGTCACCGAGGACCACATAGTATATGATTCTTTTTAAATGAAGTGTTCAGAACAGACAAACCCATAAAAACACACAATTGGTGGTTACCTAGGGCAGGAGGGAGTTGCAGGAAATGAAGAGTGGCCACTAATGAGTATGGGATTTCTTTTTGGGGTGATAAAAATGTTCTAATATTCGAAAATGATAGTTGTGAAACTCTGAAAATATACTAAAAAGTATTTAATTGTATGCTTTAAATGGATGAATTGTATAGTAAATGAATTATATCTCAATAAAGCCATATTTTAAGACATAGGTAACTGCTGAACCAAAGCAATTTTGGGCTTTGACAAAAGCAACTTCGGAGAGTATCTTAGAGTTTTATAAGAGTATTTTCTGACTCTTACAGCTGAAAAGAATCTCCAACAGAAGCTACCAATCTACTTTTGAAGTTCTTAGTTCTTGAATATTAGTTCTAGGAATTGGTTTATTGATCAGTAATTCAGTGGGCTTGACAGCTTCTGCTTGTGCTTAGAGTTTTCGATTTTCCCTTTTCTTACCAGGTGGCTCCTTGTTTCTGCAGGGAAGGGGACCAGGTGGGGAAACCCGTAGTGATGATAAAGCCCTGCTGCCATCAGCACGCTGGGACGTCTTGCCAAAGCCTCTGCATGTCTTTTTTTCTTAAACATTTTTTTAATTGTGAAATATATATATGCAAAGAAATGAGAAAGTTCAAAGTACATTTTATCAAGTAGTTATAGGATAAATTTCGAAGTATGGTGTGGGTTACAGTTCTGCCATTTCAGGTATTTCTTTCTAGTTGCTCTAAGACACCAGAGACTAAAAAGAAATATCAGTATAATGATTCAGCAGTCATACTCATTTATTAAATCCTGTCTTCTCTGTTACCACTCTTCCTCCTCCTCTGATCCTTCTCCCAATCTATAGGGATATTTGGGCAATGACCATTCTAACTTCTTCATGTTCTTCATGTTGACACTATGGAGTAGGGGAATACAACACATTGACGCCCTTGGAGAGACTGGTGACTCTGGGTTTCAGGGCTTATCTGGCCTAGGAGCCATCTGGAGGTTTTAGGTTTCTGAAAAATAAACTTAGTGAGTGAAATTTAGAGTCTTAGATAGGGCCCTGTGTATTCTTTAGGATTTTCAGAAATGCTGTTGGTTGGGGCTTGGCATACCAAGCAATTTCTAGCTGAATCTGCATGTCTTTTTAAGCCCCTTTCAGTACCACATGCATTGCTACTCTGGTTGGATTAATATTCTTTTTAGTGAATGAGAAAATAGGGTGTCTGGGGCATCTTTCAGTTGGGTAATGGAATTTCAAGAAGTTTTGAAATCTTCTAATTGCTGGATTTACTAGACTCTCCTGCAGGCCGTGGCTCTTTCCCACGTACATTCTGAGTGTAGGGCAGTTGGACAGGATCTTGCTGCAGCCACACAGGACTTGCAGGCCATGGGAATGCACAGCCTCAGTCAGCTTGTTCCCCCCAGTGGCTGGATCAGCACCCAGACCAGTGTCGCCAGGACCATGGCCAGGGGTGGCTCCTTCCCCTCGGCCCTCCTGGAAGCCCCCATGGGCCCAGGAGCGTGTCAGAGGAGAAGGCAGCAGTGCCGTGGTGACTCCCCCTAGGGCAGCTGGAGCCACCGAGGCCAGAGCCACTGCCCAAGCCACTGCAGTCCCTGCTACCAGTTCTACAGCCTTGGCACGTTCCCCTTTTAGTCTGATCTACCAGTTTTGCCTTGAGCACCAAGGAAAAGGGACAAGTTAATCCTTAGGAGCCAATCATTCAGTCAGTTATTCACAAATATTTTTAAATTTTTTTTTCCACTTCAGTTCAAGAAACATTAATTGAGGACACTGCACTAGGTACCAGGGTAGAAGTTAAAGTGTGTGACAGTGGACGGGCCAATAATTTAATGAAGAAAAGAGAAAATCAGTGTATGACCCCACAGAAAATAGTTCTTTCATAGGTCTGTGCGATGTAAGAGTTAAGCTATAGGAAAACGTGGGAGGTCGAGAGCCCCGAGTGGGGAGGACTCCATGGAGCCTTTACATCCATGTGTAAAAGTGCCAACTAGAAAAGCACGGGACCAGCACAAGGTGGGCCTGGTGGTGGCTGTGGCAGGTGCCTGGTGTGTGGGGTCATGGGAGAACGCTGGAAAGGCAGGTCAAGGTCAAACTTGGGTGTTCCTCCATGGCCTGGCTGTGCCCTTAGTAGGTTTGTTGAACCCCTCCTGAGGGCTGGACACTGTTGGGTGCTCATGTTCATGACAGCCCTGAAATGTGGGTGCGAATGTTCCCATTTTACAGAGGAAGGAACTGTGTTAGACCAGATGGTCTGCCCAAGGTCAAACAGGTAGTAAGAGGCAGGGTTGGAATTTGAATGAGCCCATGTTCCCTTTCTGTTTTGTGCCCACTTTCTCTCCGGAGAGACCAAACTCTCCACGTGAAACCATGAGGACATTCAGTGTGGCATTTTTTTTCAGGTGGAACCATATGGAAGTGCCATCTTTATAGGCGGCCAGACATGGTCAGCTGTCATCAGTGTCATATGGTTCAACCTAGTATGCCAGCAGTTGTAGCTTGGAGGAGGGAGAAATCCCGCCCGGCTGGGCTGGTCAGAAGAGGCTTCTTGAAGGAAGTGGGGCCTGAGCAAAGCCTCAAAAGATTTATAGACTCTGGATGGGACCGATTTGAGGATGGTGCAGGCACAGTAGCAGAGGTGGGGGCAGTGAGGGAACCAGCCTGGCCGGGCGGCGGTGTCTTGGGGAATCTCAGTGGGTAGATATAGGGACCCTGTGAGCCGGACAGAGGTGGCTGCTTTTGAGCCCTGGGCCCTAGGGAACCACTGCAGGTGCCTGTGCAGGAGACAGTTCGGGATTTGACCTGCAGCTCTGTCCGTGTGTTTGATCTCCTCATTCTGTCTGCTGCTCCTCACCACCCACTCTCTGCAGGAGACGGGTGAGCAGATCGCAATCAAGCAGTGCCGCCAGGAGCTCAGTCCCCGGAATCGAGAGCGGTGGTGCCTGGAAATCCAGATCATGAGAAGGTGGGTGCCCGAAGGCACAGAGCTGTGACCGGGGAGGGCCCCGCGGCGGCAGGGGGCCCTGGACTCAGGAGGGAACAGCTGAGCTTCAGAAGCCGAAGTAGCAGCTCCACCTCTTGTGTCTAGACAAGAAAGTCATAACTCTCATCCCTCATTAGGACACCATCCAGACTGTCTCAGCAGTTAAGAGAGTCTCTTCCTTCTGAAGACTTTGAAAGAAGGAGTGTCCTAGTAACGTTTGAAGTCTGACCCTGGGCCTTGTCGAGAGTTTTTGGCCCATTAGGTAATTTAAAGTAGTTATCCTAGTGGATTTTTCTTTGTCAGCCCAAATCCTTCTTTCCCCCTATTTTGCAATTCCAGGGTGGTATGGGACTCTGCACTGCTGTCGACCATTTGTTGCTATTTATTCCTCCATTGGGCAGACTGGGTCTGTTGATCCACAAGACAGATGCCATCCCCCCAGCTAGCCAGATGTCTCGGTACCCACTGTAAGAGTCAGCCTGGAAGACGTCAAACAGGTGTTCCCTCTGCTGACCTCTTAAAAAGAGGGGGTGTTACCTTGTTTGTGTACCCCCACACAGCCATCATCACCCCCCTCCAAGGGCATGATGTTGGAAGTCCTGTTCTCTCTGCTTGTAGAAGCAGTTTTGAAGAGTGGGGACTTGACATGGGGCACTGTAGGGACAGTAAGGTTAGACCTGCCATGCTGAGGGTTGCCAAGCTCACAGAGCCCTGCAGGGCCCATGGGCCTGGAAGCAGAGCTGGGCGAATGTTGGCTGACCTGGTGGGAGGTGAGACCCCCCCCCCCATTCCTGGACATGTGTGTGTCTTCTTTTATTAACTCCCGAGAGCCCTTGGTTATTTATTTTAGACCTGCGTGGTTGGGTCAGTTTTGCTGGGACATGGAGGGGGGCAGGAATGGGTTTGAGGCGAAGCTCAGACTCTGCCCTCATTAGTTTCTTCTCCTTCCCAGACTGAACCACCCCAACGTGGTGGCTGCCCGGGATGTCCCCGACGGGATGCAGAGCTTGGCCCCCAACGACTTGCCCCTGCTGGCCATGGAGTACTGCCAAGGGGGAGATCTCCGGAAGGTGAGGCTTCCGGGGTGGCGGGGGCGCACGGCCTGTCTCGGGCAGAGCTGGGACACCAGGAAGGGAAGAACCGCGGAGAGTGTTCACTGCTCTCATCACCAGTTTCATCACTCCAGGAACCACAGTGACTTCAGTGGCATTGCTTTACCTTCTCAAATCCCCCTTGTCCCTGCCCAGTTTGGGGGATTTGTATGTGTGTGAATCAAGAGACTGAATCAGAAACTCTTATGACAAGTCAGGGAAGGGCTTTCTGTACCTTCTGCACAGCGTTACTAAAGCGACAAGGAAAAGCCATCGCCAGGTCTTGACTACGGGGAAAGACTGGACGAGTTCCAAAACAAACTTTTCCTCCTCGGCATGTCAGGGCCACTTCAGCCTTTTAGCGTGTGCGTCACTGCTGTCCTCATTAGGAGGGGTTCTTCCACAGTGGTGGCAGCACCAAGCACGAGGTCACTGAGCGGTGTAGCAGGAAGGGCGCTGGTTTAGTAATCAGGGAACTGGGCTGGGATTCCAGATGCACCACTGACTCACCTTCTGGCCTTGGGCTCATCTCTGGCCACCAGGAGGTCCTCTGTAGGACAGGCCTCTACCCTGTCTCTTGTAGTGTTGGGAACAGCTCTGTGTGCTCACCTCTCAGATAGCCTGTCAAGCATAACATATGCTTCCTGGTTTGATTTGAAAGCAGCCATGTCCGATTGGTAAGACAAAGGGGATTCCCATCTTCAGGATAGATATCACAGCACAGAGAGGTTAGGTCAGTTACCAGACCTCACACAGCAGTGTCGAAGTATGGGTCACAACCCATTTGAATGCAACTTCAGGCCACCTCTCCATCTGTGAAACAGAGCAATGCCATGCAGCATTATTAAAAAATAATAGAAGCTCTAAACAAAAATAAAGGTTTTTTTTTTTAGCTCTGTTAGGTCAGAGCTCATGCAGTTATTCACTCTAAAAGAAGATTCATGACTGGGGTGGGGGTGGGTGGTGCCCAGGCATTTGTCCTGTCTTACGTGGCAGTTTCCTGGACCCAGCATCATTTTGCTAGTCTTCTTCTGACCCCCTCTGCCTTCCTTTCTAAAAGCAAACTTTCCGTAGGGTTGATCTCCCCCCCCCGTGGGAGGTGGGCGCATCCTGGAGGAGTGCAGCGTCACAGCAGGATGTGAGCACAGGCCTGGGCATGGCCACTAGCCAGGAAACGATAAGGACGAAATGGGGAACTCGGCAGTGCTTTCTTTTCCTATCCTTTGACAGTCATTCCGAATCCTAAGTGCGTTTGTATAAAAGAGAGAAAGGCATGCTGCAGTCACAGCCATGTGGAGGGTTCTTGGAGGGTGGCAGTGGCAGGCAACCTGATTTCAGAGGGCAGGGGACTCCACACTTGGTCTCATAGGCAGTAAAGAGCTAACTAGTTAGGGAACAAGAAGATGAATGTTTCAGCATGACTGGCCTGGTTTTGGCTATAGGATAATTTAAGAGAAGGCAAGAGGCGGTTGTACCCTCAGGGGCCTCTGTTCATGCTGCCACTTGGAGGGGAGCTGGCAGGTAGAGGGCGGGGGGCGCTGCTGCCCACCGCTCCTTAATCTTCATTCCCCAAGTGCAGTGGCCCGCCTTTATCCTCTGAGAAGTTCACAGCCACAGGGTGATGGGCGGACAAGCTTGACCATCACGTGAACAAACGTAAAAGCCAGAACTGATTTAAAAAGCAGTGTCCATATGCCAAGCAGGCTCTTGGGCCATTCATGAGAATGAACGTTAATTAAGGATTGTGAGCCTCAGCTGAGATGTTACCTTCCCACTTGTTGTCTTCGTTTGAGTCCGGTTTCCAACAGCGGGTTGAGCCCTTTGATAAGCTGACCTGGCCCGTAGGCATTGAGTGTGTGGGCTTAAGTATAGCCTTGGCTTCAAATTCCAGCTCTGCCCTTTCCCCACAGTGTGAGCTGACATGTTGCTTGCCTCACCTGTGACATGAAATTCTAGCAGTACCTACCGCAGGTGGTGGTGGTGAGGATTAAATGAGATGATGCATGTTCAGCTTTACTGAGCTTACCCGTGTAGCGTTCAGCCTAGGACTGGGCACATAGTAACTGCTCATCAAACACTAGCTGCTGTCAGCATCACCCTCATTGGCCTGAAAACTGTAGGAGGGTGGTTTTCAGTGAATGCCCCCAGCCTGTCCTGGCTGTAGCTAAGCTTAGACTCTGGCCTGTCTCCAACACAACTGCAGCAGCAGGTGAGACTTGAAAATTTCTCATCTTAGAATGACTCAGACACCTCCAGTTGGGGCAGTGCCCTTGAATATGTGCAAGCCTCTGGGGTTTCTCAGTCCTACTTCCTCCTTTTCCACATCAGGTTGATTCCCACAGGCTGTGTAACAACCAAGTTCCCCAAAGCCCAGGGCCTGGGATTAGTGCTTGGAGGATTTCAGCTGGTAGAGAACACTTGTGGACTTACAGGTGGTTTGTGACCACTCACTCTGATGCTTCTTTTCAACTTCTTGACAGTACCTGAACCAATTCGAGAACTGCTGTGGCCTGCGGGAAGGAGCCATCCTCTCCTTGCTGAGTGACATTGGTAAATCCCAGCCCTGGAAGTCAGGGCTCCCCTGCAGGGAGAGTGTGCGGTGCTGCTGGGAGTCCTCGTGGAGAACAAAGGGGAGACGTTACAGAGGGTGAAGCTGGGGTGTCGGAACAGGGAGGTCAGCAGGGGGCTAGTCAGGCAGGCGCTGAACTCAAATAGATTTCCCTTCCTTCCTGGGCAAGTCATGGAGTGAGTTATGCTGTAGATGGAAGAACAGATTTCCTTTCCCATTAAAAAATCTACTCCCTACTTTCCTGGAATGGCCAGCAATGGAAGGGTTGTCAGTTGAATGAATTCTGTCCCTTGGCAATGACTTTTTTCCACCTCCACAATTTGGCAATTCTTTTTTGAACTGCAGGCGTCGGAAAAATTCTCATTTAATCCTTTGATGCTATTTGCGTCTCAGTTTCGGTTATCTACGGGACTCCCAGAAGGCCAGACTGGCTTTGGGTAAGAGAAGGGTGACCTCACCCTTCAAGACGAAGGTAGAATTTCTTAGGCCTTGGGGTTCTAGTTCGGAAGGTACCATGGAGGTGGAACTCTAAAGCCGTGGCTCCAGCCTAGGAAAACAGCCATCAGAAATAAGAGAGGGACTTGGCCAGGGCTTTATGTTGGTACAAGCTGATGGTTTGGGGTCTAAAGTTTAGAGCTATCCAGAGTTTAGTCTCTGAGTGTTGGCCCCCCAGATTTGGGAAATGGTGCCATTTTCATCCCCCCCCCCACTTCAACCTCTTTGAAGCTATTTTTTCTTTTTTTTTTTTGTTTACTCACACTTTTGGAAAAATGGCAAATGTATAGAAAAGTTGAAAGTAGTACGATGGAGCCCATTTGTTCTAAATTCACCAGCTGTTAGCATTTTGCCATTTTGCAAAACCACGTTCCTTAATCCTTGGCGTAGAAGCATAAATGGTCATCCAGTGTCTAAAACACTTTGCTTTGCTGTGTTTTGTGGCTCTGCGCCTTCCTTACTCTGTGCTTCTTTGAAGGAGGGCCAGCGAGAAGGAAATCAAGGAGGAAAAATCAAGCCAGGGCATATTTAAGATTAGGATCCAAACAGTTGGACATATGAAACATCCATTTTCCTCCACATTTTATGTCTTAGTGCCTTTGGATGATGCTCACCATTAAGGCTAGTTGCCCTTACACCAGATTTCTCTGATTCAAGGGGGCATCTCCACTGCTGGCCAGTCCAGTTCACCTGTAGATTGGCTTCTGTGTGAGTCTCCTGAAAGAGCCCCCTCTGTCTAGCTGGAGGGTCCAGTACCTGGAGGATCTAACTCTTAAGTCAAGAATTCCACCTCTTTTCTTTATGCCTCGCCACATGGCTTGCCCATCCACGTTTTCCTTAGGCATTTACCTGATTGGGTCTTTTACCCCCAGTGACCAAATTAATAATTTGTTCTTTATTGAGTTGGGTTGAAGATAGTTTAGTAGATGGAGGGAGTATTGTTTCGTTCTTCAGTGACAACTTTTATTTTGTTTTCCTTTAGTTAGAGCTATGGGTCACTTTTCTTTGACATCACTCTCTTAAATATTTTTCTTTCACTCATTAGATTGTTTATGATTCAGCATGTAGTTATTTAGAAAGTCTCTAAATTATTGCCTCAAGTGTATATAACTGTCTACTTCCTCATATAACTTTCTACTTCCTCAAGTGATTCTCCAATGATATTAATAGTTACTCTTTTGGTCTCGGCACTTTTTGAATCCAGTTACTGTTGACTTGTGCGTGTGCATTTAAATTGGAATAATAAAAACAGATACTTTCTCAAGTGTTTATGTTCTTCACCCTCTCCTTCTATAGTGGAAGAATATTCAAGTTCTTTAGTTTGTGATTCCTTTACCATGATGCCATTTCTTTCTTCTCTCTGACTCAGAATGGAAAATAATTAGGTTTCAAAGTACCAATACTTAGACTAAGCTTCCTGAAGGCAGAAAACTTTTAGTCATTGCTGCATTTCCAGCATCTAGAACAGGAATATGTAGGACCTAGTGATCATTCGATAAATATTTGTGAAATGAAAGATTTAAATCCAAAAGGAATTAAAATAATTAAGGACCTACTTTCAAAAATCAGAGGTCCACATATAATTAACACTCCCAGCTTCAGATACCAGCTCTTCCACTTGATGGCGGTGAGGCATTGGACATGTTATTTAGGTTTTTCAGAACATCAATTTTATTATCTGTTAAATGGGAACATCACTCACACCATGACAATTATTTTAAGAATAAAAGGAGATGACATACACAAAGCTCCTAGTTCTGTGCTCTGCTCCTAACATTCAGTCAGCAAATGCTGGTTCCTTTCTTGGTTCCTTCCTCCTCTGGATTTGGAGTCATCACGTCCCTTTTGAATAACCCCAGCCACCCTAATTTGTCTTTCCTCTCGAGGTTGGAACTCAGTGAACTAGAGCAGGTGATTGTCTTATTAAATTTCTCTTTCTGGAAAAGGGTAAGCTTCCCCAGATCCCTTCCTATCTGTCACCTTTTGGAGGCAATCACACCCCATGATTTCGTGGTTGCAGTGAGGTTGCTTATAGATATGTATTTTACTTTCATCCCCATTTCTGATTTGTGTATGATAGTCATCAAATTTATTTTTTTGCAAGTATCTCATCCCTGAGCCAGAGGTCAGAGACCTTTCTGGGACCTCATCTAACATGACTCTTTTGTATTTTGGAACATTTCCTGAGTATATTTTGTTCCAGCCTGCTCCAAGCGCTGGCCCTGCTTTCCCTTTGTTGGGGTTCCCGCTACAGTCCACTGCCAGGTTGACTTTATCTGTGTGGCAGAACCACACCCTTGAGCCAGAGTCATTGCCTTCTCCCTTCGATTTAATCTGTTTGTCCATCATCTTTTCCATGCCACTGACCTCCCAGAGACGCCCATTCACGGCAGTGTCAAGATAATAGATAACGGATTTTCCCAGTGAACTTTAAATTCCTTAAGTATGAGAAAATGGGCAGATGCGTGGCAAATACATTGGCATACCCCCTGTTCGCTGGGCCAGGATAAGCCTGTTAGACCCTGGCTCTTATGCCAGCAAGAGATATGGGACAGGTACAGAGGCAGCCCGGAAATGATTTGGACTTCCACATACATAACCCTAAAGTAGCTCAAGGAAGTTGTATATTAGTGGGTTTTATTTAAACAGTCTTGCTCATTATCCTTTGCGAAACACTGGAGTGTGTTTCCTCCTGCGAGTGGAGGCACAAACTCCTGAGCTCTGAAGACATGAGGGGCAGGCTGCTGCACTCTGGAGACCCATGTCTTCTTTGGGGAGGGGCCCTGCCCAGGCCGAGGCCAGCTGGGTGGGCCAGGGTCCGTTTGTCCAGTTGCCATGGCCTTATCTGATCTCGGCTTGGAACAGGTCTTACTTGATTCTCCAGGTGGCTTGGCTGTTTGCTATTACTGTACTGTCCTCTGAACCTTCAGGAACGTCCCTTCTTTGCTTGAGTTTCATTCTCTGAGTCACTGTCTCTGTCCTTATTAGAGCTGCTCCTAGCATACATCCAACACTTCAACATTAAAGAACAGAGAGGGATTCATACAATATACAAGGGCCTTTTCAGGAATCAGAAGTTTGGACTCTCTTCCCCTGATTGAAGATTTTTCTTGCTTGTTCTATTGAATACATCAGTCTGATTGCACTGTTGATTATAATAACAGATAGTTACCATATCTCAGGAATTCAGAGCATTTGTATATAGTAAGTGTGTTGGAAAACATAAATGACCGGGTTAATAAATATATAAAAGAGAAGCTAACTGGCTTTCAGTCCTGGCTTTCCTGCTTTACCAACTCTGTAAGCCTGGGCAAGGCTCATAAGTTTCTAAATTTCTCATCAGTTTTCACCTGGGGGGTTTGAGCTGGGTGATCGCTAAGGGCCCTTCTACCTTACTCAGGTAATTGGTTTTCAGAATGATTGCCCTGGAATGTTTTTGATATCTGGTCGGCTGTGTGCTGGCCAGTCTCAGCCTCTTCCCCGCCATGCAGCATTTGCCAGCAGCTTTGTCTGACTGCCTTTCTGCTCATTCCTACTCGCCCTCATTCTTCCTTCTCTGCACCTGGCTTGACCAACCACTGCTTTCTAATGTTCTGTCTGCTAATCCAGTCTCCTGGCACCTTTATCAACCATATCTCCTCCAAAGTCTGTATATTGAACTCTCACCTCCTTCCTTAGCTCCAAATCCTGCGTACAGATAGGATGTATCCATGTCAAGTCAGTTCCAACTTGAAGTACAAGCTTTTCTCCTAAATCAGATCCATTCCCGACATCCTCTTTCTCGTGTTGCTAGCCTCATCCATCTTTCTACCACTTACCCACTTACCCAGACATGAGTGTCAGCTCTGAGTCTTGTCTCTTCTTAGTATCTTCCCCTATTCCTGCCCTCTACCCTCCTGTTTTAAAAGTCTGCAAACCTGCCAGGCTGTAGGCAGTGCCATGGATTCTCTTGTCCAGTCTGGGATCTAGCCCATTGAGCAGGCTGTCCCTGAGCGCCTCCTGCCACGGAGAGGCCCCCCCACCTCCCAGGCGCTGGCCATGTCTGTTATGGACCTCAGCCACCACAGGAGTAGTCAAGTCATGTCATCCTCCTTGCCGTTGCTGCCCTGGGGACCTTGGTACTGGGCTGCTGGTGTTAGTTGTGACTCTAGCACATCAGACAGTTGGAAGGCGGGGAGTGTATCATGGGGGATGGCGAGACTGAGCAGCCCTTCCTGCTGGTGCAGTATTCAGCCAAGAGATTGTGTCAAGCTGGCCCCCAGCGGCCCAGAGGTCGATGGCAGAGCAGGCATGCAGGAACTCCTTGTTTGCAGTCAGCTAACAGGTAATGGGAGGGTGAAACCACCCGGCAGGCTGCTGACTAAGGGGAGGGCTTGATACTTGCTGCCTGGCCTCGGTGGGCTCTGTCATTGCATGCACTGACTCCCAGGGTCCTCAGCCTGGACCCAGTGGCCCCAGGTGCCCCCTTAGCCTCCTGGCAGGGCTGCCTATTGTGGGCCGTGAGCAGGCTGCCCTACAGGGGCCCCTGGCCCCATGGCACTTTTGTTCCTTGAATGTTTAGCTCAGCCTATTTTTGATGGCACTACTGTAATGCTTACATTAACAAACCTGTGAACAACAAATAGATCCCCAGAAGCCCGTGCTTATGCTTTTTGGCTGATTTTTTAAAAATTTATCATCTAGAGCACATGGAACCAGTTTGATGACAATAGTACTAATGATGAGCTGAGTCAGAACGGCGAAGGAGGGCTTAGATTTGGAAGGCCCGTGCTGCACCTGGCAGGGGTCTCTAATATATATACAAATATGTATGTAAAGGAAGTGAAATGTCAGTCTTAAGTCTCGCTGCTGACTAGTTGAGGCGCTTTGGTGATTTCTGCTTGATTAGCAAGGAATGGAAGAAGAACCGTGCCCTTTTTTCTCTAGATAGATTTGGATGCAAAGTGTCAGTTCCTGTGGGAAGTGGAATTATTGCAAGGAAGCTACTGGAGGCACTTGGGAGCTGGTGAAGGACATGTCCAGGCACGAGACCTGGTCAGGCATCTCTGCCGCAGAGTGGTTCTTGCCCTTTTAGTCTCAAGCATGCCACGTGCTGCCCCGTGACCCCGTCCCCCTGTCCCCACAGACTTTGCTGTCATCACTCTAGTCCTCAGAAAAACACCAGAGTCCACGGTGGCTACTTTTTGTCTGACACCCTGTTGGCGCAGAGAGAAAAAGTTGTGCTTTTTCTTTTCGTATTTAGTATTTTCTGCACTAGAAGGGTAAGGGAAGGGACTGTCAAGTGTTTTTTTCTTTTTTTTTTCCTTTTCCCTTTTCACAAGTTATCTTCCCTCTCAGGTTGCCATCTGCGGGGCATGGAATCTGTTTCCTCAGCAGGTCACTGCAGACACTGAGTCCCCAGAGGGGCTCTAAAGGTCGCGGGGCTGGCCAAGGGTCACAGGAAGCCCTCCAGGGGTACACGGAAGCCGGCAGGCGCCCCCGACAGCTGGGGCTTAGCGAGCATCAAAGGGGGGTCCAGGACTTCAGGTCAAGGACTGCATTTTTTTGTTTTGTTTTGTTTTTCTTTTTAAGCATTTTTTTAAATTGTGAAATACAGTATATATTGTATTTTTATTGCAAAAATCAATAAATTTCAAAGTACATTATAACGAGTAGTTACAGAACAGATTTCAGAGTTTGATATGGCTTTCAGTTCCATAATTTCAAGTTTTTCCCTGTAGCTTCTCTAAGACACTGGAGTCTAAAAGAATTATCAGCATCATGATTCAGCAGTCATACTCATTTGTTAAATTTTATCTTCTCTGTTATAACTCCACTATCACCTTTGATCATTCTTTCAATCTTTAGGGATATTTGGGCTGTGCCTGTTCTAACTTTTTCATGTTGGAAGGGGCTGTTGATAATATGGGTTTGGGGGGGATGGAGCTAGTTGATGTTCTGGAGAGCCTGGCTCCTCTGGGTTTCGAGAACCCATCTGGAGATTGTAGGTTTCTGGAAAGTAATTTTAGGGTGTGAAACTTGTAGAATCTCAGATAAAGCCTTAGGTATTTTTTAGGGTTAACAGAAATGGTGTTAGTGAATTGTGTATTTAGCAATATCTAGCTGAAGTTTGTGTAAGAGTAGCCTCAAGAATAGCTTCTCGACTCTATCTGAACTCTCTTAGCCGCTGATACCTTATTTTGTTATGTTTCTTTTTCCCCTTTCGGTCAGGATAATCTCAGGGAATCATGTCTCATATTGCCAGGGAGACTTTCACCCCTGGATGTCATGTCCCACATAGGGGGAAGGGTAGTGATTTTCCTTGCAGATTTGAACTTAGAGAGAGGCCATATCTGAGCAACTAAAGAGGTTTTCTGGAAGTAACTCTTAGGCATAACTATAGGTAGGCTTAGCTTCTCTGCTACAGAAGTAAGTTTCATAAGCACAAGCCTCAAGATCAAAGGCTAGGCCTGTTGACTTGGAAAGCCTTAATATTTGAGACAGTATCAGTGGTTTCCCCATTGGGAAAGTTTAATAGTTTCATATTTTTTCTCCAGTCCCTCAGAGGACTTTGCCAATGCTTTTTTTTTTTTTTTTTTTTTAACTTTTTCTATTGTGTAATATAATATATATACAAAGCAAAGAAAGAAAAAAAAACAATAATCTTCAAAGCACTCTTCAACAAGTAGTTACGGGATAGATCCCAGAGTTTGTCATGGGCTACCATTCCATTTTAGATTTCTCCTTCTGGCTGTTCCAGAACGTTGGATTTGCCAATACTTTTTAATTATCTGCCCCACATACTCTAGGATATATCTGGGTACTGCATTTAGCTGTACAGAATTACAGGCCCTCATTCCCATTCTGGGCTCCATGTGTTTGTATTGTTTGAATGAGCTATCCAGACAGGTTGAGTTAGATTGTGTGCTTCAAAAATTTAGGTTTTGGACAAAATAAAACTCTCTTCCTTGGGTCTCATACAGTAGATGAAATTCTAAAATACAGTGTTCTCCCTACCCCAGTATTCTGATTTACCTTCGTCCCGACCAGATTGGCTCTGTCCTTAGCTCCGATTGAAGCCTGATCTCTTCTTCAGTTTCCTTAACCGTTGGATGTGGCAATGCTGACTTTCAGAGCCACAGAACTGCTCTGAGTCTTAGCTGTCACACAGGTACCCAAAGTTCCAGGGAAATACCAAGCTATACGTATACAGCACAGATCTCAAAATCTAGAAATAACATTTACAGCTCTAGACTAAATGTGACTGCTATAAGAACTTACAATCTAGGCCCAACTTTCTTTTTTTTTCACTTAAAAATTTTTTTTGATTTAATACTTTTTTTTCACTGTGAAATATATGTTCAAAAAACCCAATAAATTTCCAAGTACACTTTAACAAGCACTTATAGAACAGATTTTAAAGTTTGTTATGGGTTATAGTTCCACGATTTTTCTTTTTTTCTTCTAGCTGCTCCAAGACACTGGAGACCAACAGAAATATCAATATTATGTTTCAGCAGTTGTACTCATTTGTTTAATTCTATCTTCTCTGTTATACTCCTCCTCCTCTTTAAATAACACAGATACATAAAAGCAATAAACTTCAAAGTACATCACAAAAATTAGTTGTAGAACAGATTTCAGAATTTGATATGGGTTACAGTTCCACAATTTTAGGTTTTTATTTCTAGCTACTCTAAGGTATTAGAGGCTAAAAGAAATATCAGCATAACGATTCAGCACTCATTTGCTAAATTGACCTTCTCTGTATAACTCTACCATTTCTTATTATTTTTTAAAAGAGACCACACAATATTTGTTCTTTGGTTTCTGGCTTATTTTGCACCACATAGTGTCCCCACGGTTCATCTACCTCATTGCATGCCTCCCGACTTCATTTTGTAGCTGCACAATTTTCCATCATATGTTTGCAGCACAGTTTCCCCTTCTGCTTCTCAGTGTATCCCTCAGCCACCTCCTCTGCTGTGCGTCATGGATAACGGAGGACTGGGTTTTTGCAAAGATGTTAGGTTGGTGGCACTTGGTCTCCTTGACGCCTCAGCAGCCTGGTCTCCATGGGGTCCCTTCTGTACACGTAGGTCAGCTTGCTTACATTTTTTTTCTTTTTTCATGGGCAGGCACCAGGAACCAAACCCTCGCTCACATTTTTAATCCTACCCTTGTAAGCACATTCAAAACCATCGTGTTCGAAATGTGACCTGTGTGGGCATCTTCGGCCAGCTCCGGCTTAACCGTGGCACCCTGAGCCCTAATGCTTGGGCCACCTGCTGCCCTCCAAGCTCTACTTTTCTGGCCAGGCTGAAGGTGTTTCCTCTAGCCCCATACAGGGCTCCTCAGAAAGTATGGTGAACTGGTCTACCTTTCAGAGCCCCAAGGGAGAGCTGTATACACCTAAATAAGTGGTCAGACATTAAGTAATAGCTTGGGCAGGGAGGAGGGGTAGCGGATTAGGCAGTAATAAAATACTGCAGGTGGCTGCTGGGGAACCCTTGGAAACCATCTGGGCTCTCAGTCCAGGGGAGGCAATGCCTCTTGCTGGGGGGCAGGAGTGATATGACAGTAAAGGGGAACTCTGCAGAGGCCCCTTGCAGACCAGTGGGCAGGGGGCACCGTGGGGGTTCCCAGTGGGTCCAGACACTGAAATCAGGGCTAGGAAGAAGATGGGAAGTTTTACAGGCTGGAAGGTAGGGGAAGGAGCTTTGCTTTGTTTTCTCATGAAAGAGGCCCATAGAATGAAAGGGATGAGAGTTAGAAAAGGTGAGGAAGGTTTTTGGTCCAGTCCCCTCACACTGCTGAACTTCAGGCTTTCTTCTCTACTTACACTGCAGCCAGCAGTGTAAGCTTAGGCGGTTTTACGTTCAGTTCAAGACCCAAGTAATCCAGGAACAATTGGGATTTGCTTTTTCAGTCTCTGAGCCTGACACCAGAAACTGAATAACTGTTGATATTTAGCTGTACCCTGAGGCTTTTTACCTTGCCTATAGTGTGCTTTGAAATGGATTAAACTTCACTTTCTCGTCAGTTCCATTTCTTGGGGATTTCTCTTTTTTTTTTTTTTTTTTTATCCCACTCTCCTATTGCCAGGGAACACATCGTTACAGTTTAAATAAGACCCCTGGAAGTGAACTGGCAGTGCTGGACGAGAGTTTGGTGCAGTGGGCCACTGGTGGGTGTCTCTGGGAGGAAAATGAAAATGCCTGTAGAGCTGTTCCACAGCCACATAATAGCCCTTACTGCCTTTACTTAGCAGTAGCTACTCGTTTTTTTTTTTTTAGCGTAGATACCAGAGCCACACACTCAAAAGGCTTAGTGAGTTATGGCCTCTCATTGAAGTCACTCTGAATTTCCCAGCTGTTGCTTTCAAGTATTCTGAATAGTCAGTCAAGAAATTAGTCTTTCATCCTTTGCACCATCGCAGAAGTAACAGCAGGGGAGTGGGGAGGTTGCTTTGTGACCCTGAGCCACTAAATTAGGGACTGATTTTCAGACAAATCTTCAAATGGACCGTGCTACTGCTTTTGTCTCAGAGCTACCAAGTTTGTACAACAAATGGAAGGGATGTTGTCCCTGTTCAATAGAAGTTGAATGACATTCAAGCTAATAGTCTTTAGACCACTGAGAACATCTTTATTTACAGTAAATTTCAATAAAATTTGTATAGATATATCTGTGTTCCCCTTCCCCCCAAAAAGTCTGCAAATCCTTTCAGTCTTCCTTCATATTGTTTATCACATTTTCCCTTTCTGTTCCTACTGCCTCCACTAATTCAGTATTCTAGCAAATCACTATAATGGTCTCCTATCCCCATTTTACTAATCCATCTTTCATGCCTTTGAAAGAACACATTCACCATAAACCATCATTAGATAAAGGACAGTCTACTCTGGCTAACCTAGTATGTACATGATTCTCAAAAAAACACTTTTTCAGTCCTTTTACTTAACTTTGCACATGCTGTTCCTTTTTAGAAATCTGTTCCTGCACCTCTCCCATGATCCAAAGCCCTCTTATCTTTCAGGGCTTTAGATCTGCCCTCTCCAAGGGGACTCCCTGACCAGTTAACCTAGGATTCTTGGTTCAGGAAAAAAAGAAATGCTTTCATTCAGTAGCACATTTTCCATAATACCTGGCAAATAGGGGACACTTTATAAATAAATGAATTTGAATGAATAAGAGAGTCAATGATTTCATACTTTTAGCACTCCATGTTACTAATTTGCTACTTTGCTTGTTAGTTGTAGGGGTTATTTTAGCCAAGAAACCTTTATAACTGTGCTAAGTCTTTCTCCACATGTTCACATTTGGCCTTCCAGTGTGTTTTGTTTGCAAAGTCCAGTGATGCCAACGTGACTGGCACATAGTAGGCATGCAGTAAAATTTGATTGAATGAATAAACATCTTGTCCTTACTCCATAGTGACCCCAACCAGCAGTTGGTGACTGCCTTTTTTTTCTCTTCCAATCTGTCTCAGCTTTTTGATCCATTTATCTTTCCGTTTCTTCTCTGTGAAAATTATTAAACAAAAACATCCCGGAGGTATTTTAGTAATCCCTTTAAATTTGTAGTATGCTTAAAAGGGATTTATGGACATAACCAAGTTTATAAGGGTTAAGACTTTATAAAATTTTATAAGACTACATGGAAGTCTGGCTGGTTCTATTTGTCCCTTATTCGTGGTTTATGATATACAAGAATACAGAGAGGCTATGACTGGGAATTCTAGTTCGTCCGGAAGAATTTGCAGAATTGCCCCATTTTTTCAGTTGCGCATTCATGTCTGCCTCATGGTTTCAGGGAAAAGCTGGCATAAGACGCCACCCCTGGCAAGGGTAAGAGAAAGAGGTTATTAGTTTCTTTAGTAATTTCTTGATTTGGGCCTTCCCTGTGGAGTGGTCTGTCCTAAGAAATGCCACTGTATTGTTTAAAAGTCCACAGCGCCTTGTTCCACTGGCCGTGCTCTGAGCTGATTGCTTACTGCTGTTCCTTCAGAGATAGCCCTGTCCTCAGAGTGGGGCTTCTTACAGCTTTTCTGTCATTGAAATATGGGAAGTTAACTTTTATGCTTTATGGTGGGGTTTTCCGTTTTTATATATTTGTATTATCACTGTTGCTAGAAGGTTAGGTTTTTATATAAACTTCCAGGTCTAGAAGTGTTTTTCAGTCCCAGTATCTCAGTTTTCACCCCATTGAAACCAAATTAGATGCTCTTGGCTTCAGACAATTTTGATTAATTTCATGACACTGCTTTTAAGGTATATTTCATAAAATGTAGCACAGTCAGGCTGAATTAGGCTGTAAGGGTTTTGTGGGTCCGAATTTTGACTATTTCAGTCATTTAGGGGCTATTCTGTCTAAGAAACTAAAACAATACCTGGAGGATTCTTTAAGTCCATGTTTTATTAGGTTGGCAAAAGTATTTGTTGAGAATAAATGACGGCCCTGAAATGAGAATTAAAGTTTGTTATTATATAGTTGCTTAAGCATAAAATCAATGATTAATACTGATCAGTAGATTCTGTTACCAGCTTACAGCTTTCAGTATAACTCTTAATCAGCATGACACAGAGGGCAGTTTTTCTCAGTCTGATTTGAATGTACTTCTTCCTCATTTGAAGGAGCTTCTTGGGTTTCTCACCTGCTCGTGCCCCCTCTTATTTATAGTAAGGTGTTCACCTCTGGCCCTAAGAGCCTCGTCTTGGTCTAGCTGTATATACTTGCTCAAAATACTCTGTCTCAACATTTCGTAAATTCCACTTTTGAACAAACGCACACTTTGTTATGTGCTGACACGCTTTGTGCCGTATACCAAAATGGTTCTTTTGTGAACCAGTCAATGAGCTTTTCAAACTGCAGGGTGGCAGTGTCCCCTGCAGTGCCTCCTGGCAGCCGTGGTGCAGGTCCAACAGTAGCACCTTCCCTGTCCCCACAGTCATTTGGTGTTTTTTAATACTTTGCTTTGACTTTTTTTTAATTGTGAAAAATAACGTATGTACAAAAAAAAAACCGATAAATTTTGAAGCATACTGCAACAATTGGTGTAGACCAGATTTCAGAGTCTGGTATCGGATACAATTCCACAGTTTTAGGTTTTTCCTTCTAGCTGCTCCAAGACACTGGAGACTAAAAAACGTATCAATGTAATGATTCAGCAGTCATACTCAGTTGTCAGATCCTGTCTTCTCTGTTATAACTCCTTCTCCTTTGATCTTTTTCCCAATCTTTAGGGATATTTAGACTGTTGGTACTATGGAATAGGGGGATGCAGCTGTTGATGTGCTTTGATTTTTTTTAAATAAAAGTAAAACACAAATGTAAGTGCAGATGTGCATTAGTCTTAGGAAAGTTGATACAATCGAGAGCACAGTTAATGGAATTTTTTAGGCAGGTTGAAAGCGGCACGTCTTTAACTTCACTTAGACATTCATTGGACCTAAGCCAGTCTATTGTGTTCAGTTATGCAGAAAAATAAACAAAAGTATGAAATGTTAGTACAACTATGGGATCAAAGGCTGCATTTAAAAGGGCAGGTGTGATCAGAGGTTTTATGATACAGTCTAATGTTCTGAGATGGCGCTCTCCTTATAAGATGTAAGATATAAGATGTTTAGCTCTCTCCGCTTGACTTTCAAATGTCTTTCCAGGGAACTTTCATCCTGAAACATACATAACATGTTTTCTCCCTTGGTTTCTTTTGGAAGGTTTTCCTCCTTCTCTGCCCAGTACTGAGTGCCTGCTCTGCAGAGGCAGATTGTCTGCCCCTCCCTGGTTTGCCCTGGCTGTGTCTCGATCTGCCTGATGCACTTGTGTGTGTGGTGATACAGGGAGAGCTCATTAGAAAGCCTCCCTTGGGGGTGGTACAACGGTGACTCAGTGGCAGAATTCTTGCCTGCCATGCCGGAGACCTGGGTTCGATTCCTGGAGCCTGCCCATGCCAAAAAAAAAAGCCTCTCCTGGGTGTTACTGTTTTTACTTTTTACTGCCCCCCCCCCCCCCACAAAAATAGGGTCATACCATAACTTGGAAGTACCTCATTGACATCCCTCTGAGTTAGGTCATGTAAACTTAACTAATTTTTAATTAGTTGCATCATATTTTACAATGTGGATCTACTCATTCCCTGATTGATGACTTTCTGTCTCTTCCTAGTTTGTATTCTACTGTAAGCTATGCACTAATCATCTTTATATGTGGTATGAAGCTTTTACTATTATAATCTAGATTTTCAGCAGTGGAAATAATGCATCAAACAATGGGTGTATTTTTAAATTTAATAGATACTGCCATTTTACTTTCCCAAAAATATATAACAGTTTTTGCTCTAGCAAAATAGAGAAGTGCCTTTTCTATCTCAACTGAAATTCTTGCCAGTTGAAGAGGTGGAAAAGGCACTTACTTCATTGTTGCTTTACTTTGCCTTTTTTTTTTAACTACTAATGAGCTTGAACAACTTTTCATAGAATTGTTTGCCATCCATCTGTAAATTACCTCTTCATATTTTTGCTCATTTTCCTACTGGGCTGTTTTTTTTTTCATTGATTTGTATTAAGAAATTCACTGCAGGTTTTTTCCCCCAGCCCTTTTGTTTGTCTTTTGTCTTTATTGTGTCTTTTGCCATAAACTCTTAAAACCTCTTTATGTTAGCTATACTCTTTTTTTCTTTATGCCATATGATTTTTCTCATTTGACACTACTCTTGTAGCTAGATTTATTCTGTGGTATTTTAGATTTTTTGTTGCTAATGTGAGTGGAATGTTTTCCTTTTCCATTTCAAGTGGATGTGGCTGACATAGAGAAAAGCAACCAATTTGTATATATTTATTTTGTTTCCAGACGCCGTGCTAAATTCTTTTTGGTTTTTAGCCTATTGGGTTTTCTAAGCATATAGTCATATCATCTCTAAATAAAGAGAATTTTCTCTCTTCTCAATACCATTCCTTTTTTTTTTTTTATTTTATAAAGTACAATTAGCTAGAATCTCTGTTAAAAATATGGAAAACTCTCTTGTTGCTGAATATCACGTCCTGCTGGGGCCTGATCTGCAGGTGGCCCCCCATTGCTCAGTGCAGGGCTCTCCTTGTTTAACATCATCCCATTTCCTCTGCACAGCAGAAGCTGTGAGTATCCAATACCTTCACAGCCAGTACTGTGCAGGCTAGATTCTGAGCTCTTTAATGTTGGCTATCAAGTCATGTCTCTGATATTCTACCCTTCACCCCTTCACAGAGCCTAGCAGAGAAATGGGGATGTCATAAGTACTTGTTGAATTGTCAATGTGAGTTACATTTTTTCCTATTCTCTCCTCCCACTGCTTCTCTGCTTCTCCCTTGAAGCTGGCTCCAAGTTTATTGGTCTCTTGATCATATGACCAAAGTACTCTGCCCAGAAGGCCCCTTCCTCTTGCCTAGACTGTAGAATTTAGATGTTGAATCTGTAGACCAGTGGTTCTCAGATGTCACCGGTATCAAAATCACGTGCTGGCTTGTTAAAACATAGATTGCGAGCCACCTCCAACGTTTCTGATTCAGTTAAGAGCATTTGCATTTCTGATATTTCCATTGCTGCAGCTCCAGGCCATCCAGTTGGAGAACCACTGCTTTAGACTGTAAGTGATGACCTCACGAATCAAGGCCAGGAATTCTTTGCAGAAACAAGCCAGATTCTTGAGGTAGTCGGAGTTGTGCTCTTACATCCAGGTCCCCTTCGCTTGTTTCACTTCGCAGCTGCCCCCTGAGGAGCATCTGCCCCAGACCCCTTCCCTCCACCATGAGTTTGTACACCAGAAGTCACGGGGCGCGTGTCAGAGATGGGGACACATCCCATTTCCTCTGGGATGATCTATCTCACCAGATAGGGATTCTTGAGATGAAAAGAATATCTTATGCTTAAATAAAAATTCACTCCCTCCTCTGCTCTTTCAGCCTCTGCACTGAGATACCTTCATGAAAACAGAATCATCCATCGGGACCTAAAGCCGGAAAACATCGTTCTGCAGCAAGGAGACCAAAGGGTGAGCGAGGCTCCTGGGATTGAGGAAGTCTTGAGGAGCTGCCCCAGGGAGGTTGCTTTGGTAGAGAAGGAACACGCCTTGTGTGTTTGTTTATATTCGCATTTCTTTGTGTGATGCTTTGATTCTCTGGGAATGATTTTGACTTGAAACAAAATTCAGTTAAAGGTTCTGCTTGCACATGGAAGCAAGTTTGAATGGATCACATTGTTAATTGCCCAAGTTGCAGGAATCTGATAAGGAAAATAATATTTGTCATCCTAACCTTCACCCCCAGCTTTTGGGACCAGCACTTCTTGGAAACAGACTTTTTGTTTTCCATTTGTTTGAGAGCCTCAACTTCTGATGCTAAAATGGAAACCAACTGTAAGTCAGTTGATTCTGGATATGGCTGAGAAGAGGCATTTTGAGCTGGCATCTGCCCATTAAGCCATGCCCAATCTGCCTTTTCCCCATACATCTTTGTGAACACATCTTCTGTGATCCTCTTCGGTGGCCCCTGTCTGGGTGTGGTGTTAACCTCTCCATGGGAATTGAAGCTGTGGTCTTTCATCATTCTGTTCCACTGGAGGTGATAAGTAAGGGCTCAGCTGAGCGGAATGTAATAACTCAACTCCTCCCTCCTGATACAGCTTCCATCAGCACAGTATACCTCATCCTTGACTGTCACAGCACTTTGTTCCATTTCATACTCATTCTTTCCAGTTGTTCTAAGATTTGGGAACTAAAGGTATTTACTGTGAAGAAACTGTCCTGGTCTTTCTGGTTTTAAAGACCAGGTTTGCCAATCTTGAAAGCTGGGCTATTTGTTTTGGCCTTCCACTGATGATTGGTGGCAGGACGACGAGGAAGCATATCCTTACCGTATTCTAACAGTGTGTGTTTCTTTTTGCCCCATCTGTCACAGTTGAGGGCCTTCTTATATGTATTTGGTAGGTCTTAGGAACTTAAGACCTAATACCACTTGGAAATTCAGAACTATCCTCCTTTCTAACAGCACAAATCAGAATCCTTATAGAAGGACAACTGTGTTTGCAGAATCCTCTGATGTTATCCCCCCTCCCTTTTTTTCAGTTAATACACAAAATTATTGACCTAGGATATGCCAAGGAGCTGGATCAGGGCAGTCTTTGTACTTCCTTTGTGGGGACCCTGCAATACCTGGTAAGAAATGGGATTTACATGTTTGCTTATCCGTTTCAGTCCTTGCCTTCTGGGATCTGTCTTCCAGCTCTTTGGATGTTTCCTAAATTCAGAGAAATTGTGACATAATGGCAGACCCATAATCCATTTAAATCAGCAATGTTTTTGTGCCAAAAGAGGCCATATGGAAGTATATGGTCATCTTTTCTGATATCAGAAGGGCTTTGCTAGTGTGCACTTAAGACAAATCCTGTCTCCTCTCTGTGCTTTAGTATTTTATCTAAAAGTAAGGGGTTTAGGCTGGGTTCATGCTGATCCGTAGAGGCTGCAGTTTTCATGAGGTGCCTCAGGGCCATTGAGGAGGAGATTGTTTCTGAGCTTCCCAGCCTTTCTTTACATTATTTGACCTGAACATTGGAGTTCTGCATGAATCGCTTTCATTCACGAAATGCTGATTGAGTGTAGTCTGGGTGCCAGGCACTGTGCTAGGCGCCCTCAGTACAGTGGAAAAGAGACACACATATCCTTGGACTTGTAGAGCTTAGGGTTTACCAGGGAAGAGGGCACTGCCCAATAATTGCTTAAATTACTAAGACTTTAACAGGTGATAAGGACTACAAAGGAAAAGTGAAGGGTGCTATTAAAAATATGTATTCGAAGGACTTAACTTAATCTCGGACCGAAAAGGTGAGTAGGTGAGAAGAGGCTGGAGAGGTGGGGAGAGGTGATGGGGGCAGAGGAAATTCCAGCAAAGGGGAAGAACATTGGATGACCAGAAAGGACAGCTAGAACTAGAGGATAAGGAAGAGAGTATCTTGAGTGGAGGCTGGAGAGAGAGAGGTAGGGGACAGATTATTTGGGGCCTTTTTGGCTGTATTAAAGATTTTAGACGTTATTAATTTTGTTTTTTTTTGGCATGGGCTGGCTCTGGGAAGTGAACCCGGGTGTCTGGCATGGCAGGTGGGAACTCTGCCGCTGGGCCACTCTTGCACTGCCCTAGACTTTATTTTAAGACCTCTGGAGAGAAAGCATTTTAAGTTGAAGAGGAATCAAGTTTACTTTCAAAAAAAAAAAACACTCTTGATAGGATGTAGAGAGTGAATTGCACTGAATGGGGTAATGGCAAGGAATTCCGAGGACCGTGGGAGGCTGGAGCAGTGAGGATATAAAGAATGATTAGATTTAAGAAATGCTTAGGGGAAAGACTCAGACAGGCCTAGTCAAATTGCATGCAGAGAATGACAACCAGTTATTGCCTTGAATAACCAGTTAACTCCTCAAGTAAAACAGTCTGCCTTTTTTTTTTAAAAAAAAAAATAGGGGTAGATGAGCTTAATTAAATATCCTACTTAGTTCTTAAGTAAAAAAAAGTAAAAGGGATTAATTGAAGTCTTTCTGAGTGCTTTTTTATCTCTTACCTGAATCACCAACTAGGGTATCACCTGCTCTATGGAATAGAGGTTTTAAAGAGGGGTGATGCATGGCAGGCTGTGATTCAGGCACCCTTATCCATATAATGTGGAATTAATATAGGTCTTGCTGAGTATCCTTCGAGATCCTCATTGGCATAGCAGCAGCTAGGTAACGGGGACCCTATGATCCTTTCTAGAATGTCACCTCTGTCCACTTACGAGAGGAGCCCTTCCTTCTGTGGCCACTTCCAGCCCCATGTGTGCTCTGTAGCCTTTCTCATTCACCCCAACTCTCCTTTCCTTCAGCAGCAGTTTATACATTTTCTTCTTTCCTGCCTGATTTTAAATATTCCTTCCTACCATTATACCACATGTTACTTGGTCTGGGAAACTTGAGCAGGTGCCTCTAGTGTTTAATGTGTGTATTACGCATTTGGTGTATGCAGCCTGGTATCTTTTTCCTTTGTTGTACATAGCCTATTTCCCCATCTCCACACAGTGCCTACAACTGTACTCTGACCGCTTTTCTCACGTGCTTGAAATGCTGCAACCTCATTGTTAGAGAGGAGAAGTGAAAGCACAGGGAAGGTGTATTCTGGGCTCTAGTCCACATAAAAATGACCCCTAGGGCCTCTGGAAATAGCCCTTCCGTCAACATTTAATGGAAGTGAACAAGATGCAGAACAGTCTTAGATACATGCTCAGGGTGACCACCTCCTCACGCGTGAGTGGACATACCATTAGCCACCCCATCCCGTGGAGCCAAAAGAGTGTGGGGACATGTTCAGTCACTAAGAGTCCACCCTCCGGACCCCAGAAGGACACGTTTCCCCCCCCACAAAATACATCGGTTCCATCATGATACCCAAAAGGCTTAAGCTGTTTTAGAACAATGCTGCATCCAGAGTCTTAGCAAAATCATTTATGTGAGTGGTCCATGTTGGGGCAAAATTCCTCTCCCAGACGAACCTGTGCAATCTAGAAGAGAAGTAATCTGCTTTAGGTCTACAGTGGTGGGGCAGGCGTAGGATAAACTCTCCCATTGCAGGTGGGCTGGCTGCCCTCCTGCCGTGGCTCCTCGGAAGAGGGAGGGCTCAGGGGTTCCCCCATGTGCTGCTGCAGGCCCCGGAGCTGCTGGAGCAGCAGAAGTACACGGTGACTGTGGACTACTGGAGCTTCGGCACCTTGGCTTTTGAGTGCATCACGGGCTTCCGGCCCTTCCTGCCCAACTGGCAGCCAGTGCAGTGGTGAGTGCGGACCCGGGGCCTGGGGGCCGGGAGGGCGGCCTGGGCCAAGCAGCGCTGCCCGCTTTCTGTTGGGTTCCTTTCTCTGCCCCTGTCCCATCTTACTGGGCACTCCCGGGTGTGTCTGGGAGACCTGTAGCCTGTCTCCCCCAGAGGAAAGCCAGTGACCCAGCATGGGGTCACTCTGAGCTCCAGAAACCTAGAAAAATACAGTAATTAATTGCTAATATGGATTCTGACAGCCTTAACGTGTCACTTTAAAGCAGTTCTTGTAGATAACAGGATATATTTGCAGACTGTCATTTAAATGCCTGGATTTGTTCTGAAAATGCTGCATATGGATAAACAGAAATAAAGGATATGTACACACGACAATTTATGTGACAGTTTCTTGATGATAAACTTCACCATACCTGAATATAAATTTTCATTTCAAAAGCATAAGAATGTACTTCAAAATGTGAACCTAATAAATTAACAATGAAAAGCCAATGAATACAATTAAGGGGTTCAGAATTACTCTATAAGCTATTTAAATTTAAATTAATTAAAAGAATAAAATAAAAAAAACAAAAACAAAAACAAAAACACTCTCTCTGAAACTTCCTTCCCAACTGCCTGAAGCAGAATGAACTGTCCCTTCCTTGTTTGAAGGAACTTGTTTTCCAGTTTGCATGTCTCTTTTGTAGCATCTACTGTACTTATTTGTCTCTATATTCGGTATCTCTAGGGCCTACTGGGGTCTACAAGGCAGAGTGTGCCCTCTCTAGATGTTTCTAGGATTTCCAATGCTGCTGCCCTGATTCAGAGAATAATTTCCCCTCTAATAAATTTATTTTCTTAAAAAAAATTATATTCCTTAACTTTTGTTGTTGATTACAAAAATAATGCATTGTGTATTATATGCTTATATATATATATGTTAATCACAGAAATGCATAACTTAGAAATTAGCAGTTCCCCCTATCAGTTAGGTTTTATTCAAAGTTGTTCCTTGAGAGGTTGCACATTTATTTTCAGTGATGCTACTGTCGCTCAAAAGGTTTTTTTTTATTTTAAGTTTTTGTTTTTTTGAGCAGTAATAAGTTCATTTACATAGTTCAAGTTTCAAAAAATATATATAGTGAAAAGTCGTCAACTCATACTGGTTTCCCAGCCACCCAGTTTCCGTCCCCACAGGCCACTGATTGTCTTGGTTTGGGTTGTGCTTTCATGAGTGTTTAATAAATACACAAACAACTATGTTTGTTTATGTCTTTCCTCTTTGGGACACGGGTGACGCCAGTTGAGCCCCGTTCCAGGTTCGTTGGTCTCGACACTAAAAGAATTTAGAGATGAGAGGAGCCAGTAGGAGTAAATAGTAAAGTTTATTAAAGAGAAGAAGAGATAATACATGCTAAGGAAGTTAATGCACTGAAAGGAGTGGGTTAGCTTGTTTTATAGGAAAGTTTTACTGCTGTCAGGTTTCCATGGTGACCGTTGAACACCAGAGGCTCATGTGGTTTGCATTAACTAGGTGCTTAGAAGGGAGAGATAACAGTTGATGCTGTGGCCAGCCCCTTACATATCCAAAATTTGTGTTTGGGCAGATGTTTAACAATCTTACAACCCCAGGCTTTTTGTTATTAACTATGAGTCCACTTTAGGCCCATGATTTTACAAGCTTTTATGGATTGGGGAAGTTTTGATGGTTTTAGGAGTTTTCGGGGTTTTAGGGAAAATTTTTGTTCCAGGAAGTTTGCAGCTAAAGTTTGAAGAGTGCATCAGTTCCTTTGGCACTAAATAAGAAGCAGGGGACTTGCAGTTGTCTGTTAACTCTTTCAGAGCTAGATAGTAAACCAGGAATTTACAGTTTATCCTGCTTTAGTAGCATAATATGTACACTGCCCTGCATATGCTCTTAAAGCATTTTTACACTCTTTGAGGATTTCCTTCAGAGCCAATTCATCAGCAACACAAAAAATAGTTATCTTAAGCAATTAAAAAATTATATGTACGGAAAAATTTGATATTCCAGTTATTATGGAAGTTGAAACTTTGACAAAGTGTATAGTAAAATCTCTTTTTTTATTTGCATGGCAGGCACTGGGAAGTGAACCCAGGTCTCTGGCATGGCAGGTGAGAACTCTGCCTGCTGAGCCACCATGGCCCATAAAATCTGTTTTATATGACATTCTTTCCACCTGACTATCACTTAACTAATTCCATACACTTTTATGATACTATAGTTGAAGTTTTTAATGAACTTTTGAATTATTGCAGAGATACTAATTTATAACATATTTTTAGGAATAGAAAACAAAACAAAACTTGTCTTGAGCCTTAAAAGGACTGTACCATTTGATCATCCTCTCATTTTTCCCAGATTAACTTCGTTCTGTTTCTGTATTTTGGAAAACAATAGAAAAACTAGCAGCCACCATAATCCTACCGTCTGGGAACAACCACTGTGAACATTCTGTGTATGTCTCCAGTCTCTGCAGTATGGTCATTTTATACTTTTAAAACAACAACAACAACAAAAATAGGTGACCGCACATAATAGAACCTGCTTTTCACACAGCAAAATTGAAAGCACTTTTCTACATCATTGTGATTTTCCACATTATTTTTAATGGCTCACTACACTAAAACTACACTAAATAAACTGTAGTTTATTTAGCCTGTCCCTTGGAAGCATAGATGAAAGCATAGATGGTTTATTTACAATTTTTAATTCTTAAAATACCACCAGGAATAACATCCCTTCCACATCCACAGTTATATCCATAGGATAAATTTCTAGAAGTGGATTTGATAGATCAAATTTTTAAAAGTTTTTTGACAAAAGGTTGTGTCGATATTTGCTTCCTTCAAGAACAAAGCTGCCCCTTTCACCAAACCACTGATAGTATGGGTTGTTGTCATTTTACTAAATGCCTTTCGGAATTAGTAAAAACATCTCACTTTCTCAAAGGACAGATATTTCCCTCTTGAGAATATTTATTCATAAGAATGAAGTGCAGCCTTTGAAATCAATTCCAGAAGAGTAGTTTTGTGTAATGGCCGTCTGCTGTCCAGCAGTCAGCATCTGTATGCCAAGTCATTGGTAATGCAGAGTGTGCCCTCCTCTGGTGACTGTTTTTTTGCATGGCCAGGCACAGGGAACCAAACTCTGGTCTCTGGCACGGCAGGCGAGAACTCTTGCCACTGCGCCACCATTGCCCGCCCAGGTGACTTATTTTAAACTAAGCCATGCTCCTTTAGCTGTATAGGTTCTATCTAGAATGCTGAAAAATTAGCTCATTAACCTATCTTGTAATGTAGCCGTATTTTACATCTTACAGTGTATAATGTATATAATCAATCATTTCTTACAATGTAACCACCATAAAAACAGCTTAAGAATCTTTACGTCTGTAGTGCTTTTAATTAATCAAGGGATTATTGCATTGTTTCAGTTCAAATACTGAACTGGAAAAACAAGTATGTTAGAAAATATATCCTTAGTGGTTCGGTATCTCCCCAGTAAAGTTTGCTCTCCATAGAATCAGCTTCCTAGAACTTTCCACATCAGTGCTGCAAGGTCAATTGACCACTGTCCAATGAATCCTGAAACCCAGTAAGGACCTCTTTTGTAGATTCGTTTGTGGGAAGTGCCATTCTCATCTGCTTTTTGGTACCTTAAGCAACTTATTTTTCTTTCGCTGTCTCATCTCAGATAGCAGGTAAGTAGTAATTTCAGGAAAAATGCAATTTGGGCTTTATAATCCTATTTTAAAGCTGCTTTGAAATATATTTCAAGATCAGCCTAAGTGATAAGCATTTTATGTAATGTATCTTTTTATTTTTATGATTTCCCATTGACAGACTAAGTGTTTTTTTTTTTTCTTTTAGAGGATCATTCAACTTTATTTATATAACTAACAGAGGCTTAGAGCATTTGACTTAGAGTAATCACAGTTTCAGCCAGAGCTGTAAACCACTGGCCATTCCCATTCACTAGCTCTTCTAGATTTCTTATGTGCCCCAGATAGAGCATTTACCCTTTGGTCCTTAAGAATTGTTTGGAGCTAAAGCAATTTTTATTTGAATTTCTTGGTTGTCTTTGGAAAGGTGAATGTATTTGGGCATTCAGGCTTCAGATTTGTGTCCATCTATACATACATATGTGGTGCCTATTTATTTATTCTAATTTTTTTTAAACATAACATACAAACAAGAACATTCTTACCATATGATCATTCCTTTCTTGGTATTTAATTAGTAACTCACAGTATCATCACATAGTTGTATATTCATGACCATGATCATTTCTTAGAACATTTGCATCAATTCAGAACAAGAAATAAAAAGAAAATAACTCATATATACCATACCCCTTACCCCTCCCTCTCATCTACCCAATATATTTTAGCCTTTGTTGCCCCTATTTTTTTTCTATACCCCTTATCACTCCCTTTCATTGATCACTAGCATTTCAATCTACTAAATTTATTTTCACATTTGTTCCCCCTATTATTTATTTTTAATCCGTATGTTTTACTCATCTGTCCATACTATAGATAAAAGGAGCCTCAGACACACAGTTTTCACAATCACACAGTCACATTGCGAAAGCTGTATCATTATACAATCATCTTCAAGAAACATGGCTACTGGAACACAGCTCTACATTTTCAGGCAGTTCCCTCCAGCCTCTCCAATATACCTTAACTAAAATGGTGATATCTATATATTATGCATAAGAATAACCTCCAAGATAACCTCTGGGCTCTGAAATCTCTCAGCCATTGACACTTTATTTTGTTTCATTTCTCTCTTCTTCCTTTTGGTCAAGAAGGTTTTCTCAATCCCTTGATGTTGAGTCCCAGCTCATTCTGGGATTTCTGTTCCATGTTGCTGGGGAAGGTTTACACCCCTGGGAGTCATGTCCCATGTAGAAAGGGGGAGGGCAGCGAGTTTGCTTGTCATATTGACTGAGAGATAGAGAGGCCACGTCTGAGCAACAGAAGAGGTTCTCTTGGGGATGACTCTCAGGCCTAATTTTAAGTAGGCTTAACCTATTCTTTGTGGGTATAAGTTTCATATGAACAAACCCCAAGATTGAAGGCTTGGCCTATTGCTTTGGTTGTCCCCACTGCTTGTGAGAATATCAAGAATTCTCCACTTGGAGAAGTTGAATTTTCCCCCTTCCTCATCATTCTCCCAAGGGGACTTTGTAAATACTTTTTTTATTCACTGTTCACATCACTCTGGGATTTATTGGGGCATCACTGGGGACAAACCTACAAAATCTCATGCCAAGTTTCCATGTATTTGTGGTGTTCAATTAAACTGTCTACATAAGTTTTTTACTTTAGTCTTACACATAAGTTGAAGTTTTAAAATATGAGTTACCATCTATTTTCAGCATGTGGTGCCTATGTAAATGAGATATGCATGTGGTAATCTTGGTTTGGAAGTCCTCCTTTTATCCTCTATCAAAACATGAGCATTTCCATTAGATAAGTTGGAAGGTAGCGAAAATGGAAATGAAAATCCAGGGATGAGATAAAGAGCCAGCAGTACAATCTGTAGGATTCTGGGCACGAGATGACTATACCAAAAACTGTTCTTCAAAGACTCATTCTTATAGTATTCACCATTCTTAAGCTCTCAAAGAAACGTCCTACCAGAATGAAAATGAGCTGACTGTTATTCCTAAAGATTATCCATCTGGGGGCACAGGTTTCCTATAGCATTATCAAGTGATGTGTTACAAATGTAAACGGGCTCTTCACCACTGAGTGCTTTAAGGGATGTAATTAATGGAATTCCCACCAATGCAGGAAGGTGGTCACTGTCACCATGTTTGCAGGCATTCAAAAGTCCGGCAGAAGAGTGAGATGGACATTGTTGTTAGTGAAGACTTGAGCGGAGCAGTGAAGTTTTCAAGCTCCTTACCCTACCCCAATAACCTCAACAGGTAAGGCACGGTGGCGTTATACTCATCTACATGGTTTTCTTTCTTTTCTTTTTTTTTTCAGAAAAGGAAGTCTGAGGTCACATCTGATAGCTTTTTAGATGATCAGGATCTCATCCCTTAACTAAGAACTTTACATATACCATCTCAAATCTTAAACTGAGGATGGATTTCCACCCTCTTTACCATCTAGAAGGCATCTCTTTTCTAAATCGACATCACAATTTATCTGTACCCCTTATTACCCTTGGCGGCTTCTATCTCGCATTACCTTCATTTTTGCGTCTGGTTTATCTCCTGTTAAGCTGTAAGCCTTTCAAGGGTAGGAAATTATTCCTTATTTCTTATAGCACTCTTCATGTGGCCTGATGTTGTTTCACAGTCAACAAATAATGTCATAGCAGTTTGAACAACATTACAACCTAGTCTTGGAGCCAGAACATAAACGGTTACATAATGATATTAGAGTTGGTTGACAGTACAAAAGAAAGATACAAGGCAACTGTCTGCAGATACATAGCAAAGGCAGTAATAACTGTGCATGTTTAGAGGATGGGGAGGGAGCTATTATGGGTTAGTGCCATGTGAAATGACTTTTTGGATGAGCTGGGATTTTTTGGAAGATGTACAGAACATGAATAGATGGAAGGAAGTTCAAAGGGGCAAGATTGGGGTCAGCAAAGTCACATTTCTGGGGGCAGTGAGTAGCCACGTTGCCCAAATGTGGCGTTTGGGTAGAGGAGCAGCGAGAGACCAGCCTGGAGCACATGTTGGAGGCAGGTTTGTGGGGCTTTCAGTGCCACGGCAAGGAGTTTGAACTTTGCAAACCCACTGAATGCTTTTGAGGGGGACCTAACATAGTAGATCTGGCAGCACAAGATCTAGACCCTGTGTGGGCATTGCCTGGATGAAGGATGTACCCGTAAAGTGCAATTTAGAAAGCGTCACAGATCGTTCTTAGGCAGCCAGTGGAGATCAGTCTACTGACCCAGCTGTTGGGAGATCCTTGATTTGGGGGTGGATCTTAGTTCGCCAGGGCTACTATGCCAAATGCTATAGACTAGTTGGCTTAAGCAGTAGGAACGTATCGGCTCACATGTTGTAAGCCAGAAGTCCCAAATCAAGTGGTTGGCAGGCCATGCCTTCTCCAAACTCTGTAGTTGCCTGCTGGTAGCTTTCCAACAGTCATTCTCAGAATCATGTGATCTGTCCCTTCTGTCTCCTCCTGTGGCTTGTGTTCCCATGTCCAACTTTCCTTTGCTTCTGATAGGGCTCTGGTCATACTGGATAAAGGCCCACCCTGATTCAACTTGGCCTCATCCTTATAGGATCTTCGAATATCCTATTTTAACAAATGAGTTCACACCTGCAGGGCCAGAGATGAGCTCTTGAACATGTCTTTGTGGGGACGTGATGCATTCTGCTGCAGGGGGCTATTTGTAGCAGGTCAAGAGAGAGGCGATGTATACCTGAATAATTAAATCAGTCAGAATTGCTTACACTTTTTCCCTCGGATTAATCCATTTACTTTTTCAGTAATCATTTATTGGCTGCCTCCTGTGTTTAACAGTGAGACACACATGTGTGGCTTGCACTTTGAAGTTCTCACATGAGGCAGGCCGGGATGGGTTTGGGAGGTATTTCCTCTGACCCTCGGCCCCTTCTTTCCCCCTCAGCGTATTGGCCCAGCGACTGGAGAAGTGGCTGCAGCTGATGTTAATGTGGCACTCCCGACAAAGGGGCACAGATCCCGTTTACGGGCCCAATGGCTGCTTCAAGGCCCTGGATGATATCTTAAACCTAAAGGTGAGCATAGAGCCAGGCTGGCCCTGAGACAACAGGTCAGGTCTCAGGAGGGACACAGCAGTTCTTGTGAGAAAGAAATTCACAGCCACAAAAAAAGATCGTAGGCTGGCTGAGCTCAGGGATGGAGGGGGAGCTTAGGTTCCTGCTAGAGCATCTTTCTACTTAAGTATAAGAAGGTGGGACCACTCTGCTAACTGATTGGCCAATAAGGTTGAAACTCTGGACAAACAGGACTATTGAATCCTAGAATGTACAAACCATGGCACCTGACTCCTTTTTGCAAGCCAGGTCCCAGGGAAATGCTGGGAGTAGCAGAGAATCTAGGCAAATCTCTGCAAGGATGGATTTCTTCCAATGACATTTGGGTTGTGTTGCAGCTGGTTCATATCTTGAACATGGTCACAGGCACCATTCATACCTACCCAGTGACGGAGGATGAGAGTCTGCAGAGCCTGAAGGCCAGGATCCAGAAAGACACCGGAATCCCAGAGGAGGACCAGGAGCTGCTGCAAGAGGCAGGGCTGGCGCTGATCCCCGACAAGCCTGCCACCCAGTGCATTTCCGACGGGAAGGTAAGTCCCTGACCTCTTGCAAACCTTCCTCCAGTGGGACCGATCATGCTTTCAGATTTCACCTCTACTTTGTCAAGCAGTGTACTCATCACACAGTGCAGATGTCTCCATGTTGTTGTTTTCTTAAGTTGGAATGTGAGATCCCTTAATATCTTGCACTAATCACTCCATGCTTGACTTGTTACTTTTCAAACACTTAGAGAGACTTTCTTTGGCCTTTGTTGCCAAGGCTCTGCTTTATTTTTCTGAATCAACCAGAACGATTTACGGTGTGCCTCTTGTATATGAGCTACACTGGATGCCACGTTGGCAGCCAAAGCCATGTAAGACATGGTCCCTGCCCAAAAAGAGCTTATAAGATAGTTTGTGGGGATGAAGTTAATTTTGAGAAACAATCATTGAGTAAAGTAGTCCTTCAGTTTGCTAAAGCTGCCGGGATGCAATGTACTAGAATTTGTTTGGCTTTTACAATGGAAATTTATGGTTACAAATTTACAGTGCTAAGGCCGTGAAAATGTCCCAGTTGGGCATCAGCAGGATGATACCTTCTCTGAAGAAAGGCCGCTGGAGTCTAGGGTTCCTGTCATATGGGGAGGCATGTGGCCGGCATCTGCTGGTCCTTCACTCCTGGGTTCCATTGCTTTCACCTTCTGATTCCAGCGGCTTCCTCACTGAGCATCTGTGGATCATCTTCTAGCATCTGAGAGGTGTTTCTCAGTATTTCTGCCTTTTATCTTCTCATAAGGAGCTCCATTAAAGGATTAATGCAATTAACCAATTCAAGGAGAGTCACATCTCCATTGAAACAACCTAACCAAAAGGTCCAACCCACAATAGGTCTACACCTGCAAGAATGGATTAAAAGAACATGGCCTTTTCAGGGGTACATAACAGCTCCAAACTATCACAGGTATTATGTAGTGAACTCCTAAATTGCACAGTAAACACAAGCAGAGAATAAGAATATAGTAAGTTTTTAATAAGGTGTATGTTCACAACAGTGTAAAAGGAGTAGGAAAATAAGTGTCGGCTAGATTCATGAAGATGAAGATGCTTAGGACTCGGCTGCAGGTGAGACTGTTGGTGAACAGTGGGAAATGCTCTGACATCTCTTCATTATTAGTTGGAAAAGGGAGGGATGGATCAGTGTGATTTCATTGTGTTCTTGTCCCCTTGCAGCTAAATGAAGGCCGCACGTTGGACATGGATCTTGTCTTTCTCTTTGACAACAGTAAAATGACCTACGAGACTCAGATCTCCCCACGGCCCCAACCTGAAAGTGTCAGCTGTATACGTAAGAACACCATTGTGTTTTTAAAAATAATCAGTTATAATGCTTGGGACAAGGCAGGAGAGGAACATGCACCAGGGAAAGAATCCACATCAAGGAAGTTAGTTTACCCTGTCCTCGAGGCAGCCTTCTTTTCTTAGGATATGCAAGGACTATCCCAGGCAAAAAAGGGAAGAGAAATTTTCGATCATTTTCAACCTTATAATTAGGGCTCTAAACAGAGGACAGAGAGTATTGCTGCTGAACTTCAATCAGATGGCCATTGTATTAATTTTGAAGTTTTATTAGTATTTTAATGATTAACTTGTGCGCATGTTACCAAAAAGTCAAAAGATACAAAAGAATATGCAATGAAAAATAAGCCACCCTCTTTCCCCTCTTCCCCAGCCAGTGAGTTCCCCTTTCAAAGAAACCTCTGCTATCAAATTCTGGTGTATCATTTCAGTGGTATTTTAGACATATGTATATATATGTATAGAGAGAGGGTATTTTTTTTCCCCAAACACAGGGCAGCATACAGTATATACTGTTCTGTGTCTACCTTTTGCACTTAATATATTTTGGGGATTTTACCCCTATTGGCACATATAGAGCTGTCTTTTTCTTTTAATGGCTGCATAGTATTGCATTGTATGACTGTCAGATGGTCATTTGAATGTATGCAGTTCTGCTGATTGAAGTTGCATTTTATTTATCTTCAGTACTGCTTATGTAATCATATTCACTACTGCTGGTTGAGGCTGCATTTTTATGAAACTTCATATGACCTTAAATGTTGGGAACATAAGAGTTTCCATTGAAAGTATATGCGCCTGTGAACCATGTGTGTCGCCACGTGGTTTCATTAAATCAAAGTGTTTCATCACATTATGTCAACAGCTATTTATTGACTGTCTTAGACATGCTGGTGCTATAATAAGGTACCAGAATTTTATACAAGACAGTTTTTAATGGGGTAACCAGGCATGAAGACTTGAAAATTATATAATAGCATAATCGTTATGTAATTTTAAAAAATGTAAAAGTACAAATGAAGTTGCAGGGCAGGGTGTAGTTAATTGTAGGAGAATTGTGTGCTGACAATTGCTTATGTCTCTGTTTCCAGTTCAAGAGCCCAAGAGGAATCTCTCTTTCTTCCAGCTGAGGAAAGTGTGGGGCCAGGTCTGGCACAGCATCCAAACCCTGAGGGAGGATTGTAACCGGTTGCAGCAGGGACAGCGAGCTGCCATGTATTGTGCCAGGCTTTTTTTCCTACTTCAATGCTTGGTGGCCTTTGCCACAGGGAAGTGGCTGAGGCAGAGGCCCAGAAGCAACTATTATGCGAGACAGGAGGGAGACACTGGCTGGGATGGGCGGGAAGTGGTTGGGTTGGCTGCAGTGAAGCAGGTCCATTTAGAACTGATGAAGTGTGTGTGTGGTTAGCACAGGGAGGAGGTTTGCAGAACCCAAGGTTGGGCTGGCTGAACTGAGGGCGGAATTTGGAATGCAACAAAGTTCATTGCAATTTGGGTTAACAAAACTCCTGTAATTAGCCGGGGACTTCCTCTTTTCCCCAAATTATGACTAGTTTAGAATATTGGCCCTTTGTGTAGTACCTTGTCAAATTCCAACTTTGATGCCAAACCTCACGTATTGTTGAGGGGTAGGAAACTGTCTTTAGGGTATAATTGGCTGCTGTGGTTATCGTCGTTGTCCTCGTCACCATCACCACCATTGTCACAGGGACCTGCGTTGGCATCTGAGGGGCTTTTGTTGTTGTATAGGAAATGGTTTGGGGATTTCAGAGATGCCCCAAGATTCTTTTTCCTGTGGTCTTTGCAGGATGAATCTCCTCAGGAATAACAGCTCTCTCTCCAAGATGAAGAATTCTATGGCTTCCATATCTCAGCAACTGAAGGCCAAGTTGGATTTCTTTAAAACCAGTGTCCAAATTGACCTGGAGAAGTATAGTGAGCAAACTGAATTTGGGATCAGTGAGTGTCACTCTTTGCAATGAGTTTGGAGCCCATTCCTTTCTTTTCCCCTTTCTGAGGTTTATTTTTTCTCTTATAATTGAGTTGCCTGTTTTTGTTTTCATTTATGGTGTTTTTGCTTTCTTTTTCATGTTATTTTTCCTTTTTTTTTCTAGCATCAGATAAACTGCTGCTGGCCTGGAGGGAAATGGAACAGGCAGTGGAGCTCTGTGGGCGGGTAGGAGACTAATTTTAGGTTTACATACTTACTGAGGGAATGAGGCTTTTTACTACCGTTTTCCACATTCTCATCAAACACTGGTAAATCTTGTATACCAAGAATTAAGTCATCCTCACCGTGCTGTTTGGCTTGAACTAGAACTTGCTGGGGAAAGACTGGGCAAGTAGCCAGCAAGGGGGTCCCCAGTGTGGCCACATTACACAGACGAGCAGAAATATTCCAGATTTTAATAAGGAGCAAGATGTTACAGTCCCCTGTGGGAAAGCTGAGACCTCGTCCTGTTACCAAGGGCCATGGATGAATGATCAGTATCCCATCTTGTCACAGATTTTAGCCTAATTTTGTTGAGAAACTAAATCCACTGGAAAGAAAAGGTCAAGATAGAAAGTGTCAGACAGTGACAATCAAATGTCACTGAAAAATGTTCACTATGAAGACAAGGGAAATAAGTGTGACTTAGTAAACTTCACACAAATTCAATACCTTGGGCTCCAAGGCTCTTTTCGGGACCTTTTCTCCATCTTCCCCTTTGAACTTGGGTGAGAAGCTTCACCTCTGTGACTTAACATCTGTTAATATAAGCCAGTATTCATGAGCATATGCATGCTTAAAGGTGGATGTTGTGTAGAGAATATCCTCTTTAACCATAGAGAGGGGTAAGTGCTCTTGGTACTCATATATGATTTATGACATAAAGATGTCCAGGACTCCACATAAGGAATGGCATTGGAATGGACAAATTAAGACAAAGTAATTTGTCTTACTGGGCCTCTTCTGTATGCCTGGTACCTACATCTTTTTATTTAATCCTAAAAATCGCCCTATTAATAGAAACCTATTTTATGGAAGAAAAAAACTGCAGCTCAAGAATTAAACAGCTTGCTGATGGGCCAAACAGCTAGAAAGTGGTAGACCCAAGACTCAGGCAATTTGGACTCCGAAATCCGCATCCCTTTTAGCCAGCCAATTGAGAGCCCAATGGGTTTGAGGGGATTTCACCGCCATACTTGCATCTTGGAATGCTCTTATTGCATCAGTTGACATTAGCACAGATTTTTCTAATCAGGAGAATGAAGTGAAGCATCTGGTGGAACGGATGATGGCACTGCAGACGGACATCGTGGACTTACAGAGGAGCCCCATGAGCCGGAAGCAGGGCGGCTCATTGGATGACCTGTGAGTACCGGCCAGGGAAACCACGTGTGCTCCAACATACACAGACACCCCAGCTGGAGTTACTGTGTGAGTGTTAGGATGGTCCAGGTGTTCCAGGTGGCTACTGTGGGTGCTTACTTGGTGAATCATCTCAACATATTCCAGAGATGGACCAGGGAAAATCACCATCACTCTGAGCCTTTGTTTCCACATCTGTTAAATGTCAAGAAAAGCTACCTGACCACACAAAGCCATGAGGACCAATTTAAATAATCATTTGGGAAATAGTTTGTAAACTAATTGCAAATGGCTATAAAACGTAAGTAGCCGAAACTACTATGTCCAGCCCTCTCTGACCCAGGTGTGGTTGAAGAACAGACAGTAGAACAGAGAAGGAAGAGCCTGGCAAGTCATAGAAGTTTGGATCTAGAAACTTCATCTGAGTCTTTATTAAGCATTTGGCATTGGCTTCAGGAGAGGATGAGGCATCCAGGCCAACCAATCCTACTCTCAGGAAATAATACGCAGCTCCCAGTGTGCAGACAATGAAGGAACCAGGCAAGCTGGCTCAGTCTGCCGAGGACTATATCATTTGGGTCTCGCCAATGTCTTCTGATGTTTTTTTGAGGATTCTTAGGACAAGAAACTTAAACATCAGAAATTTGATTGACTGTATTTATTCTAAATTTTCTCTAATCGTTTAACCTTTCATTCTCTTCCAGTTCTCAAATAAAAGTCTTCTTTTGAAAATGTCAGACAGTCTCACCAGGTTAAGGGAGAAAAGCATAGGAGTTTGTCCCTTCCATCCCCCGTCCCCCACCTTGGGCTTGAGTTTTCAATGGGAGTCATTCTCCTGGGATTTAGGTCCAGTGATGGCACCTAGAATCAATATTCTAGAAGCCAAGCGGAAAGGAAGTTCCTTAAGATTCTCTTTGATTAAACCTTGGAGATGTCTGAGTTTTGATAATGAGAGAGAACATTCCCTATTATAGATATCACCTATAATATTTCCAGAGAACATAGTAATCTCCCATCAAGAAAGATACAGTACTGGTCGTGTTTACTAGAAATCAGTAATTCTACTGGCAGGAATTAGCAAACTAACATTTCTGATGAGCTCATCTGAGATCAAGTCTAGATGATATCTCCTCTTTATATATTCCAGAGAAGAACAAGCAAGGGAGCTTTACAGGAGACTAAGGGAAAAGCCAAGAGGTAAGTGGGTTTTAATGATCCCCTTAGGTTCCCTTTTATCTCATGCCTGGGCATTTCTCCTCTCTGCCAGTTGCTCTGAGAAACTAGGTGACTCCTCTCTCCTTTCCAGACCAGCGCACTGATGGTGACAGTCAGGAAATGGTGCGGCTGCTCCTCCAGGCGATCCAGAGCTTCGAGAAGAAAGTGCGAGTGATCTATATTCAGCTCAGGTATGAGCCTGCACTGCCTGTGCTGGGATGGAATGTGGGTAAGCAGCAGGGCTGTGCGTGAAGCTGTTTTTCTCACCCCGATTTGCTTAGCTGCCTGAAGAAACTTATCTGCCTAACTTTATCTGGATTCATAATTGCCAGGGATTATGTTCTTCTACTGTCTCCAACCCAGATGCCATCGGAGTGTGTCATATTTATTCTTTACAGTAAAACTGTAGTTTGCAAGCAGAAGGCTCTGGAGTTGTTGCCCAAGGTGGAAGAGGTGGTATGTTTAATGAATGAGGATGAGAAGACTGTTGTTCGGCTTCAGGAGAAGCGACAGAAGGAGCTCTGGAATCTCCTGAAGATTGCCTGTGTGAGTGAGCCGTTGCCCCAGGCCCCCTGCCCTTGGCAGCAGCCCCTTGGGCCTTTCCACTTCTGTGCTGCTGTCAACACCTTCAAGGGAGAGCCTCGGAGCCACGGGCAAACCACTCGGCTGCTGCTGCTCATTCTTCCCTTCTCTTCTCCAGGACTTAGAATCAGCAGGGAGGTCCCAGGAAGGACCTGTACCAGTTGTTTTTACTTACATGTGTATTAGTTTCAGCAGCTCCTGTAACAAATTACTATCAACTGAGTGGCTTAAAACTACAGAAATTTATTTTGCCACAGTTCTGGAGTCAAGAAGTCCAAGATCAAGATGTTGGCAGGGCTGTGTTCCCACAGATGCTCTAGGGAAGAATTCTTCCTTGCCTCCTCTGGCTTCCTGTGGCTCCAGGTGTTCCTTGACTTGTGGAAGCCTAACTCCAATCTCTTCCTCTATCTTCACATGGCCTTCTCCTCTGTGTCTCTCTGCTGGGCATCTCTTATAGGGATACTTATCATTGGTTTTAGGTTCCAGCTGTTTAATCCTGGGTGATCTCACCTCGAGATCTTTAAGTTAATTATATCTGCAAAGACTTTTTTTCCAACTGAGGTCATAGTCACAGGTTCCAGGAGTTTGGACATAGACATTTATTTTGGGGGCCACCATTCAACCCACGGCAGTGCTTGTTAGCATGACCTAGTTGATCCTGATCTGTAACTAACTGCTCTTAGTACTCTAACCTGTACAGTCAGTGCGCATCATCTTAATGTAGCTGTGCTTCCACTGAAGGTGCTCAGGGTAAAAATGTAAAGTAAAAAGGGAGCCCAGGAAGAGATGGTAGAACAGCCAGGTCAAGACCATGTTGAAGCCAGAGCTGACAGGGAGGTGACTCCATTGCAAAAGGCTTCAAAGTGGTTGAAGAAGAGAAAAGAGCAATTTGGTCATTGATAGCTGTTAGTAGCAGTTCTGATGCTCTGGTAACAGTGGATGCCAGAATGCAGAGTCCTTGATGGTGAGGAGTACAGATGACTTTTCTGAGAAATTTGGCCCCAGAGGGAAGGAGAATGGCAAGATCAATGCTTAAAGTAGCAGCAGAATGAAAGGATGATGCTTTTAATGTCGTGGAGACGGGTATATTTATAGGCCAAGCAAAAGTAGACAGTGTACTGGAAGAAATTAATGATATCAAAGAGAAAGGTCACAATTGAAGAGCAGGGTCCCAAGAACAAAAGAAAGATTGGGATCATTAGCTTTAGTGTATTTGTCTAGGAAAGGAGTGAGTGACATCTTTTTCTGTATGGAAAGAGGAAAAGAGAAAAAGATGATAAGGTAGAGAAGATTTAAGGAGAGGGAGGTTTAGGTGTTTGCAGATGATGGCCTGATCTGCCATCTGCATTGACTCAGTGTTTATTGAACTCTGATCATATGGCCAGCACTGTGATGGAAACTGGAAATACAGGGTGGGGTGGGGGTGGGGGAAGCATGACACCTGTCCCAAGGAGATGATCTGGTAAGGACCACAGACAAGGAGATGAATGATGATAATTTAGGCTGGGAAGTGCTATAAGGTAAGTATAGTGAGCATGATTTGTAGAGTGAAAACAAAGGAAAAATGCCTGCTTTTAGTTTTGGAGGTTAAGGAAAAACAAAAAACAGATCACAAGGAGGGGATGTTTCCACTGAAGTATGAGTAGGAATTGGGTAGGTGGAAAAGTGGGAGATGAGATCATTCTAGGACAAAGACATTGCTTTATCAAAGGCATGGAGGCATGAACGAGTGTGGTGTGTTCTGGGTGAAAAAGTGTGATGGGAGTAAAATTGGAGAGATAGGCCATGCTCTATTTTGAAAGTATAGAGGAAACATTGCAGGATTTGTTTCTTTCTTTCATATTGAAGAAAACATGGAAATGAATCGCATTTGGGTTTTAGAGAAATCACAGTGATGGCAGGATAGCAAAGGGGTTTGAGACTTTGGCAGATCTCAGCACTGCAGGTGAGGGACCATTCAGTGGGTGGCTATAGTTAAGTAGCCCTTCTGGTGGACAAGACAGAACAGGATAGTGGAGGGGTTCGTGAGCAGCAGGTGAGGGGGCTAGCCTGACTGTGAGGAAGCCACACAGCACATGGTGTGACTTTCTTCTCCCACAGTGAGGGACACAGGGCAGCACTGCAGGAGTTGGGTGAAGACTGGAGGGAAGACAGAGCAGACATGTCACTCACCGGTGCAGATTGGCAGGGAGGACCCAGCAGAGGAGAGAAGTTGGATGCTTGGGTGGCTGAGTGAAGTGTAGACCTGATGTTCAGCTGGAAGGCAATATGTGGAGCCAGGATGGGTCCCGTAGCTTGAGAGACAGGAGAGAGGCTGAAGAGCAGGGTCAGTGAAGAGGATGTTAGGTGGACAGAAGAGAGTGTGGTTGAAGAATTGGGGGTAGAGGTGGCTTTAGGGCATGAGAAGGTTAACGGTGAGGTCTGTATGTGGGCCGCAGATGTGAAGTGCAGGTGAAAGTAGCTCAAGAAAACAGGCGCCATCCATTTAAAATCAGGGCTTTGAGGTTGAGTGGTTACTGCACTGACCTGGGAGTTAGAACATCTTGATTTTCTTCTCAACTCTTTCACAGATGGTGGGATTCACAGTCAGTTAACCTGACTTTTCTCCTTTGTCTTCCTGGGCTCCCTTTTTACTTTACATTTTGACCCTGAGCAACCTTCAGTGGAAACACAGCTTTATTAAGATGATGTGCACAGGAGGTATGGATTAGGGTACGGAGACACAGGTGAGGATCATCAGGGCCCACTAACATGCACTGTCGTGATTGAATGATGACCCGCCCAATAAATGTACATGTCCTAACTCCTGTAACCTGTGACTGTACTATGAACTTAGTTGGAAAAAAGGTCTTTGCAGACACTTATAACATTTTGTGTGTCTTAGTCCTCCACTTGGAAAAGAGTAAAAATACCTGATTTAGATTGTAACCTCCTGGAATGCAATATACCAGAACTGGAATAGCTTTTGAAAAGGGAAATTTCATAAGTTACAGGTTTACAGTTCTATGGCTGTGAAAATGTCCAAATTAAGGCATCCAGAGAAAGATACTTTAACTCCAAAGAAAGGGCCGGTGAAGTTCAGGTTTCTGTCTCAGCAGGGAGGCACATGGTGCCGTCCGTTAGCTTTCTTTCCTCACTTCATAAGGCTTCTCAGGGTGTTTCCCTTCTGCAGCTCCGAAGGTGTCTAGCTGTGTAGGCTCTGGTGGCTCTGTCAGTTCTGTTGGCTTTTTCCAAAATGGTTCCCTCTTAAAGGGCTCCACCTTGAATGAAGACAAAACCCCATGGAAACCATCTAATCAAAAGTTACCATCTACAATTGGGTGGGTCACATCTCCATGGAGACAGTCAGAAAGACCCCACCCAGCAATATTGCATGAGGATTAAAGAGCATGGCTTTTCTGGGATACAACAGTCTGAACCAGCACAATACTTTTTTTTCCTTTTAAGACTATATGAAGGAATAAAATTAATGAAATAAAGCCTGCAATAGAGGCATTCATATCTCCTCATATTTAGAATTCTTTCTGTATAGGATTTTGTAGACAGAGAAACACTTTCTAAGCAGAAATGCAGAGTATCAGCTGTTGTCATGGAGAGATGTGTTGACTGATCTTTTCTGGGCTAGCTGGTGTCTTGTGACCAAAGGACTCATGAGAAAATAGTGTGGTGTGAATGCAGCTTTTTTTTTTTTTTTTTACATGGACAGGCACTGGAAATCGAACCCCAGTCCTCTGGCATCACAGGCAAGCATTCCTGCCTGCTGAGCCACTGTGCCCTGCCCACGTGAACACAGCTTTTGACTCACATCTTTGCTACTGAATGTTTTTTACTTTCTTTTTGGTTTTGTCCTTAGAGCAAAGTGCGGGGTCCTGTCAGTGGAAGCCCAGAGAGTATGAATGCGTCTCGACTTAGTCCCTCTGGTCAGCTGATGTCTCAACCTCCCGCTTCCCCTGACAGTTTACCCGAGTCAATCCAGAAAAGGTAGGTCATGGCTAATAGAGCCAAGTGTAACATTCACGGGCTCATCGGGAGGTCATGGAAATGGAGATGCTCATAAACCAGATCATCTCTTCTCTGTAATCATTTTGTGCATGTTTTTGTATTTGTTATGTATGCTGTTACTATATATGCTAGGGACTTAAATGTTTTTCTTTGTGTTTGTTATATAGTTTATATATAGAGAGACAAAAGTGGTACCTATTTTGTTCCCATAGTCCCTTGTAACTTGTGAAGTAGTTTCCTTGTCTGAGGCTTGGGTTGCTAATTATCGAATGGGAAGATTGAAAGTGCCAGTGTGTCATATGCCATGATGGGCCGTCGGCCATCATCTGCTCTTCAAACCACATTCCCTTCAGGGAGTGCCCTGGTCATCACACCTGAGTCATCTTGCCTCATCCCTTGCCCCTCCCACCACGCTGAGTTACCAGGTTACCATTCCCCCACCCCACCCCACCTCCTCCTATCTGAATCTGTTCATCCCGTTCCTGCCTCTCTGCTTCCTGTCTATTACTGCCTCCAAACCCTCGCTGGCCAAATTTATCTTCACAAAATACCATGTAGGTCAAGTTAATCCTTGGTCAGTAACTTATCACTGGCTCCCCACTCTCTATAGGATCAAGTCTAAATTTTTTCAGGCATTGGTCACCTCCTGGTGGGGTAGTTCAGCTCATCCCCCTCCCACTGTTTCCTTTCACGCTCCTTGCTCTGGCCCAGTGGTTCTTAAAGTCTCATCCCAGACCAGCGTCATCAGAATGCAGATTCTTAGGATCCAACACCGACTTCCTGAGTCAGAAGCTTAGGGGTGGCCCCAGCATCTACTTTCACAGTCCCTCCAGGTGATTCTGATGCTCCCTAATATCTGAGAAGCTCTGCTCTAGCCAAACTATAGTTCCCCAGATGCCCCCTCACTGTCCCCCCCCACCTGCAGTGCCATCTCCTTCCTGCTGCTCCCCATCTTCCTTCAAAACTCAAACTGTCCACACCCAGTGATCGCTGTCCTCTTGGACTGCTATGGTATTTTTTTGTTTCTACTTTAGTTCCACAGGCATTTATTCAGCACCTTCTATTCAGTGCCAGGCCCTGAGATGGTCAAAATCCAGTTCTGCAGGCAGATCTATGGAGACAGAAAGTAGATTAGTGATTGCCTTCGGCAGGGTAGAAGGGGATGGGGAGTGACTGCTAATGGGTACAGGGTTTCTTTTGGGGGTGATGAAAATGTCCTAAGACTAGATCATGGTGATGATTGCACAATGCTGTAAATATATGAAAACCATTAAATCGTATACTTTAAACAGGTGAGCTTTATGGTATGTAAATGATATCTCAGTAAAGCTATTTTAAAAAAATCAATTCTCTGATTTCAGGGAGCTTTATAGTCTCTCCTCCATTGGCACTTAATCATACATGGCCTGGGATTGTTAATTGTTTCCCCTAAACTACTATGAACTCTTTGAGGATAGTAACCAGGCTATGTACCTCCTATATTGGTTGCCTTTGGAACTGGCACTGAGCTTTAATCTAGCTAGTAGCCTCATATGCTTTGCATTCCTTCCATCAGAGTGTGACATTTTGCGGGGTGAAAGGAGTTCCAGGCCATTGTCTTCCTATATTTAGCATAATCCCTCCAGTGATCCTCAGAGCTCCAGAGAAGTATCTCTGAAGACACAGGGTGTCTCTCGTCTCTCCATATCCTATAGCTGAGCTTTCTTAAGGACTTGTTATACTCTTTCCTTGACTTGTCCCCAATAAAAAACATGTATTCCTTTTCTTATTTTGCTTTTGTAAAGGGAATTTGTTAAGTTACAAATTTACAGTTCTAAGGCCATTAAAATGTCCAAACTAAGGCATCCAGAGAAAGATAACTTTGACTTAAAAAAGGACTGATGATATTCTGAATAAAGAAACTTGTATTTCTTACCATGGAAAAGAGAGGGTCAGATTAAACAAAATTAACTCCCTGAACTTGCTTTCTAGCAGATCTCAAGGGACTATGGAAACCTGGTGAATTTCTTGAACTATTTTTCTTTCCCATTTCAAAAATTTGAAATCAGATGATTCGGGGGTATATATCTTTAGATTTTGGTGGTTTGGGGGAATTAAATTCAGCTTTCTACTTAAGTCTGACAGAGATTTTTAACTTTTAACTTTTTTATTCAACGGAGATCTATTTGCTTCTTCCCGTTTTGTACAGTAATGATTGTGACTGGGTTTGGATTTCTGGAAGCGCTTAGGTAGATGAATGGAATCACTAATCAATGACGTGTTTTAAGACACTAAAGTTAAAATAGTTGTTATTTTAAAATATTGTCCCAAACTTCTTATTTTACGTTTCAGCATTGGTGTTAGCTCTGATATGATCATGATGACCATGTTTGAATAATTTGATCATTTTCTTTAGTGAAGAACTCGTGGCTGAAGCACATAATCTCTGCACCCAGCTAGAAAATGTGATGCAAGATACCATGAAAGAACAGGACCAGAGTTTTATGGTAACTGCCTGCGTGAATCCCAGCTACTCCATGTCCTTTATTTCCACAGCAAAAGAGAAAAAGAAAATGGAAATGGAATCCAGCATTGCCTTTGATCTTGGCACACACTTAGGATTTTCTAGTACATATTTATTTTTATTCATAATAATAACAGCTAATGTTTATTGAGTGCTTACAAGTACTTAATGTGCATTATCTCATGGTACTCCTTACATCATTTAATCCTTTCGAGGAAGGTAACCTTATTCCCAGAAGCTATTTCCCACCTGTGACTTCAGTACCATTGTAGGTTGGGTCCTGTGCTTGGAAAACTCTGGCAGTAAATCAGGAAGTTGTCACGGTCCTGCCCCTCAGGGACTCAGAGCTTAGTAGTAGGTAGTACTTGTTATGGGGAAGCTAACGTGAAGAAAATCTAGTCAAGATACAACTACATTAACACAAGGTTTAAATTGCTAAGACCATCTTAAATCATTCCCTTGATTTAAGGGAATCGCCTTAAATCACCTTTCTGCTAATTCAATCACATGCCAACCTCCCCTCTAATTTCAGAGTTGTCAGAAGAATCAGAGCGGATACCACTATGAATTACAGACACTTCTGATTTATTCACGTGTTGTTCTCCAGTTTGTGGGCTTTCTCTGTTGTTGCTTTCCTCCCTCCTCCTAGCACTATACGTATATTTTGATCATTTCATTGCTTTTATTTATCTGCCAGAGGAAAGGGAAAGAAGGGACAAATCCTACGATGCCCGTTCCTCCGGTAAGATTGGAAATCAATAGCTAAAAGCAGCTCTTGGGATCACCTACCTGCAATGAGCAGAAATAAGTGCCGTGAGCCAAAAGTAATATTAAAATTGCATTTCCAGCTCCCATAGTCACTCAGTCTCAGGGACTCTGACCCAGTCCAAAGAAAAGATCATGTACAGTTTGAATATGTCATTCTAGCTCAAGGGCGTTCTGCAGTAACAAGACGGTTGTTCATTAGAGAGCTTAAATTTACTTCTAAATTGAACTGGTTGCCTCCTGAAGAGGAAAAACCACCTGGGGCATATTGGTGACTGCTCTATTTTTAACACGCCTGTTGACTTTCAGACTCTAGACTGGAGCTGGCTACAGATGGAAGAGGAAGAACAGAACAGCCTGGATCAGGGCTCATGACTGTGGGTGGCCTGACCACCTACTGTGGGCTCCCTGGCCTGAGGCTCTCCCTGCCACAGTGGCCCTGCTGTAATGATGTCCCAGATGGAGATCTCACTTCCCCAGAAGCTGTGACATTCACCCTGAACCACGGACGGGGCCCTCAGTGGGCAGCCCCGGAGGCCAGCCATCCCAGAGGCCCCTCAGACTTTGATGCCAGGTCTCCAGCTTTCAGGGAAAAGGAACCATAGCAGCAACTTCCTCTGCCATGGAAAAAGTGCCCAGAGTAGAGTCTGCCCCACAGACCACTGGACAAATATCCAACTAGAATGTTTTAGGACAAAGCATGCCCCTGGTGCCAGGCTGTCCTCTCCTGACCCCTCCTGGTCTCCAGGCCCTGATCCACCTGTTCTTTCTCATCTTACAGCTAAGCATTTCATCTGGATTTTGTTCCTTTTAAAGAGAATTTTTTTTTAACAGAATTTTAAACCATAGATTTGACCTGGCCTCATCCTCTCTCCCTTTTTATTTCACTGCTGCTAAAATCTTAATTTTACCTAATACTTTGGAGGTTGTGTCCTCCTTTCAGCAAGGTTCTGGTGAATGCTGAGCACTTCCTGTCTGTGGTCCTGTCTGTGATCAGCCACAGAGAGACTCACTGGAGCCAAGATGGAAGAGCAGCTCCCTTCCTTTGCATCCCAAAGATTGCCCGGAAGTGAGTGTCATGGTGAAGATGGAACGAAGAAGAGGGTACCTGTCACCCACTAGCCTGCTGATTACAGATGCCCACACCTCTCTGTCCTTACCCAGACGTGTGTGTGGTGGGGAGACAGGGGCAGGGATGCAGGGTTCTGCATCCCACATCATTTGGCAGTATTAACTTGACTTATTAAGACAGTTTCTGCATTTTGTAACATGAGTCAAACATTTGTACTGGGTTTCACAATCCATTTTTATAATACCTGTGGTGAAGACTTAGATTCAAAAACCAGCTAAGTGAAGCCTTTTATAAATTGAGCAGTACCTCGATTGTAATAGTGCAGTAGCACTGCCTCTTCAAAACTCCTTTACTTAAAAACAGGAGAGCAAAACTGATGATCACAAATCGGCAAGCGTGGATGTAGAAGAAACTTGGAGGAAAAGAGTTTTGCTAAGTGGATTCCATGGAGATGGCAGAAAGAGTTTCATGGTCACATAAGTTTAGAAAATGCTTCATTCTTTAATTGCCTCTTTGGCATTCACATTGTACACTGGTATCAGAAAAATTATATAATAAAGAAACTGGTTTAACTTTATACAAATCCACTGTTCATCAAACTTATTTGAGCATAGAGCCTTTTTCCCCTGTGTTTGTGTGTGTTAACACTGATTAACATTCTAAAGAATTAGAGTGTGATAAGGCATGATTTTGGGAACATTGGCGAGGGGCATTGTATGAAGTAAGACCAGAAAGTAGGCTGGGATTGGGTTAGATTGGCAAAGAAGAGAATGCTGGGCCAGGGCCATAGATTTATTTTATAGGCAATTGGGAGTTACTCAGGAATTCTGAGCAAGAAAATGGCATGACCAAAGCAGTAGTTTAAAAGGCTAACTATGGCTAGAGCATGCTAATTAATTGAAAAGGTAAAAACCATTCAGTCCAAACTTCTGCTTCCTACAAGATGGAGTAGATATGCTTTTCCCTATTCTTCCTGCTTAAGTACAGCTTAAGTCTTTGGACGTTATATATAAAACAAACATAAAACTTTGAAAAGTGAAAAGAATAAGGCAGTCTAGCTAGGGACCTTGGGACCCAAGGAATGATGTGAGTTCCTGATTTTTTCTTGTTGCCTCCTGCACAGACTGGGTGCTAGAGAAGCCTGCCAATAGGTGCAGACAAAAGAGCCCTCAGGAAGCCTGCTCTCTCTAGCAGTATTAGTTTCCCAAATTGCCACAAACTTGGGTAGCTTAAAATGAGAAATTTATTCTTTCACAGTTTTGGAATCCAGAAGACTGAAACTAAGATGTCAGCCAGGGCATACTTCCTCTGAAGGCTCTAGAAGAGATTTCCTTCCTTGCCTCTTCCAGCTTCTTGTGACTCCAGGCTAACTTTGGCTTGTGACTGCATCTCTCCATTCTGCCTCCATGGTCACATTGCCTCCTTCTCTTCTGTCTGTTAAATCTCCCCTGGGTATCCCTATTAAGGACAATTGTTATTTGATTTAGAACCCATTTGGATAGTCCAGGATAAGCTCCTTTTGTCAAGATCCTTAGCTTAAGGCACTTATTTTGCCATGTAAGGTAAGAATTGTCACAGGTTCTAAGATTCAGACACAGGCATACTTGGAGGCCCCCACTCAATCCAGTACACTAGCAGAAGGACCAGGAAAAGGGTAACCTAACAAATCAAGACTTTTAAGACAGTAATCACTCTACTCCAGGCAAACACAGAAAAACCTGCAGCCCCCACCACCACCCCTGCTAGTGAAGGCCAAGCAGGGGACCTACAGTTCACACTTGTCACACTGTAAATGAGGTGCCCTGTGTCCTCACCAGGGGGTTGTTAAGCAAGACTGGATGAGGAAGGAGCCCGGTCTTTTCCTCTGTGCTGGGTAATAGCAAGGCTCCTCCATGTATCAGGAGACCAAGTTGGGGAAACAGGAAGGAGCCTACCCCTTCCAAGCAAAGTGGTGGTGGTGAAGACACAATGGGAAGCCTGAATTCTCACCTCCACTCAGCAGAAACAAGGAACTTCCCTCTCCTATCTCAGGTATGGAAGCCTACTGGGGAACCTGAACTCCCACTGCCACCCAACAGTAACAAGGAGCCCTCCATCCAGGTGTCAGTGAAGGTCAAGCGGAGAACCTGGGCTTCCACTCCCACCTAGTATAATGAGGGAGTGTCCTGCTTCCCCCACTGAAACAGTGTCAGAGGAGGCCTGCTAAAATTTTAAATAACGTCTAGTCTCATAATGCTGAAAATGTCTAGGTTTCAGTCAAATCACTCATCGTAACAAGAATCGGGGGTTTCTCCTAGAATGAGAAAAGATAGCCAACAGACATGAACATCAAGGTGGCATGGATGTTAGAATTATATAACAAGGATTTTAAAGCAGCATCATAAAAATGCTTCAAAGAGCGATTAGAAACATGTTTGAAACAAATGGAAAAAAACACAGTCTTAGAAAAGAGGTAGGTGATGTAAAGAAGAACCATGTGGAAGTTTTGGAACCAAAAAAGCAATAACTGAAGTAACAGTCTCCATGGATGGGCTCAATGGCAGGATGGAGAGGAAAGACTCGGTGAACTTGAAGATAGAACAATAGAAATTATCCAATCTGAAAAACAGAAAATATGATCAGAATGAAAAAATATGACCAGAACTTCAAGAATGTGTGAGACCATGACAAAAGATCTAATATTCATGTTATCTGAGTTTCAAAAGGAAAGGAGAAACAGGATAGGGCCAAAAAGTAAAGAAATAGCTGAAAATTTCCCAAATTTGGTGATATATGTATATGTATGACCAGGATAAACAAAATCCATGCAAAGACACATAGTCAAACCTCTGAAAACCAAAGACAAAAAAAATTTTGAAAGGCACAAGAGAAAAATAAAAGCTGAGTTTGCCAGGACTGCTATGACAAATGCTACATGTTATTTGACTTCAACAACAGGAATTTATTGGTTCACAATTTTGGAGGCCAGACGTCCAAAGTCAAGGTCTCAGAGTCAAGGTTTTAGTACCTTCTCCTGGAGTCTGGACTGTTCTGGTGCTGGCTTGCTGCAGTCCCTGGGCTTCCCTGGCTTACCTCTCCATCTCCATCACATGACCATCCGCTTCATGCTCTGGCTTCTGACTTCTGGTTTCTACTTCCATGTCCAGTTTCCTTTGCTTGTAAGGATTTAAGCCATATTGGATTAAGTCCTGCTTTCACTCATTTTTGCCACATCTTAACTAATAATACATTCAATAATCCTCTTTACAAATGGGTCTGCAACCACAGAAACACAAATTAAGACTTGAACATGTCTTTTGTGGGCATGTGATTCAATCCCCAACAGACCTTACTTACAGGGGAAAAAACTCAAATAGAGCGATAGCAGATTCCTCATCAAACCATGGATGTGATTAGAAAATTGGAATAGGTACAACATTTTTCAAGTGCTAAAGGAAAGAACTGTGAAGCCCAAATCCCATCTCCAGCTAAAATATGCTGGTGGCATATTTAGGAAAGCCTGAATACAGGGGAAAATCATGACATTCTAAGATGGGTCAAAGAAGTTTAAAAATCCATTCATCTGAATGAAAATGAAAAGACAACATATCAAAACCCATGGCACATAGATAGCTTAAACAGTTGAGGAAAGGTCTCAAGTCAATAATCTACTCTCTCACTTCAATAACCTAGAAAAAAAAAGAGCAAATAAACCCAAAGCAAAGAGGAGGAAGGAAGCAGTAAAGAGCAGAAATCAATGAAATTAGAAGAGAAAAACAATAGAGAAAAATCAATAAAATAATGACTTGTTTCTTTGGTCAGATCAATAAAATTGACAGACCTCTAGCAAGATTGGCAAATAATGAAAGAAGACACAATTTCCCAATATCAGGAATGAAAAGGGATATCTCTATTGAATGTGCAGATACCAAAAACAATAAGGAAATAATGTGACCAACTCTATATACATATATATGATACTTGTACAAAATGGGCCACCTTTTTGAAAAACCCAAACTACCACAGCTCACCAAATATGAAAGAATTTGAATAACTCTATAACTACTAAGGAAATCGAATTTGTAGTTTAAAACTCCTGAAAAAAAATCTACAGGCACAGATGGTGTCTTACCAAATATATATATATATTTTTAAACAGTTTTATTCACATGCCATACAATCCTTCCTAAGTGTACAATCATTGGCCTGGAATAATCACATAGTTATGCATTCACCACCACATCAATAAGAGAACATTTCCATTTTTTCTGGAAAAAAAAAGAATCCCATATCCTCCCCTTATATGCCCCTATTATTGACATTTAGCTGTGGTATACTGCCTGTTAAAATTAATGAAAGAATAGTATAACGTTACTGTTAATTATAGACATTTCTTTGAAATAATTATATTTCCCCATATACCACTCTGTTATTAACACTTTGTAATGGTGACATACATTTTTTCTACTTCATGTAAAAACTTACTTATACTGGGTGGTGCAATGGTGACTCAGTGGCAGGAATTCTCGCCTGCCGAGCTGGAGACCTGGGTTCGATTCCTGGTGCCTGCCCATGTAAAAAAAAAAAAAAAAAAAATCATCTACTCTAGATTTCACTAAGTTATACAGTCCTAGTTTTTAGCTAATTTTCCTTCTGGTGTCATATATGGCCCTCTTCTTCCAGTTTAAGCCATATTCACTGCTCTAGTTTGCTAGCCGCCAGAATGCAATATACCAGAAACGGAATGGCTTTTTAAAAGGGCAATTTAATAAGTTGCTAGTTTACATGTTCTAAGGCCATGAAAATATCCAAATTAAAACAAGTCTATAGAAATGTCCATTCAAAGGCATCCAGGGAAAGACACCTTGGTTCAAGAAGGCTGATGAAGTTCAGGGTTTCTCAAGTGAGAAGGCACATGGTGAACACGGTCAGGGTTTCTCACTCATCTGAAAGGGCACGTGGCGAACACAGCATCATCTGCTAGCTTTCTCTCCTGGCTTCCTGTTTCATGAAGCTCCCCAGGAGATGTTTTCCTTCTTCACCTCCAAAGGTCACTGGCTGGTAGACTCTCTGCTTCTCATGGCTATGTCATTCCCTGCTTTCTCAGAAATCTCTCGCATTCTCCAAAATGTTTCCTCTTATATAGGATACCAGTAAACTAATCAAGACCCACCCAAATGGGCATGCCTCCGCTTAATCCATTTTAACAACCACTCTTGATTGAATCATCTCTCCAGGGAGATGATTTGATTACAATTTCAAGCATACAATGCTAAATAGGGATTAGAAGAAACAGCTGCCTTTACAAAATAGGATTAGGATTAAAACATGGCTTTTCTAGGGTACATACGTCATTTTAAGACAGCACACTCACACTCTAACTCATTTTTTAATTTTAATGCAATTTTATTGAGATATATTCACATACCATGTAATCATCCAAGTATACAATCAGTGGTTCACAGTATCAACATATAGTTGTGCATTCATCATCACAATCGATTTTTAAAATAACATATATAGAAAAAAAAAACACAAATTCTAAAGCACATTGCAATAATTAGTTATAGAGCAGATTTCAGAGTTTGGTCTGGGTTACAATTCCACAGTTTTAGGTTTTTACTGCTAGCTTCTCCAAGACACTGGAGACTAATAGAAATATCAATATAATGATTCAGCAATCATACTCATTTGTTAAATTCTGTCTTCTCTGTAACCCTTCCTCTCACCGTCCTCCCAATCTTTAGGGGTATTTGGGCTATACCCATTTTAACTTTTCCATGTTGGAAAGGGTGTCAATAATATGGGGTAAGGTGATGGAACTAGCTGGTGTTCTTGGAGAGGCTGGCCTCTCTGGATTTCAGGACTTATCTGGCCTGTGAACCTATCTGGAGGTTGTAGATTTCTGGAAAGTAATCATACAGCATGAAACTTTTATAGAATCTCAGGTAGAGCCTAGGTGTTCTTTAGGGTTGGCAGGAATGGTTTTGATTGGGGTTTTCTACCAAATATTTTGAAAATAATTAAAACTACATGCAGGAGACCCAGTTCAATTCCAGGACCATGTACCCCATCTCCCCCTGAAACATAGTTTACTTGAATAGGGAGTGAGATCTTATTAACTTCTACGGGTTAGTGTGATGCCCTGATTGATACATCTCAAGGTAATCTAGGCAGAAAATTTAAAAATTTGCTAAGTTTCCTTGAGGAACTGGAGAAAAATGTGGAAATATTAAACTTCCCTACCTGGGAAATTCCTGATATTCTTGCAGGTTTGGAGGATTACTATTTTAATAGGCCAAGCCCTTGATCTTGAAGCTTGCTCTTATGAAACTTACTCCTGCAAAACAGAGGCTAAGCCTATTTATAATTATGCCACAAGTCACCCCCAGAGAACCTCTTCTATTGCTCAGATGTGGCCTCTCTCTCTAAGCCAGCTCTGCAGGTAAACTCATTGCTCTCCCTACCCACCCCCACATGGGACATGATTCCCATGTGTGTAAATCTCCCTGGCAGCATGGGACAGGACTTCTGGAGATGAACCTGGCCCTGGCATCATGGGATTGAGGGAAACTTCTTGACCAAAAGGGGGAAGAGAAATGAAACAAAATGAAATTTCAGTGGCTGAGAGATGTCAGATTGAGTCGAGAGGTCACTCTGGAAGTTATTCATTATATAGATATCCCTTTTAGTTTTTAGTCTATTAGAATATCTAGAAGGAAATATCTGAAAGTGTCAAACTGTATTCCAGTAGCCTTGGTTCTTGAAGATGGTTGTATAACTATATAGCTTTTATGGTGTGACTATGTGATTGTGAAAACCTTGTGGATGACACTCCCTTTATCCAGTGTATGGACAGATAAGTAAGGAAATAAAGACAAAAATAAATAAGTAATAGGGGAGGATGAGGGGTATGGATGTTCTGGGTGTTCTCTTCTATTTTTGTTTTAATTTCCATTCATATTTTTATTTGGGGGGTGTGCTGGTTTGAAAAGATGTTGTACCCTTGAAAAGCCATGTTTTACCCATTTTAGATGGAGGCATGTCTCCACCCATTTGGGTGGGTCTTGACTGGTTTACTGGAGTCCTATAAAAGAGGAAACATTTTGGAGAATGAGAGATTCAGAGAGCAGAGAAGAGTAACGTAGACACGAGAAGCAGAGAGCCCATAAGCCAGCAACCTTTGGAGATAAAGAAGGAAAATCCCTCCCAGGGAGCTTCTTGAAACAGGAAGCCAGGAGAGAAAGCTAGCAGATGATGTCATGCTCGCCATGTGCCCTTCCAGCTGAGAGAGGAACTGTGACTGTGTTTGCCATGTGCCTTCTCACTTGAGAGAGAAACCCTGAACTTCATCGGCCTTCTTGAACCAAAGTATCTTTCACTGGATGCCTTAGATTGGACATTTCTGTAGACTTGCTTTAATTGGGACATTTTCTCGGCCTTAGAACTATAAATTAGCAACTCATTTAATTCCCCTTTTTAAAAGCCATTCTGTTTCTAATATATTGCATTCCTGCAGCTACTAAACTAGAACAGGGGGAGTAATGAAAATGTTCAAAACCTGATTGTGGTGATGCATGCACAACTATATGATGATACCATGAACCATTTATATAGTATGTGAATATTTATCTCAATAAAATTACACTAGAAAAAAGAAGAGTTTACACTATCTCTTCCAAAAAACAGAATAAAAAGGAAACATTTGCCAATTCATTTTATGAAGCCAGTATTGCCATGATACCAAAGACAGCAAGCAAAAAAATTACAGATGAGTATCCTCATGAAGACAGATCCAAAAATCCTAAACAAAGTATTAGCAAAAAAATCAGCAGTATTATACCCATGACTGAGTTTGGTTCATTCTTTGGATGCGAAGCTGGTTTGATATTTGAAAATAAATCAGTGTTATCTACCATATTTTAAGATAAAGTAAGAAAAAAAATCACATGATCATATCAATGCAACAAAACAGCAGGTAAAATTCAACACCCATCTGTGACAAAAAAACGCTATGAAAAAAATAGAAATAGAAAGGAACTTCAACATAAAAGAACATCTACAAAAATCCTGCAGCTAACATTCTAGTTAATGGTAAAAAACTGCTTTTCCCCTTACATTGCAGACTACAAGTATGTCCATTCTCACCACTGCTATTCAAAATACGAGTGGATTTTCTAGCCGGCGGGCGCAATAATACAGGAGAAGGAGATAAAAGGCACAGAGATTAGAAAGTGTTTTAGTTTCCTAACTGCCAAAGCAAATACCATGAAATTGGTTGGCTTCAACCATGGGAATTTTTTGGCTTGTGGTTTTGAGGCGAGGAGATGTCCAAAATCAAGGCATCTCAAGGCGATGCTTTCTCTAGAAGGCTGTGGCATTCTGGAGCTCCCTGCCTGTCATCCTTTATCCTTGACTTTTCTGTTACATAGCGAGGCACATGGTGTCCTCTCCTGGCTTCTCTGGGTTCTGTTAACCTACAGCTTCTGGTGCTCCCTGTGGTCTTCTCACTTTGACCTTCTCTATAAGACTTTCATTAATAGGATTAAGATTTCTCTTGAGTCTGTTGGGCCATGCTCTAACTGAAGTAACCTCATCAAAAGATCCTATCTACAATGGGTTCACACCCACCAGAATGGAATAAGTTTAAGAGCATGTTTTTCTGGGGTACAGAGCTCCAAGCTACCACAGACATGGAGAAAAAAAAAAACACTACCGCGTTTTACAGATGATATAATGGTTTATGTGGAAAATTCCAAAGAATCTACAAAAGAACTCCTAGAGATGAGCCTGGCACGGTAGGATCAGCAATGCCTTCCTGACCAAAAACAGGAAAAGAAATGTAGCAAAATGAGGTATCAGTGGCTAAGAGAGTTCAAACAGAGTCGAGAGGCTATTCTGGAAGCTATTCTTATGCAAGCTTCAGTTAGATATTGCTAATTGCCACAGTTTGCCAAATCCCAACCAACATCATTCCTGTTAACTCTAAAGAACATCTAGGGCTCTATCTGAGATCCTACAGAAGTTGCACACACTAATTTTGCTTTTCAGAAGTAACTAATAAGTAACTAAAGTTGTAAACTAACTTTCAGATAGTTCTTAGGCCAAATAAGTCCTGAAACCCAGAGGTGCCAGCCTCTTCAAGGACATCAACCATTTTCATCCCCCTATCCCACATTGTCGACACCCATTTTCAAAATGAAAAAAGTTAGAATGAGCATAACTCAAATATTCCTGAAGATTGGGAGAAGGATCAAAGGAGAAGGAGGAGTTATAACAGAGAAGTTAGGATTTAACAAATGAGTGTGACTATGTTCTGTAGTCATACTCAGTAATAATTAATATTATTATTGAATAACTATTATTCAATAATAATATTATTATATTAATATTTCTTTTTAGTTTCCAGTGTCTTGGAGCGGCTAGAAGGAAAAACCTGAAACTGAAATCTGTTCTTTAACTACTTGTTAAAATGTACTTTGAAATGTTTTGCTTTAATATATTTTTAAATATATATTTCACAGTAAAAGGTGTTGAAAAAAGAACTCCTAGAATCAAAAGTGAGTTCATCAAGATCACAGGATAAAAGATAAACATACAAGATACAAAAACTCAAAAATGGACAGCACAATAATACCTAATTGTAAAGTAATCATGTTAAAACACTGAATGAAGCTGCATCTGAGCTATAGGATTTTTTTTTGTTTTTTTTACTATTATTACTACTTTTATTTCTTTTCTCTATATTAACATTTTATATCTTTTTCTGTTGTGTTGCTAGTTCCTCTAAACCGATGCAAATGTACTAAGAAACGATGATCATGCATCTATGTGATGATGTTAAGAATTACTGAGTGCATATGTAGAATGGTATGATTTCTAAATGTTGTGTTAATTTCTTTTTTTTCTTCTTTCCATTAATAAAAATATATATATATATATATAATATCACTTACAATCACTCAAAACAAAGTTAAAATACTTAGATGTAAATCTAACAAAATATGTACAGGACTTGTATGCTGAAAAGTACAAAATGCTGATGAAAGAAATCAAATGAAAAAGACATACCATGTTCATTAGATTTATGATTCAACATATTAATAATGTTTCATTTCTCCCCAAATAAACAGGTTTAACACAGTTTACATCAAAACCACAGCAACGTTTTTTATAGGTATAGGCAGGATTGCTGGAAAATTTATATGGAAAGACAAGAACTAGAATCTTTAAAAACCAGTTTTTTGGGGGGTGCATGGTCTGGGAATAAAAGCAATTTTTAAAAAGAGTAAAGTGGGAGGAATCACGCTGCTTGTTATCACGACTCTTACAGTAATCAAGACTGTGATGTTGGAGATAGACACATAGATCAACAGAACAAAATAAAAAGCTCAGAAAAAGCCTGACAAATATTTCCAACTGATAAATATGCAAAGCAGTTAGATGGAGGAAGGATAGGCTTTTCAACAAATGGTTGATATCCATAGGCAAAAAATGAATTTCAACCAATCTCTCACACTTTATACAAAAATAACTCAAAATGGATCACAGATTTAAGTGTAAGACATAGAGGTATAAAACTTAGAAAAAAAACAGGAGAAAGTTTTTAAGACATTGGGCTTGGTGGAAAGTTGTTAGACATCACATCAAAAGCATAATCCATAAGACATCCTAGAGTATATTAACTAGATAATCAAAAAGTATTGGCAAAGTCCCCTTAGGGAGGGGAGAAAGACTATGGAACTATTAAACCTTACCATCAGGGAGTCCCCTGATACTGTGTCAAACTTTAGGGACACCCAAATCAATAGGCCATGCCCTCGATCATGAGGCTTACTCTTGTGAAGCTTTTGTAGGTAGCTTAGAAGGTTAGACTACCTATAGGCATGCCTAAGAGTTACTTCTGGAGGACCTCTGTTGCTGCTCGGATGTGGCCTCAGTCTCTCTAAGCCCAACTCTGCAAGTGAAATCATTGTTCTCCCTCCTATGTGGGACATGACATCCAGGGGTGAAAGTCTCTCTGATGACGTGTGAGAGGACTCCCAGGGATGAGTCCAGACCTGACACCATGGGATCAACAATTATATCCTGACCAAATGGGGGAAAAGAAGTGTAATTAATAAAGTATCCTTTTATTGTGGCAGAGAGAGTTCAAATAGAGTCAAGAGACAACTCTGGAGGTGGCTCTTATGTGAGCTTCAGGTAGACCTTGCTACCTATCATAACCTGCCAACCCCCAACCAGGACCACTCCAGCCAATCCTAAAGAACACCCAGGGCAATATATACAATTCCACAAGGGTTCCAGGCACTAGAGTAACTTGCCAAAAACCTACAACCTCCAAATGGGTCCCTGGTGCAGATAAGTCCTGAAACCTAGCCCAGGCTCTCCAGAACATCAGATAGTTCCATCTTCCTATCCATAGTGTGACACCTCCCATATTAGTGACAGACCCTTCCAATATGAAAAATTTAGAATTGCCATAGTCCAAACACCCCTAAAGAGAGGGATGGAAAGATCAAAGGTGATAGTGGAATTATACATAGAAGATAGGACTTAATAAATGAATATGAATGCTGAATCATTAAATTGATATCTCTTTTAGTCTGCAGTATTTTAGAGCAGCTAGATGTAAAAACCTAAATTTGTGAAATTGTAACCCATGTCAAAGTCTGAAATATGTTCTACAGCTAATTTGTGGTGCTGTGCTTGGAAGTTTATAGTGTTTTTTTGGTATGTAATTATTTATAAATAAGGAAAAAGTCGATTGTGATAATAAAATAGTATTTAAGCCCTCTAGCCTCCTATATTCTGGAGCAGCTAGAAGGAAAAGTATGAGAGGATCGTATGGAAGCCCATGACAAACTCTGGCATCTATCCTGTAACCACTTTTTGGGGAGTGCTTTGAAAACCGTTGCTTTTTTTACTTCTTTGCTTTGTATATTTGTTATACGATACAGTAAAAAAAAGTTTTTAAAAAAGCATAATCTGTAGAATTAAAAATCAATAAATTGATCTTAACCAATTAAAAATTTTGTCTCTGTCTAGAGAATGAAGACAAACCATAAACTGGGAGAAAACGTTTGCAAATCACATCACTCACAAAGTACACATTAAGAATATTTAAAGATTGCTCAAAACTGAAGAGTAAGAAACCAAAAATCCAATTAGATAATGAGAAAAAGACCTGAGGAGACATTTCATTGAAAAGATATATGGATAGCAAATAGTGCATGAAAAAAGTTCAATATCCCTAACCACTAGAGAAATGCAAATTAAAACAGGATGAAGTATCATTACACACTTAGCAGAACAGCTAAATTAGAAAATAGTGACAATATCAAATGCTAGTAAGCATGCTAAGACACTGGATCTCTCATACATTGCGGGTGGAAATGTAAAATGATACTCTGGAAAATAGTTTTGCAATTTCTTAAAATACTAAATATACACTTACCATGTGACTCTGCAATTGCTTTTCTGGGCGTTTATCCCAGATAAATTAGATCTTATGTTCATGCAAAAAGCTGTTCATAGTAGCTTTATTTGAATAGCCAAAAAAAAAAAAAAAATAGAAAACAACCACAATTTGTTACAATAGATGAATGGTTAAACTAACTATGGTATATCCATAGCATTGAATACTATTCAGTAATAAAAAGGAACAGCTGATACATTGACAACTTGAATGGATCCCAAGGGCTTTATGCTGAGTGACAAAAACTTTTCTCAAGGTCTCACAAACATTATTCTATTTATATAACATTCTAGAAATGACACTACTATATATAGAGAGACAATATAGGGAAATTAGTGCTAGCCAGAGGTTAGGGATGTTGGAGGGGAGGATGGTGGGTGATTATAGGGTAGCACAAGGGAGATGTTTGTGGTGATGAATTAGCTCTGTATCCTATTGTGGTGGTTACCATCTACACATGACAAAATGACATGGAACTGAAAGCACACAAACACCAAGTCAATTTCCTGGCTTTGTATTGTTACATGAGATGTAATCATTGAGGGAAGCTGGGGAAATATACATGGGACCTCTCTTTGCAACTTTCCATGTATCTATAATTATTTCAAAATAATAAGTTAAAAAACTCCCAAAACCCCAGCGGTAGAAGCCCAGCTGTAGATGGATGTGTTTGTTGGAATGGGGGTGGGCGAGGGAAGGAGAGTAGTGCAGAGAGAGAGTAATAGTGCAAATGGAAAGAAGGTGAGGAATGTGAGGGATGCACTCATTTAGTAATTATCCTATGTATATAATAAGTGCTCAATACAAATTGATAATCCATTTTCTAGTTAAGCAATGTTGGTTTTATCTGTCCTTATCCTTTGCTTTCATAATCATTCTAATTCATAAACATTAGCTGGCAACTCCTTGACTCTTGATGTCATCTTGAATCCAATTTCAGTGAAATTCAAAAGTTTTAGAAACAGAAAATATCATGGCCTCTTACTTGATGTCCTCATTCATGAGTTTCTAGAACAGCACTGTTTGATAGATGATGTATGACGGTGAAAATATTCAAATAGGTGCTGCTCAAAAAGATAGTGTTCTAGTTTGCTAGCTGCCGGAATGCAATATACCAGAAACGGAATGACTTTGAAAAAAGGGAAATTAATAGTTGCAAGTTAACAGTTTTTAGGGCATGGAAATATCCCAATTAGAGCAAGTCTTTAGAAATGTCCAATCTAAGGTATCCAGGGAAAGATACCTTGATTCTAGAAGGCCGATGAAGTTCAAGGTTTCTCTCTCAAGTAGAAAGGCACATGGCAAACACAGTCGGGGTTTCTCTCTCATCTGGAAGGGCATATGGTGAACATGGCACCATGTCTGCTAGCTTCCTTTCCAGCTTCCTGGGAGGCATCTTCCTTCTTCATCTCCAAAAGTCGCTGGCTGGTGGACTCGCTGCTTCGTGGTGCTGTGGCATTCTCTGCTCTCTCAGATTCTCTAGTCTTTCTCTCTTGCCTTTCTCTGCTTTCTCTGAATCTCCCTTCTTTCTCCAAAATGTTTACTCTTTTATAGGACTCCGGTAAACTAATCAAGACCCACGTGGAATGGGTGGAGTCACGTCCCTGTCTAATCAAGATTAATATCCACATTTGATTGAGTCACATCTCCATGGAGACAATCTAATTAAAGTTTCCAATATACAGTGCTGAACAGGGATTAGAAGAAACGGCTGCCTTTACAAAATGGAATTACGATTAAAACATGGCTTTTCTAGGGTACATACATCCTTTCAAACTGGCACAGGTAGGCACTAACCACATGTAACTGCTGAGCACTTGAAATGTGGCTAGTGCAATCAAGGAACCAAATTTTTAATTTTATTTAACTTAGTTTCTAACTTTAGTAGCCATCTGGAGCTAGTGGCTACAGTATTGGACGGTGAAGTTCTAGAGGATAAACATTGTCTTTAAAAGATGTATTTGGAGCAGGACCGGCATTATTGATTGGTTAATGTATCTAACTACATGTTTCAGCAATTCATAAAATGCACATATTTTTTGGCATTGGGATGTATCTTTCAACCAGTGGCATGATATAATTATTAGTAGACCAAGTGTTCAGTTGTGTTGCTTTTGTAATTTGCATGTGCAAATTTGATCATAGCTGTCATTCAGTGGAGTTATGTACTTTTGGTACTACCCATGTTGAATTTAATTGCCGCTTAAAAACTTTTCAGATCCTAGAATGTGCTGAGACTCAGCATCAAGGGATTGAGAAAACCCTCTCGACCAAAAGGGGGAAGAGTGAAATGAGACTAAGTGTCAATGGCTGAGAGAGTCCAAACAGAGTTGAGAGGTTATCCTGGAGGTTATTCTTACGCATTAAGTAGATATCACCTTGTTATTCAAGATGTAATGGAGAGGCTGGAGGGAACTGCCTGAAAATGTAGGGCTATGTTCCAGTAGCCATGTTTCTTGATGATGATTGAATAATGATATAGCTTTCACAATGTGGCTATGTGATTGTGAAAACCTTGTGTCTGATACTCCTTTTATCTACCTTGTCAACAGACGAGTAGAACATATGGAATAAAAATAAATAATAGGGGGAACAAATGTTAAATTTAGTTTGAAATGCTAGTGATCAGTGAAAGCGAGGGGTAAGAGGTATGGTATGTATAATTTTTTTTTTCTGTTTTCGTTTTATTTCTTTTTCTGTTGTCTTTTTGTTTCTTTTTCTGAATTGATGCAGATGTTCTAAGGAATGATGAATATGCAACTAAGTGATGATATTGTGAATTACTGATTATATATGTAGAATGTAATGATCACATTAATGTTTTAGTTTATTTGTTAAATTTTTTAAATTAATAAATTAATAAATAAATTTTAAAAACTTTTCAGAAAGATTACCACTTTGATTCAATTTGAACCAAAATGTGTTGTGTATACAGAAAGTACAGAAATAGAGCAGTGAGCATTAAATCTGATATTGATAAGTAAATATTTCTTATGAAGACATGTCCATAATTATATATTCTCTTGCAAAGCAACAACCAAGTTCTTATGGGTCATAAGAAAGGAATATACCTACAAGAAGATGAAGTTATAATTTGTCACTGAGATACACATGATGTTTTGTTTCCCAGCTGCTAAAGCAAATCCATACAATGGGCTTGCTTAACATGATGGGCAAGGTCCAATATAAGCAACCTGTCACCATGAGGCTGGCTGTTCTCTTGGGACGATTGTGCCATTCTGGGGGTCTTTAGTGTTAGTCTCTGTCATTAGAAGGTTAGCAGTAGAAGTTGTCAGGGCTACCTTGGTAAGGGGAAGCTCAATGTTGAACCTGTGCATAGCCTCTATATCTGCCATCGTGGCCATTCATGGCCCATTGAGCAAGCATTAGCGTGGCTGGGGAAAGAGGCTAACTGACATCCAATCCCATGCCATTTTGTTTACCTTATTATTAACAGTCCTCTGTGTGGTCAATATCCTTTGATGGGAATTCATATGAAGCACAAATATCTACAGTCTGTGCCCATTCTAAGAGGTTCATCCACATGCTTGACCTCCAAATTTCCTTGTCACCACTCTTCCAATCCTGTTCCTTCCAAGTCCCCTATCATCCAGCCAATCCAATAGTAAAGTACATAAACTAGGGTAGATCCATACTTCTGGCCATCTCTTATTCCAGCAAACTGGAACAACTGACCATCATGTTGTGTGTGCCAGTTTGAAAGTATCATGTACTCCAGAAAATCCATGTTTGAATCCTGATTCAATCTGGTAAAGTCAGCCGTTTCTTCTTCTCCTCCTCCTCCTCCTCCTCCTCCTCCTCCTCCTCCTCCCCCTCCCCCTCCCCCTCCACCACCCCTCCCCCTCCTTTTTTTTCTTCTCTTCCTCCTCCTCCTCCTCCTCCTTCTTCTTTTTTTGTGTATATACTCATCATCATGATCAATTCTTAGAACATTTGCATTCAGAAAAAGAAAAAGACAACAGAAAAAAATTCATACATACCATTCCCCTTACCCCTGCCTTTCATTGATCACTAGCATTTCAATCTAAATTTATTTTAACATTTGTTCCCCCTCTATTTATTTTTATTCCATATGTTTTACTCATCTGTTGATAAGGTAGATGAAAGGAGCATCAGACACAAGGCTTTTACAATCACACAGTCACATTGTGAAAGCTATATATCATTATACAATCATCTTCAAGAAACAAGGCTACTGGAACACAGCCCTTTACATTTTCAGGCACTTCCCTCCAACCCCTCCATTACATCTTGACCAAAAAGGTGATATCTATTTAATGCGTAAGAATAACCTCCAAGGTAACCTCTTGACTCTGTTTGGCATCTCTCAGCCACTGACACTTTATTTCCGTCTCATTTCGCTCTTCCCCCTTTTGGTCGAGAAGGTTTTCTGAATCCTTTGATGCTGAGTCCCTGCTTATTCTAGGATTTCTGTCCCACATTGCCAGGAAGGTCCACACCCCTGGGAGTCATGCCCCACATAGAGAGGGGGAGGGCAGTGAATTTGCTTGTTGTGCTGGCTGAGAGAGAGAGACCACTTCTGAGCACAAAAGAGGTTCTCTTGGGGGTGACTCTTAGGCCTAATTTTAAGTAGGCTGGACCTATCCTTTGCAGGGTTAAGTTTCATATGAACAAACCCCAAGATTGGGGGCTCAGTTTATTGCTTTGTTTGTCCCCACTACTTGTGAGAATATCAAGAATTCTCCACTTCGGGAAGTTGAATTTTCCTCCTTTCTCACTATTTCCCTTGGGGACTTTGCAAATAGTTTTTTATTCACTATTCAAATCACTCGAATTTATTGGGGCATCACTGGGGACAAACTTACAAAATCTCATGCCCTACTCAAGGTTCTATGTTCTATGGTGTTCAATTAAGCTGTCCACATGAGTTGTAATAGGAAATACACTAGTCAAAATATAAATTTTGTACCAAATAAACACTTTTTTAGCAGCCATTTCTTTTACTCTTGATTGAACATTATAGGTTGGAATCTTTTGATTAGATTATGTCCACAGAGATGTGACATGCCCATTGTGGGAGTGACCATTTGAATAGATGGAGATGTGACTTCACACATTCCAGGTGGGTCTTGATTAGTTTACTGGACTCCTTTAAAAGAGGAAACATTTTGGAGAAAGAAATGACAGAGCCTTAGAGCTGACAGAGCCTTCACAGTAGAGCTACAGATGTGAACACTTGGAGAATGGACATTTGGAGATACTTGGAGCCCAGAAGATGTTGCCATGAGATGTCAAGTGAGCCAGAACCTGGAGAGAGCCAAGGGAAGCCAAGAAATGAAAGCCAGCCCTTGAGAAGTAAAGTGAGGAACTCCCACAGGAACAGAGGCTGAAAGCAATGGAGCCCAGGAGCAAGGGACCAGCAGATGCCAGTCATGTGACTTCCCAGTTGACAGAGGTGTTCCTGAGCCATCGGCCTCTCTTACGTGAAGGTAACCTCTTGTTGGTGTCTTAATTTGGACACTTTCACTTCCTTAAATCTGTAAACTTGCAACTTTTTACTTTCCCTTTTTAAAAGCCATTCAAGTTCTGGTATATGGCATTATGGCAGCTTACAAACCAATACACTGTGTCAATATCTCCTTTGATGATTTGAAATATTTGATAATTTAGTTAAGCTAAACTTCCATTTAGGTTATTCATTCAATTAATATTTACTGATAATCTGCTATGCGTCAAACAAGATTAAGTCCCTGCTCTCATGGAATTTACATTCTATATTGGTGGGAAGAGGGGTAGATCAGGATGATAATGGGCAAGTAACACATGCAAAAAATTTCAAATAGTTTTTAAGTGCTATGAGAAAATAAACCATGGTAATAGAATAGAGGGTTTCTATGCCTGGAGATTGTTCAGAAATGTGACAAGGATGTGACCACTGGGCTGAGACTTGAACGATGAGAAGACAGCAGGGCAAAGGCCTGAACACTGAGGGAACTAAACAAAGTGGGAAATGGCAAGAAAGAAGATAGAAGAGTAGGCAGGAAAGAGATCACATTAGGCCTCATGGGCCATGGAAAGGAGTTTGGATTTTATTCTAAGTGTAACTGGAGGGTTTGAAGCCATGAATGACATATTCAGATATGATTTTTTTAAATGTAACTTTATTGAGATATATTTACATGCCATATAATTAATTATCCAAAGTGTACAGTAGATGGTTCACAGTATCACCATATAGTTGTGCATAACACCAAAAAACATTTTCATCACACCGAAAAAGTACATATAAGAATAAAAATTAAAATTAAAATAAACAAGAACACCCAAAACATCCCATACCCCTTATCTCCCCATATTTTTTATATATTTCCTTTTTGTCTTATTTTTTTACTCATCGGTCCATACACATGTTAAAGGAAGTATCAGCCATAAGGTTTTCATAATCACATGGCCACACTGTAAAAACTGTATAGTTATACAATCATCTTCAAGAATCAAGGCTACTGGAATACAGACCAACAGTTTCAGGCATTTCCATCTAGCTATTCTAATCCACTGAAACTAAAAAGGATGTAATTCATAAAAATAACCTCTAGAATGACCTCTTATACTATTTGATACTTTATTTTGTTTCATTTCTCTTCCCCCTTTTGGTCAAGAAGTCTTCCTCAAACCCATGATGCCAGGGCCAGGCTCATCCCTGGGAGTCATGTCCCATGTAGGGGGGAAGGAACTGGGTTTACATGCCAAGTTGGCTTAGAGAGGCCACATCTGAGCAACAGAAGAGGTTCTCTAGGGGTGACTCTTAGGCATAATTATAAGTAGGCTTAGCTTCTCTTCTGCAGGAATGAGTTTCATAAGGGCAAGCCCCAAGATTGAGGACTTGGCCTATTAAATTGGTAATCCCCAATACTTGTGAGGATATCAGGAATTCCCCAGGTGGGGAAGTTTAATATTTCCATATTTTTTCCCAGTCCCTCAAGGGAACTTTGCAAACACTCTTTCATTCTCTGCCCAAATTACTCTGGGGTATATCAGGGCACCACACGAAAATGCACAAACCAACAAGATATCACTTTCTATTTAAGTGTCCATGCAAACTGACCATACATATTAAACTAGATAATGTGCTACAGAAAATATAAATTTTCACCAAACATACATCTCCTCCTTTGGTCCCACACGTGAAGGTGAAGTTTTAAAACACAATCTACTTTCTTGCAAGCAGTGGGGACAACAAATTCAACAAGCTGAGCCCTCAATATTGGGCTTGCCTATGAAACTCATCCCTGTGAAACAGAAGCTAAACCTACTCTTCAAGTTTGCTAGCTGCCAGAATGTAATATACCAGAAACAGAACAGCTTTAAAAAAGGGGGATTTAAATTGCTAGTTTACAGTTCTAAGGCTGTGAAATTGTCCACAAAACAAGTCTATAGAAATGTCCAGTCTAAAGCATCCAGGAACAGATACCTTGGTTCAAGAAGGCTGTTCTAGTCTGCTAGCTGCTGGAGTGCAATATACCAGAAACAGAATGGCTTTTATAAAGGGAAATTCAATAAGTTGCTAGTTCACAGTTCTAAGGCCGAGAAAATGTCCCAATTAAAATAAGTCTATAGAAATGTCCAATCTAAGGCATCCATCCAGGGAAAGATACCTTGGTTCAAGAAGGCCGATGAAGTTCAGGGTTTCTGTCTCAAGTGAGAAGGCACATGGCAAACACAGTCAGGACTTCTCTCTCAGCTGGAAGGGCACACGGTTAACATGGCAGCGTCTGCTGGCTTTCATGTGGCTCTACCAAACAGGGACTCTCTCCAAAATGTTTCTTCTTTTAAAGGATTCCAGTAAGCAACTCCACCTTCAGTGGGTGGAGACACACCTCCATGGAAATCATCTAATCAAAAGTTACCACCCACAACTGGGTGGGTCACACCTTCATGGAAACAATTAAAATGCTCCCACCCAGCGATACTGAATGAGGATTAAAGGGCATGGCTTTTCTGGGGTCCACCACAGATTCAAACCAGCACAAAGGCCAATGACATTCATCTTTTCACTCTCAACTGGAAGGGCATGTAGTGAACATGGTAGTGTCTGCTAGCTTTCTCTGCTCGCTTCTTGTTTCACAAAGCTCCCCAGGAGGCATTTTCCTTCTTCAACTCCAAAGGTCACTGGCTGGTGGACTCTGTGGTTCTCTTATCCTTCTATAGTGGTTCTGTAGCTCTCTCCTTATTCTTAAAAGGAACTCTCTCCAAAATATCTCCTCTTTTATAGGATTCCAGTAAACTAATCAAGACCCACGTGGAATGGGTGGAGACACATCTCCATCTAATCAAGTTTAATACCCACAATTGATTGAGTCAATTAATTAATTATCTCTGTGGAGATAACCTAATCAACTTTCCAACCTATAGTACTGAATAGGGATTAGAAGAAACCGTTGCTTTCACAAGATTGATTAGGATTAAAGCATGGCTTTTCTCGGGTGCATAAATCCTTTCAAGCTGGCACACCTATGTATGATTATGCCTAAGGGTCACCCCCAAAGAACCTCTTTTGTTGCTCAGATGTGGCCTCTCTCTCTCTAAGCCAACTGTGCAGGTAAACTCACTGCCCTCCCCCCTGCTTGGGACATGACTCTCAGGGGTGTAAACCTCCCTGGCAACTTGGTACATGACTCCCGGGATGAGCCAGGATCTGGCATCATGGGGTTGAGAAAGCCTTCTTAATCAAAAGGGGGAAGAGAGAAATGGGACAAAATAAAGTTTCAGTGGCTGAGAATCGAGAGGTCATTCTGGAGGTTACTCTTATGCATTATAAAGATATCTGATTTTAGTTTTTATGGTGTATTGGAATGGCTAAAGGAAGTACCTGAAACTGTTGAACTGTATTCCAGTAGCCTTGATTCTTGAAGATGATTATGTAACTATATAGCTTTTACAGTGTGATCGTGTGGTTTTGAAAACCTTGTGGCTGACACTCCCTTTAATCTGTGTATAGACAGATGAGTAAAAAAAGAAGGACAAAAAATAAATAAATAATGGTTGGGTGATAAGGGGTAAAAAAAATTGGGTGGATTACAATACTAGTGGTCAATGAGAGGGAGGGGAAGAGGCTGTATGGGGTTTTTCTTTCTTTTTCTGGAGTGATGGAAATGTTCTAAAAATGATCACGATGATGAATATACATATGTGATGATATTGTGAGCCATTGATTGCATACGGTATGGTGCATGAAGATATTGCAATAAAAATATTTTAAAAACACAATCTACTGTGAACCACTGATTGTACAATTTGGATGATCATATGGTATATGACTATACAGTATATCTCAATAAAACTGCATTTGATAAAAAAAGAGGGAGTTGAAAAGAAAAATGAAAAGAGTAATATTAGTAACTTTGGTCTGGAAGTTCAAATCAGGAAACAATCATTCTTGTAGCCAATCTTAATTTTAGCAATTTTTATAATTGTTGTTATTTATTTTTTTCAACATCATGAAAGACTGAGCCTAAAATTGCATGGCAAACTTTATACTACAAATCTCTAATAAGGTTGTTCTTTTATTTTCATAAAAAAAAACAAAAACAAAGGTGATGGTGGAGTTATACAGTGAAGGTAGGGTTTAACAAATGAATACGATTCCTGAATCATTAAATTGATATCTCTTTTAGTCTCCAGTGTCTTATAGCAGCTAGAAGTAAAAACTAAAATTGTGGGATTGTAACCCATGTCAAACTCTGAAATATGCTTTACAGCTAATTGTGGTGCTGTGCTTTGAAATATGTTATTTTTTGTGTATATGTTATTTCTCACACAAAAAAAAGAAGGAAAAAAAGCCAATTGTGGTGATTAAAAAAAATATTTATGCCTTCTAGTCTCCTATATTCTGGAGCAGCTAGAAGAAAAAATCTGAGAGGATTGTATGGTAGCCCATGACAAACTCTGGGATCTGTCCTGTAACTACTTGTTGAAGAGTGCTTTGGAAACAATTGCTCTTTTATTTCTTTGCTTTAAAAAAGCAAAGAACAACAACAAAAAAAACAACAACCCACAATCAACATCATCCTTTACCCTTTAGTCTGATCTGCCTTAGTCCTAACCAGATATGCTTCATTCCTGTCTCTATCTGAAGTCTGATCCCCCCTCAGCCCCTTTAACAGCTGCTGCATGGGGTAATGCTGACCCCCCAGAGCTCCCAGAGCTGCAGAACTCCAGCCTTGAGTCTCAGGTGTCAAACAGATACCCAAAGTTCCAGGAACTGCCCAGGCCATATAGAAAGAGCTCAGTATCTCTGAATTTAGAAATAACCATCACAACTCAGGAGTAGATGTGATAGCTGTGAGAGCCTACAATCTGGGAACCTTTACAATAAGCCTTCCCCTGAACCTATGCTCTTGGATTCAATTCTTAGAATTTGCACATTGTGCAAATGGCCTGCAGAGGGACAAGAGTGGAAGCAGGAAGCTTACCACGGAGGCTGGTAGCAGTCCAGGAGTGAGATCATGGCAACTTGCATTAGGGTGGTAGCAGTGGAGGTGGTGAGAAATATTCTGCTATATCCTGGAGACGGAACAGACAGGATTTCCTGATGGGTTGGATGTGGAGTGTGAAAAGGGAGTTATGAATAATAACTCTTAGGTTTTTAGCTTGATGGAAGTGCCATTAATCAAGATGGGGAAAAGTGAAGGAGAAGCTAGGGTTTGAGTGGAGTACAGTTGTTTAGGTCATTTTATCTTTGAGAGGCCTAATTTGAAAATTGGAGACATCCAGTAGTACATATGAAACTGGAGCTCAAGGGAGAGATTAGGGCCAGCAATATAAATTTAGGAGTCTTCACGTTAAACATGGCATTTAAAGAGGTGAAACTTGACAAAGTGGAAAAGCTGGTTAGAGGATCATGGCCTAAGGCCCTTTCCCACAAAGGCTGAAGAGTGTAGGAGGATCTGAGAACCAGCAAAAGAGAAAACAAAACAAAACAAAAACTGAGGAGTAGCCAGTAAGGAAGAAGGAAAACCTGGAGTGTGTGGTATCTTAGAAGTTGTTCTAGAATAGACACCATACAATGAGTTTTCTTAAACAATGGGCATTTATTGGCTCATTATCTTGAGGCTAGAAGAAGTCCAGACTCAGGGAGTCTGTAAGGCAATGCTTTCTTCCTAAAGACTTGCATTCTTGGGCTGTCTCCCTACAAACCTCAGCCTTTGGCTTTTCTGTCACATGGCAATGCATAAGACGACCTCTCCTGGCTTTTCTCTCTGTCTGACTTTGGCTCTGTCTATGAAGATCCCAGTAATCCAGATGAAAGCTCAATCTAATTCAGCTGGGCTACACCTAAAGTAAAGTAACATCTTTGATCTGTTTTTTTTTTTGGGGGGGGGGGGGGTGCATGCTCCTGGAATCGAACCTGGGTCTCCCACATGGAAGGCGAGCATTCTACCACTGCACTACCCGTGCACGCCTTGAAGTAACACCTTGAAGAGATATTATTAATGATGGGTCCATACCCACCAGAATGAGGACCAAGACCAAGAACATGTCCAAACTGGGGTACACAAGTCAATCCACCAAAGAAGCCAAGTGAAAAGAAATGATTTCATGAAGAGAGGGAATCAAATGTTGCTGGTTGGTCCAAGAAGATGATGGGTTTTCATGGATTTTCTGGTACTGATATTTTTTTAAAAGTTGGCATAATACTTATATAAAAAATGATTCTACAATTCAAAAATTAATAAGAATTTTTTTATTTAATGAGGGATGAGCATTCTTCAGGTCAAAATAACATAATTATAGCCTGAAATGGCGATTGGAAATGAAAAAATGTGAACAAAAGAAAAAAAAAACTGAGAGGAGTCATATATTTAAATGAAGGTGGGAATTGTGTTAGTAAGCTGCAGGAATGAAGTTAAAAGGCAAGGGACAAATTGGGTGAAATGTCTGCAATATATCAAAAGGGGTAACAGCAACATATACAAGATCTAGTGAGTAACAGACAGCTACCTCCATTGGAAAAATGAGCAAAAAGGATATGAATAGGTTATTCACAAAAGAAGAAATACAACTGTCCAATAAGCATAATTTAAGATGCACCCTGATACTGGTAAAAAACAACCAGCCACAAACTTGGTAATCAAACAAACTAATTAAATCTAAGGCATTATTTCTTTAACGAAAAAATAATGGAAAATTTTAATTAGCAATTAAAAGTGTAGAAGTATATGTCCAAAAATATTAGTAGTGGTTAAGCTGGATGGGGAGATGATCATGGATTTTAATTTTCTCTTTTCTCCTTTAAAAATTTTTTTTCAGATTTTTCTACAGCAACTATGAATCATTTTGTAATAAAATTTTATTTACAAACAAAACAATTTCCTGGAATTTCCAGTATGAACCCTGGGAGGTAAGTTTGTCAAATAAAACACTGCGGATGTCATATTTCCATTTCGCAAGGAGAATTGTGAATTTCTCAGATATAGGCCATGAGACGTTATAATGACAGCTGCATTGCTCATTATTCAGATATAGCATATTTCCCTTTTTTGTGGCCTTCTCATCATTTTGGACTTTCCCTCAAAGGGTGGGGAATAAGAAAGGAAAATATATTTTTATATTGGTTGGCAGACCTGCTAAGATGTTTTGTATACGAAAATAAGACTTTCGTATTATTGGCATATTTCATTCCAGGAAACTCCAGTTGGACTCACTGTATTCTCACCAAAAGCTTTCGACAGTAAGTGTAACACTGATATTGCCCTATAAAATACGTCATGCATTTAATAACTATTATTGTGCACATATCATATGCACACAAGGGCAGTCTTCAGTATTATATCCACCCACCACACCATCTTATATATTTTCAGTCAAAATCGGACTCCTATTTTTCCTTTTCTGGAAAGAAGAATCCAGAACAATAAAATGGGCAACAGATATAACCTCTTTGGTTAGGAATCCAGGACTTCTCCTGAGAAGCCCCCTGGGATGTAATTCTCAGATATCCATTTCTCCGCTGCTAATTTCAAGCGCAGGACCGATTTCCTCTTTCAGATCCCACTCATTACCTTTTCTCCCGCGTGGTGGTTGAGCCTCTCTAGCCCCGCCCCTGGACCCTCCCCTGGACGCATGACGTCACCACGCGCGCCGCGCCTCCTGTCAGAAGCGGCCATTGTTCAGCCGGTCGCGCTGGCTACGACTGGGCTGGTCCGGTGCTGCCTCGTCTTCAATTCCCGGCCCCTCCTCAGCTTTGGGAGCTGGGGTGAGTTCCAGGCTCTGAGGACTCTGGTGCAGGCCACCATGAGCAAACGGAAGGCGCCACAGGAGACTCTCAACGGGGGAATTACTGACATGCTTACGGGTTAGCACCGGGCCGGGCCCCGCCGCTTTCATCTCCTGTTCTTTCACCGCATTGCGTTACCTTCCTTCTCTCCCGCCCCCACAGCCCAGTGTTTGGGTTCGGTCCGAGGCCCCCAGACCCCTCGCTTCCGTCCAGATCTTCCGTCCGAGCTCGTGGCTGGTTGTCAGTCCTGCGGCAGTCTGAGTCATAGCTTGGGCTACCCCCGGCTTGGCCCGTGGAGAAGCCAGTGGTCATTGCTCACGTCCCTTTCCAGGAAACTCAGTTCCCGTTTGTTTACTTGTGGTTCTTGTTCACTCTAGCCTCTTGTTGCCTTTCAGAACTCGCGAACTTCGAGAAGAACGTGAACCAGGCTATCCACAAATACAATGCTTACAGGTGGGACGGCGCAGCATTCTGTGGTAGCACGCGTGCTGGGTCCAGTGGGTATTTGGACCATCTGCAAGGGGAAAAAGCGAGAACCAAGGTTATTTATTCCGTAGGGCTATCTCACTGCAATATTTCTGAAAGAATTTGGGCAGAGTTGTGTAGGATAAGTTCTGCTCAGTTCCCGATTCTGATTGAAAATAGATGTAACCTAGTGTGCATTTTTCCCACCATCAAATGTGAATTACTTGAAATGCAGTATGATTTTTAGAACATAATGAAAACGGAGGGAAGGGGTCTGTGCTGTGAAATAGATGTAGTTCAAGGAATCCTGTCGTTCCACCTTTCCATTTTACTGGTTTGTGACTGAGTCTGTCATATCTTCATTCAATCCCATCCTTTTCCATTTTACGAGGATCTTGTCCTAGCCATTATTATATATACTTGCTTCCAGCTCCTTAGTCTATGAGCATATTCAAGTCTCTTTGCTCTTAAAAGCAAAAACAAAACAATCTTCTTAACTTTCTTATAACTGGCACTTTATTCCCTCTACTTTAGTGTTAACCTTCTTGAAGAATAATCTGTGTTCATTGCCTGAACTTCTCATCTTTACTCATTCCTTAACTCACTGCAGTATAATTCCATGCTCTTACCTACTTATCTCATCTTACTGGACTCTTGGTAGCATTCACCACTAGCTCATTCCATGCAAGACTTTTCCTTGGTTTACACAATGGCATTCCTTTCTATTCTTGTACCTCTTCCATCTTTAAATGTTGATAGTTTCTAGTGGTCTGCCATTAGCCCTGTTTTCTCATTTTTGTACATTCGCTGGCAATCTTACTTGGCTTTCTGTACCACTTACTAATTAGTGACTCCAAATCTGTATCTCACTGGGCTTTTTTCAGATTTTTAGCCCTTTATACCCTTTATTTTTACCCTTACAAAACTAAACTCAACTTCCTCCTTTCCTTCCCCAACATACTCAAAACCGAATACTCCTCATCCTTTTTGTCATTCTTATCCTATGTAAACTGTACAGCTATCCACACATATGGTCACCTAGAAACCAGAGAATATTCGACCCTATCTTTTATTTGGGCCACGTAGGCTTCAGAGAGGCAGTGTTTAATAGTAAAGGAGCCCATTAGTTGATAAGTGAGAGGAAGAGCAATCTGAACAAAGAAAACCCAATGTGCCAAGGCATGACAACATGAAGGAACATTTTCTGAGAAGTCAGCAATTCATATTGCTTAAGGGATGTGGTGTGAGTGGGAAATAAATCTGGAAAGATAGATAACCCCTGTATGTCTTTCCCACCCCAATCAATGTACATTTCACTTGATCGTGGCTAAGGTGACCTTTGAAAATAGTTGTCTGACATTGTCATTCATCATATCAAATAATTAAATATTTCTTCTTTACCTTGATAAAGCCTGAATGCATCATGGTATATGAAAAACTTTCATGATCTAATTCTTCCTTTTTAAGCTTTGACCCACAGTGCCATTTGTCTGGAACTACTTGAAACAATTTCCTCTTTAAACTGTTTTCAACCCCTCCTATCCAGACTCAGCAGCAGCAATTTTCTGATGGAGAAGCTAAAATCCAAATCTAAAGGGTTATACATGCTGGAATAGACTGATAAACCAAAACTCCAAAGACTGTCCAATATTTAGGTTACACAAAGAAGTATGATCATATTTATCAGCATCAACTCTAAACTACATTTAGCATTGAGATTTTATAATAGGATAATTTCCATAGGCTCCTAGATGTGCCAATCTGTTACCAGATTACTGATCTATGTATCTGAGGAGGTTAGCAAGAATCATGAATCACTACTTTATGCTGAAGTGAAAGGAAGCAATGGAAAAAGAATAACTGGCATAAGGATATAGTGGAATACAATTTTAAATCAGTAATTTTATAAAGCAGCCATATATCAGCCTAGATTTGGTATCTAGTGGTCTGAATATGGTGACATATTATGTGAAAGAAAATTATGAACAGTTTCTAAAAACTGGCTATTAAAAAAAAAAAACTAAAGGGCAGGCCATGGTGGCTCAGCAGGCAGAGTTCTAGCCTGCCATGCTAGAGACCCAGGTTCACTTCCTGGTGCAAGCGAAAAAAAACCCAAAAACTAAAGACCCACTTTCTCACAAATAGAAAAGGCCACTGGTCTCTTGAATCTCCCTAGTTTACGTGTAGTTAAAATATTCTCAAGTGTGAGAATTTTAAAGACACTTAAAAAGTTAAGAGAAACAGATTTTTCAGCTCATCTGAGTTTTTAAAGTTTTATATGGAGGTGGAAAATTAGTTACCTTGGTGAAAGTTTAAGTGGGAATTTGTATGAGTACTTCAATTTTAGAAAAATTAAGAACTCACTGAATTTCTAATTGGTTTCTTTTTTTTTTTTCCTTATAGAAAAGCAGCATCTGTGATAGCAAAGTACCCACACAAAATAAAGAGTGGAGCAGAAGCTAAGAAATTGGTAAGTTTAGTGAGTAAGTTGAAGAGTTCACACATATAAAAATTTGACAGGTTCTCACAAAACTAAACTCACCTCTCTGAAGCTGTCTTGAATCATACAGGCAGTCTTCATGGCTTCTCATTTCTTGTATGAGAAAATGTTGTTTCAGGTATAATTTTTCAAGCTCAAAGTGTTTTTATTTGGGATGGATTAAACATTTAAAAATATAATTTTCTTTCTGTACTCTAGCCTTATACATTGCACTCATTATTACAATGATTTTCAGCCTGAGTAGTAGTCCCCAAGAGAAGGTGGTAACAGAGTAGTACTAGTATATCAGGTCCCCAGCTATCTTTCTGTGATCCTAGGGTATAGGAATTTATGTGCGTTAATGAGAACAAGTGTTTGTCACAGAATTCTTAACTACTAATACACACCTAATGAAGCCCTTTGTAAATTATGGCATTTAGCCCTGCTCTTTGTAATTTCCGTGAAGTCCTGCATATTCGTAGTTTCACAGTTTCTAGAGGGCCACATGTCTTAGTAATTTGTAATAATATCAGTAAAATTATCCTAGGAATAGTTAGTAATACAACTATAAAAGCATGTTATCAATTGTAGCAAATGTTCCATTCAAATGCAAGGTGTTAATAATAGGATAATATGTGGGAATCTTGTATTTTATGTATGATTGTTCTGTAAACCCACAACTTATCTAACAAAGCAAAGAAAAAAATAATATTCTAGGAAAGTTCACCAATTACTAGTCAGATTGTTCTCTCATTAAGTCTCACTAAAAGATTCTAAGTACTTCAAAATTAAGGACAGCTTTTTCATCTTTATGTTCTTGGTACTTAATTCAGTGCCATACTGACATGGCTTTTCATTAGTCCTCGTTTTGATAGTTATCACCTCCTTCTGTTCTTTATCAATTTGTGTTTCACAGAGTTCCTCTGGAATAGTGGTATTAGTATTTTATTGTCCTCAACTTTCTCCTGAGAGCCTTGAGAATATTAATGATAACTGTCCTCTTTATGTTTCCTTTTTATGTTTACAATACCATAAATCTTGTACATTTTATGATTCAGTGACAAATTATTCATAGTAATCGTGTACCACATCTTTTTTAAAAAATATTTTTATTGATACAACCTAACAAACAAACGTTCTTAACATACAAATGTTCCATACATGGTGTACAATCAGTGGCTCTCAATATCATCACATATTTATGTATTCATCACTATGATCCTTTTTTTAACATTTTCATCACTCCAGAAAGAGAAAGAAAAAAGAAGAAAGTCATACATACCATACCCCTTACCCTTCCCTCTCATTGGCCCAATTTATTTTAACCTTTGTTCCCCCTATAATTTGTTCATTTTTTATCTATATTTTTTATTCATCTATCCATACCCTAGATAAAAGGAACTTCAGACACAAGGTTTTCACAATTGCACAGTCACATTCTAAAAGCTATATCATTATACAGTCATCTTCAAGAAACAAGGCTACTGGAACACTACTCTGCAGTTTCAGGTACTTCCCTCTAGCCACTCCAATTCCCCATAAACTAAGAAGGAATATCTATATAATGCATAAAAATAACCTCCAGGATAACCTCTCAACTCTGTTTGAAATCTCTCAGCTACTGACACTTTATTTTTTCTCATTTCTCTCTTCCCCCTTTTGGTCAAGAAGGTTTTCTTAATCCCTTGATGCCGGATCCCATCTCATCCTGGAATTTCTGTCCCACATTGCCAGGGAGAGTTACACCCCTGGGAGTCATGGCCCACATTGGGGGGAGGGAGGTGTCAGTGAGTTCACTTGCTGAGTTGGTTTAGAGGGAGAGGCCACATTTGAGCAACAAAAGAGGTTCTCTGGGGGTGATTTTTGGGACTGTTTTTTAAAAAATATTTTTATGATGAACAATGAACAAATATATAAACATTCTTGCTATAGAAACATTCTTGACATAGCTACAATCAGTGGCTCACGATATCATCACATAGTTGTGTATTTGTCACCATAATCATTTTTTGGGGCATTTGTATCTCTCCAGCAAAAAAAAGAAAAAACTCATACATGCCATGACCTTACAGCTTGGTGTACAATCAGTGGCTCCCTTACAGCTCCCTTTCATTGACCATTAGTATTTCAATCTACTCAATTTATTTTAACCTTTGTTCCCCTTATTATTTGTTTATTTCTTACCCATATTTTTTACATACCTGTCCATACCATAGATAAAAAGAGCATCAGAAACAAAGTTTTCACAATCACACAGTCACATTTTGCAAAAGCTGTTTCATTATACAATCTTCTTCAAGAACCGTGGCTACTGGAACACAACCCTATAGTTTCAGGCACTTCCTTCTAGCCATTCTAATACACCATAAACTAAAAAGGGGATATGTATATAATGCATAAGAATAACCTCCAGGATAACCTCTCGACTCTGAAATCTCTCAGTCACTGACACTTTATTTTGTCTCATTTCTCTCTTCTCCCTTTTGATTGAGAAGGTTTACTCAGTCCGTTGATGCTGAGTCCCAGCTCATTCTAGGATTTCTGGCCCACATTGCCAGGGAGGTTTATACCCCTGGGAGTCATGGCCCACATAGAGAGGGAGAGCAGTGAGTTTGCTTGCTGTGTTGGCTGAGAGAGAGAGTGGCCACAACCAAGCAACAAAAGTGGTTCTCTGGGGGTGACTCTTAGTCTTAGGCCTATTTTTAAATAGACTTAGCTTACCCTTTGCAGGAATAAGTTTCATAGGGGCAAATCCCAAGATTGAGGGCTCGGCCTGTTGATTTGGTTGTCCCCACTGCTTTTGAGAATATCAGAAATTCTCCAAAAGGGGAAGTTGAACACTTCACCCCTTTTCCCCATTCCCCCAACGGGACCCTGCAAATACTTTATTTACTGCCCAAATCACTGTGGGATTTATAAATGTATCACACTAACTTGGACAAACCAACAAAATCTCACTCCCTGTTCAAGATTCTATGTACTTATGGTGGTCAACTAAACTGATTGTAAAAGTTAAATTAGGAAATGCACTACCCAAAATATAAATTTTGCACCAAATAAACATCTTACCCTTTAGTATCGCCCAGAAGTTGAGAATTTAAAATATGGACGATATCATCCTTTACCCAGTCTTCTAGTATGCCATAGTCCTACCCTTATCAGCTTCAGTCATATCCCTAGTTGAAGTCTGATCCCTTTTTCAGCTTTTTAAATAGTTCCTATATGGGGTACTGCTCACTTTCTTGGCTTTAGAGCTCTAACTCTGAGTCTCAGGTGTCACATAAGTGCCCAGCCCAAAGTTTCTGGGAAAGACCAAGTTATTTACAAACAGCTTCGTATCTCAGAATTTAGAAGTAAGAGTTACACCTCACGAATATATGTGACTGCTATAAGAGCTTACAATTTAGGGCCCTTTACAATAAGCCCCAATCTGATAACCCATACTCTTGACTTTATGGAATTTTTCACTGAATTTTTATATTATAGTTAGTCCATGTGATTGAGGCATGATCATATTTGTCTTTTTTTCCTGACATTTTATTCAACGTACAACTCTTAAGATTCATTAACCTAGTTCATGCCTCACAACTTCATTCTTTCTTGTGGCAGCTCAGTAGTCCATTGTATATATATACCATAATTCTCCTTTTCCATTCCTCAGTCCTTGTACCCTTAGGCTACCTCCTTTCATTGTGGATCAAGTACACTTCCACCTTAACACCAGTGTGTAAATGCCTAATCATGTCTCTACACTTAGTTCCTCCAGGTATATACTGAGCAATAGGGTTTCAGGATCATATGGCAAACCCACCGCTAGCCTCCTGTGGAACCACCACGCTGCTCTCCAAGGGGCTAGACCTCATCTGCCTACTGACAGTGAATAGGTACATCTCTCTCTCCACATTTTCTCTAGCACTTGTTTCTCTCTGTTCATTTTTAAACAGTTTTATTCACACATCATACAATCCAGACTAATTGTATAGACATGCCTTTGCCACCATACTCTATCTGAGGACATTTCCTTTTCTTCCACACAGAATCCATGTCCCTTTCCCAGTCCTCCTACCTGTTGACTTTTAGTTTTGGCATAATGCCTTTGTTACATTCAGTGGAAGCGCATTACAATGTTACTGTTGACTATAGACCCTCGCTTACATTGATTGTACTTTTTCATCTATTTTCAATACCCTGCAATACTAACATTGTTTTTCCTCATGCAAAAAGATTTTTTAATTTGTATATTTAATCACCATCATTGTACACTCATGGCATTTTTTTTCCCTCATGCAGAAAGATTTTTATTTGTTTCCCTCATGCACAAAGATTTTTTAGTTTGTATATTTAATCACCGTCATTGTACACTCTAGGCATTCCTAAATTATACTATGTCAGTGTTTATCCTCTGTCTTTCCTTCTGGTTTCATAAGTGCCCCCAGCCCTTCTCCTTCTGTCATATTCACATTCAGTTTCATTCAGTGTACTTATTGTACTACAATCAGGTAGTATTGCGCTTGTCCATTTCTGAATTTTTACAGTCAGTGCTGTTGCAGTCTGTATTCCTTCAGCACCAATTGCCCATTCTCTATTCTATTTCTATCTCTGATAACCTTTGTTCTTAACTTCAATTCTCCAAATTCACTCATTAATGTTAGTTCCTATTAGTGAGACCATAGAGTATTTGTCCTTTTATTTCTGGTGGCTAATTTCACTCAGCATGATGTCCTCAAGGTCCATCCATATTGTTACATGCTTCGTGGCATTATTCTGTTTTACAGCTGTGTAATATTCCGTTATGTTTATGTAGCACAGCTTGTTTAGCCACTAATCTGTTGATGGACATTTGGACTGTTTCCTTCTCTTGGGAATTGTAAATAATGCTGCTATAAACATTGGTATGCAAATGTCCATTCATGTCCTCGCCCTCATGTCCTCTGAATAGACACCTTGCAATGGGATTGCTGGATCATATGGCAATTCTGTACTTACTTAGCTTCCTGAAATACTGCCAAATTGTTTTCCAGAGCGGTTGTACCATTTTACATCCCAACCAACAGTGGATAAGTGTGCCTCTTTCTCCACATCCTCTCCGGCACTTGTCCTTTCTGTTTTTTTGATAATGGCCATTCTAGTGGGTGTGAGATGATATCTCATTGTGGTTTTGATTTGCATTTCTGGTTACAGTTTACTTTAATTTTTAGGCAACTGAGATTAACAAATGATTTTAATAGTCTTCTTTATGCAGCTCTGTATTTTCTACAATATTAATTCAAAAAAGCAAGATTCGTTAGAATAATTTTATTGGGCTTTTCTTTTGTTAGTCATTTCAGTATTTACCTCTGAAGAATATATTTGTGTATTTGTGTTGGGGTTCAGTTTTCTGTGTTTTTTGTTTTACATTTATCATTTGATGATCATTTGTCTTTCAGTTCCTAGTTTTTACTTTTTTTTCTAGTGTTTTGATAAGCATTATGTTTCTATGACTTTTATGTTTTTAATTTTCTATGCAGCCTGGAGTAGGAACGAAAATTGCTGAAAAGATTGATGAATTTTTAGCGACTGGAAAATTGCGTAAACTGGAAAAGGTAAAATAGTAACTTATGTGTTTATTTACTTGATTATAGTGCCTTGATGGCAAATATGTAGACCATTGCAGGATGATTGATGTCAGATATTCTGCTGAGACTGGGAGGAAAAGAGATAAGTGGAGTTTATGGGCTTCAACTGTTCTATTTTAAAATTTGTATATTGTTACTGTAAAACATTCAGTTATTTTATGTGGTGTTTAAGAGACTGTTAGCATCTATGATAGAATTAATTCCTTATTTTTAGTACCATTCAAAAAGAGATTATAATCTTCAAAAGATAATTATATATTTAGAATTTCTATGCTTTAAACTCTCTTAAGCATTTTTATAGTTCTGTTTCACCATGACAATAATTATATTACTTCTGGTATTTATGAATAGGCCTTTTAAAATTATTGATAAATTAGAAGGTGAGACATTGCTAACATCTAACAGAGCAATATCTAACATTGCTAACAAATGAACAGAGTTGTCTACAATTGCCTAGGTTATATATGAAACTTCTGAATGGGTTATCCAGACACATATACATGGCTCTTTATGTCTGTTAGCAGATTGGCATATTTCAGATAAGATCACTTGAGTCTTCAAAGCATTCCTACCTTATAGTTAGACTTTTTTTTTATTAAAGATTCGGCAGGATGATACAAGTTCATCCATCAACTTCCTGACTCGCGTTACTGGCATTGGGTAAGAACTACTTTTTAAAGCAGACACAATAGTACAGTTGGTTTTATTTTTTATATCAGGAAACCTAAATTGCATACTGTTTCCTTTGAAAACCTGTAACTTTCCACTTCTGGGCCTTTGCCTAAACAATTCATTTTTCCAAAGTAACTACCTCCATTGTAAAATTCCCATTCAAGACAAATATTACCTTCTTCATGAAACCATTTTGATTCTTCAGCCAGAAATAATCTCTCCATCCTCTGAACTTCACTAATGCTTATTCTGTGTACATCTTATCGTTCTGTTCAGGTTGTGCTGCTTTTACCTCTCCAAACATGATATTTATTAATCTTAAGCATTTTGGCTTTTTTTCCCATAGCACCTAGCATAGTACCTTTTGAATTTGGAACATGCGCACAAGCATTTTTTTTTTATTGTAAAATATAACATATACAAAAAAGCAATGTTTCCAAATATATTTTAACAAGTAGTTATAGAACAGATTTTAGAGTTTGTATGGGTTACATTTCCATGATTTTTCATTTTTTCTTCTAACTGTTCCAAGACACTGGAGGCCAACAGAAATATCAGTATTATGATTCAGCAGTCATACTTATTTGTTAAATCCTATCTTCTCTGTTATACTCCTCATTCTCTTTAAAATGCATATATACATAAAAGCAATAAATTTCAAAGTACATTTTAACAAGTACTTATAGAACAGATTTTAAAGTTTGGTATGGGTTACATTTCCATGATTTTTCGTTTTTTCTTTTAGCTGCTCTAAGACACTGGAGATCTACAGAAATATCAATATAATGATTCAGCAGTCATACTCATTTGTTAAATCCTATTCTTCTCTATTATACTCCTCATTCTCTTTAAATAACATATATACATAAAAGCAGTAAATTTCAAAGTACATTTTAACAAGTACTTATACAACAAATTTCATAGTTTGGTATAGGTTATAGTTCCACAATTTTAGGTTTTTATTTCTAGTTGCTCTAAGGTCCTGGAGGCTAAAAGATATATCGGTATAGTGATTCAGCACTCATACTCATTTGTTAAGTCTGATCCTCTCTGTACATCTCCACCAACATCTTTGATACTTCTCAGACTCTTTAGGGGTATTTGGGCTATGCCCATTCTAACATTTTCATGTTGGAAGGGGCTGTCATTAATATGGGATAAGGGGATGGAATTAGTTGATGTTCTGGAAGGGCTTGCTTCTCTGCATTTTAGGACTTAATCTGATCTAGGGACCCATGTGGAGGTTGTAGGTTTTGGAAGGTTACCCTAGTACATGGAACCTTTACAAAATCTTATATAATGCCCTAAGTATTCTTTAGGATTGGCAGGAATGGTTTTGGTTGGGGGTTGGCAAGTTATGATAGGTAGCAATGTCTAACTGAAGCATGTGTAACCTCCAGGGTAACCGCTCGACTCTATTTGAACTCTCTCAGTGACTGATACCTTATTTGTTACACTTCTTTTCCCCCTTTTGGTCAGGCTGTCATTGTTGATCCCATGGTACCAGGGCCAGACTCATCCTTGGGAGTCCTTTCCCACACTGCTAGGGAGACTTTCATCCCGTGTCCCATGCAGGGGGAAAGGCAATGATTTAACTTGCAGTGTTGGGCTTAGAGAGAATGAGGCCACATCTGAACAACAAAAGAGTTCCTCTGGAGGTGACTCTTAGGCACACCTATTAGGTAGGCTACGCTTCTCGACTACATACATAAGCTTCACAAGAGCAAGCCTCAAGACCAACAGCTTTGCCTATTGATTTGAGTGACCTTAATGTTTGACACAGTATCAGGAGTTTCCCTGGTGGTAAAGTTTAATAGTTCCATATTTATTCTCCTATCCCTCGAGGATTACCAATCCTTTTTGATTATCTGCTTAACATATGCTGGGGTATCTCCAGGCATTACATTAAGCTATATAGGATTTAAGGCCCTCATTTTCATCCTGGTCTCCTTGTGTTTCTGTTGTTTAAATGAGCTATCTAGACGGGTTGAGTTAGATTATGTGCTACAGAAAATTTAGGTTCTAGGTAAAATAAACCTTTCTTCCTTTGGTCTCAGAGAGTAGGTGAGGTTCTGAAATATAGACAATGTCTTCCTTACACCTGATTGCCTTCGTTCTTATCTCTGAATACCAGGTTTTATATATATATATATATATATATATATATATATATAAACAGCCTCTAAAAATCCAGAAATAATAATTACAATTCTGGACAAAATGTGATTGCTACAAGACCTTACAATCTAGGGCCCTGCTTTCTTATAATTATTTTCTAAATGAGATCATATAAATATTTTCTGTTTTGTTTCTGGTTTATTTTGCTTCACCAAATGTCCCAGAGGTTCATTCACATCATTGCATGCCTCACAACTTTGTTTTGAGCAGCACTGTGTTCAATCATATGTTTACACCATCCTTTACCAATCTACTTCTCAGTCAGTACATCTTTCAACCAGCTTCATCTACTGGGCCTCATGTATAATGTCCAAAGCTAACAGTCCATCAGCAGTCTCAATTTTAGATAATTTCGTTGTTTCTAAGGAGAAGATAACCAATAAACACACCCTCGCCAAATAGAAAATCCAAACCTCCCCTTGATTCTTATCCCTTCCTGCTTATGTACCCCTGGTATTGCTGTGGTACTGTTGATATTTTCCTGCCAAACATAGCCCATGGCACACAAGCATTTTTTTTTAAAATTTTTATTAATAAAACCAATCAACATACAAAATGAACATTCTTTTTTCATCACATAGTTGTATATTCATCATCATGATTTCTTAGAATATTTTTTTTTTAATTTTTTTATTAATCAAAAAAAAGAAAAGAAATTAACACAACATTTAGAAATCATTCCATTCTACAAATGCACTCAGTAATTCTTAGTATCATCACATAGATGTATGATCATCATTTCTTAGTACATTTGCATCGATTTAGGAAAAGAACTAGCAAAACAGCAGAAAAAGATATAGAATGTTAATATAGAGAAGACAATTAAAATAATAATACTAATAATAATATATATATATAAAAAGGAAAAAGAAAAAAATAAAAACAAAAGATACAAGCACACAAACAAACAAACAAAAAACCATATACAGGTGCAGCTTCATTCAGTGTTCCAACATAGTTACATTACACTTAGGTATTATTGTGCTGTCCATTTTTGAGTTTTTGTATCTAGTCCTGTTGCACAGTCTGTATCCCTTCAGCTCTAATTACCCATTATCTTACCCTGTTTCTAACTCCTGCTGGTCTCTGTTACCAATGATATATTCCAAGCTGATTCTCGAATGTCGGTTCACATCAGTGGGACCTTACAGTATTTGTCCTTTAGTTTTGGGCTAGACTCACTCAGCATAATGTTTTCTAGGTCCATCCATGTTATTACATGCTTCATAAGTTTAATCTGTCTTAAAGCTGCATAATATTCCATCGTAGGTATACGCCACAGTTTGTTTAGCCACTCGTCTGTTGATGGACATTTTGACTGTTTCCATCTCTTTGCAATTGTAGATAATGCTGCTATAAACACTGGTGTGCAAATGTCCGTCTGTGTCTTTGCCCTTAAGTCCCTTGAGTAGATACCTAGCAGTGGTATTGCTGGGTCGTAATCCATTCTGCCATTCTATGTTTTTTGATTGGGAAATTCAGTCCATTAACTTTTAGTATTATTACTGTTTGGATAATATTTCCCTCTACCATTTTGGCTTTTGTATTATATATATCATATCTGATTTTCCTTCTTTCTACACTTTACTCCATACCTCTCTCTTCTGTCTTTTCGTATCTGACTCTAGTGCTCCCTTTAGTATTTCTTGCAGAGCTGGTCTCTTGGTCACAAATTCTCTCAGTGACTTTTTGTCTATAAATGTTTTAATTTCTCCTTCATTTTTGAAGGACAATTTTGCTGGATATAGGAGTCTTGGTTGGCAGTTTTTCTCTTTTAGTAATTTAAATATATCATCCCACTGTCTTCTAGCTTCCATGGTTTCTGCTGAGAAATCTACACATAGTCTTATTGGGTTTCCCTTGTATGTGACAGATTGTTTTTCTCTTGCTGCTTTCAAGATCCTCTCTTTCTCTTTGAGCTCTGACATTCTAACTAGTAAGTGTCTTGGAGAACGCCTATTTGGGTCTATTCTCTTTGGGGTGCGCTGCACTTCTTGGATCTGCAAATTTAGGTCTTTCATAAGAGTTGGGAAATTTTCAGTGATAATTTCTTCCATTAGTTTTTCTCCTCCTTTTCCCTTCTCTTCTCCTTCTGGGACACCCACAACACGTATATTTGTGCGCTTCATATTGTCATTCAGTTCCCTGACCCCCTGCTCAAGTTTTTCCATTCTTTTCCCTATAGTTTCTGTTTCTTTTTGGAATTCAGATGTTCCATCCTCCAGTTCACTAATTGTAGCTTCTGTCTCTTTAGATCTACCATTGTAGGTATCCATTGTTTTTTCCATTTTTTCTTCTTTGTCCTTCACTCCCATAAGTTCTGTGATTTGTTTTCTCAGATTTTCTATTTCTTCTTTTTGTTCAGCCCATGTCTTCTTCATGTCCTCCCTCAATTTATTGATTTGGTTTTTGAAGAGTTTTTCCATTTCTGTTCGTATATTCAGCATTAGTTGTCTCAGCTCCTGTATCTCATTTGAACTATTGGTTTGTTCCTTTGACTGGGCCATATCTTCAATTTTCCGAGCGTCATCCATTATTTTCTGCTGGTGTCTGGGCATTTGATCAGATTTCCCTGGGTGTGGGACCCAGCTGGTTGAAAGGTTTTTCTGTGAAATCTCTGGGCTCTGTTTTTCTTTTCCTGCCCAGTAGGTGGTGCTCGTGGCGCTCGTCTGTCTGCACGGCAGTCGGCCCGGGAAACCGCGCGTGGAGGCGGGGGTCGCTGGCCCCCGCGGCTTGGGAGAGTGCCGGTCCTAATTGCCCAGCTGGCCCGAAACGCCAAGCGTGACGGGAGGGCCCCGCTATCCAACCTTCCCAGTCAGACCGGGGAGCCACGTGCGTGGAGGGGACCCTAGTCGCCAGCCGCCCCGGCCGGGAAAACGCGCACCCCTCGGGTATCTCACCAGCAGAATCTCCCTGCCCGTTCAGCTGTTCCAGAATGGGGTACGCTGTCTTTTTGGTCTCTGTCGTGACTCCAGGAGCTGTTTCGTATTGTTTCTGTTTCTTTAGTTGCTTTTCTGGAGGAGGAACTAAGACCCGCGCGTCTTACTAAGCCGCCATCTTCTCCGTAAACGATTTCTTAGAATATTTGCATCAATTCAGGAGAAATAAAAAGAAAACAGAAAAAAATTCATACATACCATACCCCTTACCCCTCCCTTTCATTAGTAACTAGCATTTCAGTCTAATAAATTTATATCAACATTTGTTCCCCCATTATTTATTTATTTATTTATTTAATACTGAAAAGTTTTTTTTATTTCCAAGATCAAATATTACAACAGGACATTTACATGTATTTATTAAAAAAATGCAGCAGTTGAATTTATAGATCAGAGGTTTCCTTGAGTTTGGTCCCTCTCTCAGCACAGTGAGCTGATGTCTTCAAAGACTTATCGCCCCACTCCCCGCCCCCCACACCAAATGTCCCACCCTTCCTCCCCAATTCAAGTTGCAGTATCAAAATAAAGCAACTGGGTACAACACAGCAAGAGTATCCACAGTTTGGTACAGCCAAAATTAGAGAATCACCAACAGAGAAACAGATCCTCAATTTAGAAAGTATTTACCTATAGACTAAATGTATCTATAGATATATCACACCCAGTTTAAGATTTCCCTGGTTTTAGAGCAAGTGGAAGTTTCATTGAGTCTTAGCAGTTACAGCTTTGCTTTACCTAATGGCATGTTTTTCTTCTGCTACAAATTTAGATTTTTCTATTGTCCCTTCATGCCTTCAAATTTAAGGCTATCCATAGCACCTCTATTATCACTTACTAGATATAAAGGAGGGTTTCTAGTGTGTCTTGAACAAAAAAAATTTGGTGGATGGTCCAGTTACCCCTTGCTTACTAGTCCAAAATTCTTTTTCCTGCTTTTGGGAAGAGTTGCAGAAAAAAAATTATTATCTCCTAGCACCATGGGATTAAAGACCTAGAAAACTGAGAACTGTATGTGTATCATCTTCGGGAGCACTTGCCAGAAACACTGTCTGTCCTTATCTTCTTGAATTCGGTAACAAGGTTACACTACAGATTAAATTTAGAGGCTGTCCTGCATTAAGAATGCAAATCTCAGAAAGACTGCCACTTTGTCCAGAATAAACTGAGTATACAATCATTCCAGGGAATCTCTCAATACTGTTAGGAACTGCTTGAGAACACTTTAAAAGCAAACATCCCAAGTTGACTTCTCTCAAATCCCCAACCCACCCTAATCCCCATCCCCAAACAAATTTCATTCCTTGATTAACCTCTCTGAATAAGGTGGGAAGTGAGATTTGGAAAATGACATGGAAAGTGTTTATAAACACAATTAGTGAAGACATGCCAGAACTGGGCACCCCCAATGATTCAAAACGCATTGTTCAAACTGAACTCATACAAAGCATGCAGAGTCTACAAACACTCCTGTGAGTGAGTTACTATGGAACAGCCAATACCTACTGGAAAAAGAACTTTGCTTCCTAAAAGGTTGAAGGTTAAAATCAAAAAAAAAAAAAAAAAAAAGAAAAGAAAAAAAAGACACCAGATGCTTCTAAGTTCTTAGCAATCTAAGAAAAACGGCTGTGGAAAAAGATTCTTAAAGGAGTAAAGAATTGTGTCTAGCAGATTCATGTCAAAGCTTGGATGGAAGCCCCTCAGAGTATACACATGTTAGCATCAACTAGTACTCATTTCTCTACATCTAAGACTAGAGGATTATCTCATAGCTTTGCTGTCTCACTTCCCAGTAAGTGTTTTAAAGTCTTTGTAAACTTAAGGGACAAACCTAAGAAAGTAACAAGGCACAAATTCCCAAACTGGTAAGACAAACAGCCCCTATTACAAGCTTGCTACTCATCTAAAAAGTGGAGGTCACATACTACTTTCACTCTAATTTGCAGGTAAAAAGGTATTTTCTGGTGGCAGGAGTCACTCCACGTGAGGGCAACAAATTATAAGTTATTAAGAGCAGACGATTAGTGTCACAAAACTATTTATATTTTGAATCACACCAATTAAGTTATTGATCTTTTTCATTACTAAGAACACAAGCTTTGAGAAAAGCATACTGTAAAATTTTGTTTAAAACAGTCAAATATCCAAATGAGCATCAACATTTGAATGTTAACTTGAAATGGATCCTGGTGACATGTACTATAAAGCCATCTTTCCTCAAAGAGAAAAAAAGAATGGTAGGGAATGCTTCCACATCAACAATCTTTCCCTTAACAGTTAAAACTCCCATATTGGGTCTATGAAAAAGAAAATTTAAGAAAGGATGCAATTCCAGACCAGAATTTATCTAATGATTTGAAATGTTTCCCATTTTATTTATCAAATTTAATACATAAATGATTCATGGCAGTCCATTTAGATTATTAACTTCTTTTGATAGAGATAAGACATTACTCATGTTCATTTCAGCTTAGGTTGACTATTCCTATCTGAAAAGTATTTGACTTTATAAAGGACATAAAAGTTTCAGGTATTTTGGTCTCTATAGAGGAAATATCATTAAATAACAAAAACTTGCTTTTTATTGCCAGTTTACTTACTTGGTTAAGTAAACCAAGGCAACTTTCCATATTTATAGATTAATATGTGGTTATTCTTAGGCAAAATACTACCATTGGTATTTGCAACTCTAGCCCTCAAGTGAATCGGGATATTTTTAAAAATATATCTCATTACAGAAATGCTAAATTATGTTTTTTTACAGGAGTTCACATTGGATTGCCCAAATTTATTTTGAGATCATCTGGCAAAGACAGACTTTTACCAAAAATGATGTTTATGAGAATGTCTGAAATTCTAAGCAATACCATAGCATTCTGTACATCAAAAATGGGGGTAGGGGTATCAGAGAATTAGCCATACTCTATTTAGAATAAGAGCATTCTCCTTAAGTACAGAGAAAATGAGCTATAAAAAGGGATTTTTTTTTGCTTTAAATTCTTCCCTTATATTCATACTTCTTTATTAAAAATGAAAAATGGTTCATATTTTAAAATGGAGTTTTTTAAGCAATGCCAAGTATGTTAACAGTCATGACTAACTTCCAGAGAATGGATGTCAAAAATCAAGAATAGAAAATGGAGAAGAGAAAATAGGATTAAAAGATTTTCTGATTAAGGTTGTCTTCATCACATCCAATAATCTAAATTGCCTCTCTCATAATATTGACACATAGATGAGTCAAAGACCAAACTAACTGTTACTGAAATGCCAAAATCTCTTTTTAACAGTGAGAAATCAAGCATATTGGTATGGTATTATTTTGGTTATTTTCAGTACCAAAGAACATTCCTGCCACTACTTTAAAATATGTTCTGTGTACTATTAAGCTTTTCATAGCAAGACAATAAATGAAACACTAAGCCAGGCAAACCAACTAAGTTGAGTATTCATAGTACACAACTGTCTTGAAGTAGCCTATTCATGAAGACTAGCATTATTGGAAAATTCCCATGTTCATCAGAAGAGCTGGTTTCTCCTACCCTCATTTAGTTTTATAGAAGACCTTATTCATATTCATCAACCTGCATCCCATTGTTAGCTACTGAGCAGTTGAGAGACATCCCTCCTCCAAATAAAAAGAGAGGGGGAAGGAAATGATACAGTGGAGATACACTCTATAAGATTAAAAAAAAAATTTCTATCTTCCAACAACTGCTCAGCTAGTAAAATGCTTTTTTTTTTTATTAATTAACGGAAAAAAAAGAAATTAACCCAACATTTAAAAATCATACCATTCTACATATGCAATCAGTAATTCTTAACATCATCACATAGATGCATGATCATCGTTTCTTAGTACATTTGCATCGGTTTAGAGGAACTAACAACACAACAGAAAAAGATATAGAATGTTAATGTAGAGAAAAGAAATAAAAATAATAATAGTAAAAACAAAACAAAACAAAACAAAAAAAACCTATAGCTCAGATGCAGCTTCATTCAGTGTTTTAACATGATTACTTTACACTTAGGTATTATTGTGCTGTCCATTTTTGAGTTTTTGTATCTAGTCCTGTTGCACAGTCTGTATCCCTTCAGCTCCAATTACCCATTATCTTACCCTGTTTCTAACTCCTGCTGGACTCTGTTACCAATGACATATTCCAAGTTTATTCTCGAATGTCCGTTCACATCAGTGGGACCATACAGTATTTGTCCTTTAGTTTTTGGCTGGACTCACTCAGCATAATGTTCTCTAGGTCCATCCATGTTATTACATGCTTCATAAGTTTATCCTGTCTTAAAGCTGCATAATATTCCATCGTATGTATATACCACAGTTTGTTTAGCCACTCTTCTGTTGATGGACATTTTGGCTGTTTCCATCTCTTTGCAATTGTAAATAACGCTGCTATAAACATTGGTGTGCAAATGTCCGTTTGTGTCTTTGCCCTTAAGTCCTTTGAGTAGATACCCAGCAATGGTATTGCTGGGTCGTATGGCAATTCTATATTCAGCTTTTTGAGGAACCGCCAAACTGCCTTCCACAGTGGTTGCACCATTTGACTTTCCCACCAACAGTGGGTAAGTGTGCCTCTTTCTCCACATCCTCTCCAGCACTTGTCATTTTCTGTTTTGTTGATAATGGCCATTCTGGTGGGTGTGAGATGATATCTCATTGTGGTTTTGATTTGCATTTCTCTAATGGCCAGGGACATTGAGCATCTCTTCATGTGCCTCTTGGCCATCCGTATTTCCTCTTCTGAGAGGTGTCTGTTCAAGTCTTTTTCCCATTTTGTAATTGGGTTGGCTGTCTTTTTGTTGTTGAGTTGAACAATCTCTTTATAAATTCTGGATACTAGACCTTTATCTGATATGTCATTTCCAAATATTGTCTCCCATTGTGTAGGCTGTCTTTCTACTTTCTTGATGAAGTTCTTTGATGCACAAAAGTGTTTAATTTTGAGGAGCTCCCATTTATTTATTTCCTTCTTCAGTGCTCTTGCTTTAGGTTTAAGGTCCATAAAACTGCCTCCAATTGTAAGTTTCATAAGATATCTCCCTATATTTTCCTCTAACTGTTTTATGGTCTTAGACCTAATGTTTAGACCTTTGATCCATTTTGAGTTAACTTTTGTATAAGGTGTGAGATATGGGTCTTCTTTCATTCTTTTGCATATGGATATCCAGTTCTCTAGGCACCATTTATTGAAGAGACTGTTCTGTCCCAGGTGAGTTGGCTTGACTGCCTTATCAAAGATCAAATGTCCATAGATGAGAGGGTCTATATCTGAGCACTCTATTCGATTCCATTGGTCGATATATCTATCTTTATGCCAATACCATGCTGTTTTGACCACTGTGGCTTCATAATATGCCTTAAAGTCAGGCAGCGCGAGACCTCCAGCTTCGTTTTTTTTCCTCAAGATGTTTTTAGCAATTCGGGGCACGCTGCCCTTCCAGATAAATTTGCTTATTGGTTTTTCTATTTCTGAAAAATAAGTTGTTGGGATTTTGATTGGTATTGCATTGAATCTGTAAATCAATTTAGGTAGGATTGACATCTTAACTATATTTAGTCTTCCAATCCATGAACAAGGTATGCCCTTCCATCTATTTAGGTCTTCTGTGATTTCTTTTAGCAGTTTTTTGTAGTTTTCTTTATATAGGTTTTTTGTCTCTTTAGTTAAATTTATTCCTAGGTATTTTATTCTTTTAGTTGCGATTGTAAATGGGATTCATTTCTTGATTTCCCCCTCAGCTTGTTCATTACTAGTGTATAGAAATGCTACAGATTTTTGAATGTTGATCTTGTAACCTGCTACTTTGCTGTACTCATTTATTAGCTCTAGTAGTTTGGTTGTGGATTTTTCCGGGTTTTCGACGTATAGTATCATATCGTCTGCAAACAGTGATAGTTTTACTTCTTCCTTTCCAATTTTGATGCCTTGTATTTCTTTTTCTTGTCTAATTGCTCTGGCTAGAACCTCCAACACAATGTTGAATAATAGTGGTGATAGTGGACATCCTTGTCTTGTTCCTGATCTTAGGGGGAAAGTTTTCAATTTTTCCCCATTGAGGATGATATTAGCTGTGGGTTTTTCATATATTCCCTCTATCATTTTAAGGAAGTTCCCTTGTATTCCTATCTTTTGAAGTGTTTTCAACAGGAAAGGATGTTGAATCTTGTCAAATGCCTTCTCTGCATCAATTGAGATGATCGTGTGATTTTTCAGCTTTGATTTGTTGATATGGTGTATTACATTAATTGATTTTCTTATGTTGAACCATCCTTGCATACCTGGGATGAATCCTACTTGGTCATGATGTATAATTCTTTTAATGTGTTGTTGGATACGATTTGCTAGAATTTTATTGAGGATTTTTGCATCTATATTCATTAGAGAGATTGGTCTGTAGTTTTCTTTTTCTGTAATATCTTTGCCTGGTTTTGGTATGAGGGTGCTGTTGGCTTCATAGAATGAATTAGGTAGTTTTCCCTCCACTTCGATTTTTTTGAAGAGTTTGAACAGAGTTGGTACTAATTCTTTCTGGAATGTTTGATAGAATTCACATGTGAAGCCATCTGGTCCTGGACTTTTCTTTTTAGGGAGCTTTTGAATGACTAATTCAATTTCTTGTGATTGGTTTGTTGAGGTCATCTATTTCTTCTTGAGTCAAAGTTGGTTGTTCATGTCTTTCCAGGAACCCGTCCATTTCATCTAAATTGTTGTATTTATTAGCGTAAAGTTGTTCATAGTATCCTGTTATTACCTCCTTTATTTCTCTGAGGTCAGTAGTTATGTCTCCTCTTCCATTTCTGATCTTATTTATTTGCATTCTCTCTCTTCTTCTTTTTGTTAATCTTGATAAGGGCCCATCAATCTTATTGATTTTCTCATAGAACCAACTTCTGGTCTTATTGATTTTCTCTATTGTTTTCATGTTTACAGTTTCATTTATTTCTGCTCTAATCTTTGTTATTTCTTTCCTTTTGCTTGCTTTGGGATTAGTTTGCTGTTCTTTCTCCAGTTCTTCCAAGTGGACAGTTAATTCCTGCATTTTTGCCTTTTCTTTTTTTCTGATATAGGCATTTAGGGCAATAAATTTCCCTCTTAGCACTGCCTTTGCTGCGTCCCATAAGTTTTGATATGTTGTTTCATTTTCATTTGCCTCGAGGTATTTACTAATTTCTCTTGCAATTTCTTCTTTGACCCACTTGTTGTTTAAGAGTGTGTTGTTGAGCCTCCACGTATTTGTGAATTTTCTGGCACTCCGCCTATTATTGATTTCCAACTTCATTCCTTTATGATCCGAGAAAGTGTTGTGTATGATTTCAGTCTTTTTAAATTTGTTAAGACTTGCTTTGTGACTCAGCATATGGTCTATTTTTGAGAATGATCCATGAGCATTTGAGAAAAAGGTGTATCCTGCTTTTGTGGGATGTAATATCCTATAAATGTCTGTTAAGTCTAGCTCATTTATAGTAATATTCAGATTCTCTATTTCTTTATTGATCCTCTGTCTAGATGTTCTGTCCATTGATGAGAGTGGGGAATTGAAGTCTCCAACTATTATGGTATATGTGTCTATTTCCCTTTTCAGTGCTTGCAGTGTATTCCTCACGTATTTTGGGGCATTCTGGTTCAGTGCGTAAATATTTATGATTGTTATGTCTTCTTGTTTAATTGTTCCTTTTATTAGTATATAGTGTCCTTCTTTGTCTCTTTTAACTGTTTTACATTTGAAGTCTAGTTTGTTGGATATTAGTATAGCCACTCCTGCTCTTTTCTGGTTGTTATTTGCATGAAATATCTTTTCCCAACCTCTCACTTTCAACCTATATTTATCTTTGGGTCTAAGATGCATTTCCTGTAGACAGCATATAGAAGGATCCTGTTTTTTAATCCATTCTGCCAGTCTATTTCTTTTGATTGGGGAATCAGTCCATTAACATTTAGAGTTATTACTGTTTGGATGATATTTTCCTCTGCCATTTTGCCTTTTGTATTATATATATCATATCTGACTTTCCTTCTTTCTACACTCTTCTCCGTATCTCTCTCTTCTGTCTTTTTGTATCTGACTCTAATGCTCCTTTTAGTATTTCTTGCAGAGCTGGTCTCTTGGTCACAAATTCTCTCAGTGACTTTTTGTCTGAGAATGTTTTAATTTCTCCCTCATTTTTGAAGGACAATTTTGCTGGATATAGGAGTCTTGGTTGGCAGTTTTTCTCTTTTAGTAACTTAAATATGTTATCCCACTGTCTTCTAGCTTCCATGGTTTCTGCTGAGAAATCTACACATAGTCTTATTGGGTTTCCCTTGTATGTGATGGATTGCTGCTCTCTCGCTGCTTTCAAGATCCTCTCTTTCTCTTTGACCTCTGACATTCTAACTAATAAGTGTCTTGGGGAACGCCTATTTGGGTCTAATCTCTTTGGGGTGCGCTGCACTTCTTGGATCTTTAATTTTAGGTCTTTCATAAGAGTTGGGAAATTTTCAGTGATAATTTCTTCCATTAGTTTTTCTCCTCCTTTTCCCTTCTCTTCTCCTTCTGGGACACCCACAACACGTGTATTTGTGCGGTTCATATTGTCCTTGAGTTCCCTGATACCCTGTTCAAATTTTTCCATTCTTTTCCCGATAGCTTCTGTTTCTTTTTGGAATTCAGATGTTCCATCCTCCAAATCACTAATTCTATCTTCTGTCTCTTTAAATCTATCATTGTAGGTATCCATTGTTTTTCCTTCTTTTCTACTTTATCCTTCACTTCCATAAGCTCTGTGATTTGGTTTTTCAGTTTTTCTATTTCTTCTTTATGTTCAGCCCATGTCTTCTTCATGTCCTCCCTCAATTTATCGATTTCGTTTTTCAAGAGGTTTTCCATTTCTGTTCGTATGTTCAGCATTAGTTGTTTCAGCTCCTGTATCTCATTTGAACTATTGGTTTGTTCCTTTGACTGGGCCATATTTTCAATTTTTTGAGCGTGATCCGTTATCTTCTGCTGGCATCTGGGCATTTGATCAGATTTCCCTGGGTGTTGGACCCAACAGGTTGAAAGATTTTTCTGTGAAATCTCTGGGTTCTGCTTTTCTTATCCTGCCCAGTAGGTGGCGCTCGTGGCATACGTTTGTCTGTGGGTTCCACCAGTAAAAGGTGCTGTGGGTCCTTTAACTTTGGAAAACTCTCGCCGTGGGGGAGGTTCGCCAGCCGAAGCGGCTTGGAAGAGTGTCAGCCGGCCCGGGGGTCCGAACGTGGGGAGGGTCGCCGGCCGCCGCAGCCCGGGAGAGCACCCGACCGAATTTCCTAGTCGGCCCGGGGCGCCAAGCGTGGCAGGAGGGCACCAGCCACCCAAGCCGGTGGGAGTGCACCGTTCCCAGCCGGACCGGGGAGTCACGTGTTTGGAAGGGACCCCCCCGGTCACCATTCTCCGCAGTCTGGGGATTTCCGACCCAACTCTGTCAGTTGGTCTGGGGGGCCTCGTGTGGTAGGGGCACCAGGCGCCGCGGCCCGAGGGGACTGCCTGCCCAATTCTGCCAGCTGGCCTGGGAAGGAGGAAGGGAGGGACTCCGGCCGCTTGCCGTCCCGCCTGGGAAAGCCCACGCCCCTCGGCGATCTCACCGGGGCTGGTTCTCCCAGACAGTCAGCCATTCCAGGATGGGGTACGCCGTCCCTTTGATCTCCATCGTGGCTCCGGGAGCTGCTCTGTATCGTCTCCACTCTCCCAGTAGCTGTTCTGGAGGAGGAAAGGTGAGGGTGGCAAGACTGTCGAGGATGGTGGCGGAGGAGCTGGTGAAGGCGGAAGAGGACACGGTGGTGGTTGGAGAGCCGCCGGAGCAGAAGGAGAAAGGGAATTATAAGATGGCGGATGGAGCGCTGCCGGAGCAGAAGGGGAAAGAGAAGGGCAAGATGGCAGTGGGAGCGCCACCGGTGGAGAAAGAGGAAGAGGGCGGCTAGATGGCGGCGGGAGCGCCGCCGGCGGAGAAGGGGGAAGAGGAGGGTTGGCTGGCTGGCGGCGGGAGCACCGCCGGCGGAGAAAGAGGGAGAGGAGAGGGAGAGGAGGGCTGGCTGGCTGGCGGCGGGAGCGCCAATGGTGGAGAAAAAGGGAGAGGAAAGGGAGAGGAGGGCTGGCTGTCTGGTGGCGGGAGTGCCGCCGGCGGAGAAAGAGGGAGAGGAGGGCTGGCTGGCTGATGGCGGGAGTGCCACCGGCGGAGAAAAAGGGAGAGGAGAGGGAGAGGAGGGCTGGCTGGCTGGCGGTGGGAGCACCGCCGGCAGAGAAAGAGGGAGAGGAGAGGGAGAGAAGGGCTGGCTGGCTGGTGGCGGGAGTGCCGCCAGCGGAGAAAGAGGGAGAGGAGGGCTGGCTGGCTGGCGGCGGGAGCACCGCCGGTGGAGAAAGAGGGAGAGGAGAGGGAGAGGAGGGCTGGCTGGCTGGCGGCGGGAGCGCCACTGGTGGAGAAAGAGGGAGAGGAGGGCTGGCTGGCAGGCGGCGGGAGCACCGCCGGTGGAGAAAGAGGGAGAGGAGAGGAAGAGGAGGGCTGGCTGGCTGGCGGCGGGAGCGCCGCCGGCAGAGAAAGAGCTATTTATTTTTAATCCATATGTTTTACTCATCTGTTCATAAGGTAGATAAAAGAAGCATCAGGCACAAGGTTTTCACAATCACACAGTCACATTGCGAAAGCTTTATCATTATACAGTCATCTTCGAGACACATGGCTACTGGAATACAGCTCTACTTTTTCAGGCACTTCCCTCCAGCCTCTTTGTTACACCTTAACTAAAAAGGTGATATCTGTTTAATGTGTAAGAATAACCTCCAGGATAACCTCTCGACTCTGAAATTTCTCAGCCATTGACGCTTTATTTTGTCTCATTTCTCTCTTCCCCGTTTTGGTTGAGAAGGTTTTCTCATTCCCTGGGTGCTGAGTCCTAGCTCACTCTAGAATTTCTGCCCCACGTTGCCAGGAAGTTCCACACCCCTTGGACCTGAAAGTAATGTCCCACGTAGAGAGGGGGAGGGCAGTGAGTTTGGATGTCATGTTGGCTGGTAGAGAGAGGCCACATCTGAGTTATAAAAGATGTTCTCTTGGGGGTGACTCTTAGACCTAATTTTGAGTAGGCTTAGCCTATCCTTTGTGGGGTTAAGTTTCATATGAACAACCCCCAAGATTGGGGGCTCAGTTTATTGCTTTGGTTGTGCCCACTGCTTGTGAGAATATCAAGAATTCACCACTTGGAGAAGTTGAATTTTCCCCCTTTCTCACCATTCCCCCAAGGGGACTTTGCAAATACTTTTTTATTCACTGTTCAGATCCTTCTGAAATTGATCAAGGCATCACTCTGGACAAACCTACAAAATCTCATGCCCTACTCAAGGTTCTATGTACTTACGGTATTCAATTAAGCTGTCCACATAAGTTATATTAAGAAATGCACTAGTCAAAATATAAATTTTGTACCTAATAAATATTTTTTGCTTTAGTCTCATACATTTTAAAAGATTAATTACTATCTATTTTCAACACCCTGCATTTTTCACATTCCTTTGTTCTTCCTCATACAAAACATTTTTAAATTTGCACATTTAGTCACTGTCATTATATACCCTAGGCATTCCTAGATTATAACATCTCAGTCTTTATCGTATATCTTTACTTCTGATTTCCTTTGTGCCCCCAGGCTTCCTCCCTCTATCATTCTCACATTCAGCTTTATTCAGTGTTCTAATATTATTGTATTAAAGTTAGGTAGTATTGTGCTATTCATTTCTGAATTTTTACAATCAGTCCCGTTGCGCAGTCTGTATCCCTTCAGTTCTAGTTACCCAATATCTACCCTATTTCTATCTCCTGATGACCTCTGTTCTTAACTGAAATTATCCAAGTTCATTCATTAATGTTAATTCATATTAGTGAGGGCATACGGTATTTGTCCTTTTGTTTCTGGCTTATCTCACTCGGCATAATGTCCTTAAGGTTCATCCATGTTGTTACATACTTCATAACTTCATTCTGTCTCACAGCTGCATAATAGTCCATCATATGTATATATCACAGCTTGTTTAGCCACTCCTCTGTTGATGGACATTTGGGCTGTTTCCATCTCTCGGCAGTTGTAAATAATGCTGCTATAAACATTGGTGTGCAAATGTCTGTCTGTGTCTTTGCCCTCATGTCCTCTGAATAGATACCTAGCAATGGTATTGCTGGGTCATATGGCAGTTCTATACTTAGCTTCCTGAGGAGCTGCTGAGGAACCGCCTTCCACAGAGGTTGTACCATTTGACATTCCCACCAACAGTGGATAAGTGTGCTTCTTTCTCCACATGCTGTCCAGTACTTGTCATTTTCTGTTTTATTGAAAATGGCCATTCTGGTTGGTGTGAGATGATATCTCATTGTGGTTTTGATTTGCTTTCCCTGATAGCCAGGGAAGTTGAGCATCTTTTCATGTGCCTTTTGGCCGTTTGTATCTTCTCTTCTGAGAAGTGTCTGTTCAAGTCTTTTGCCCATTTTGTAATTGGGTTGTCTGTCTTTTTTGTTGTTGAGTTGAACAATCTCTTTATGTATTCTGGATATTAGACCTTTATCTGATATATTGTTTCCAAATATCGTCTCCCATTGTGTAGGTTGTCTTTTTACTTTCTTGAAGAAGTACTTTGATGCACGAAAGTGTTTAATTATGAGGAGTTCCCATTTATTTCTTTCTTCAGTGCTCATGTTTTGGCTGTAAGGTCTAGGAAACTGCCCCCTACTATAAGATTTATAAGATATTTCCCTACATTTTCTTCTAACAGTTTTATTGTCTTAGATCTAATGTTTAGGTCTTTGATCCATTTTGAGTTAATTTTTTGTATAGGGTGTGAGGTGTGGATCCTCTTTCATTCTTTTGCTTGTGGATATCCAGTTCTCTAGTCACCATTTATTGAGGAGACTGTTCTGTCCCAGGTGAGTTGGCTTGACTGCCTTTTCAAAGATCAATTGTCCATAGATGAGAGAGTCTATATCTGAACACTCTATTTGATTCTGCTGGTCAGTATATCTGTCTTTATGCCAGTAACAGGTTGTTTTGACCACTGTAGCTTCGTAATAGCCTTAAAGTCAGGTAGTGTGAGACCTCCGACTTCATTTTTCTTTCTCAGGATACTTTTAGCTATTCGGGGCACCCTGCCCTTCCAGGTAAAATTTGGTTATTGGGTTTTCTATTTCTAAAAAGTAAGTTTTTGGGATTTTAACTGGTATTGCATTGAATCTGTAAATCAATTTAGGTAGAATTGACATCTTAACCTTATTTAGTCTTCCGATCCATGAACACAGTATGCCTTTCCATTTATTTAAGTCTTCTGTGATTTCTTTTAACAATTTCTTCTAGTTTTCTCTGTATAGGTTTTTTTGGTCTCTCTAGTTAAATTTATTCCTAAATATTTTATCTTTTGGTTGCAATTATAAATGGAATTTTTTTCATGATTTCCCCCTCAGATTGTTCATTACTAGTGTGTAGAAACACTACAGATTTTTCAGTATTGATCTTGTAACCTGCCACTTTGTTGTGCTCATTTATTAGCTCTAGTGGTTTTGCTGTAAATTTTTCAAGGTTTTCGACATATAGTATTGTATCATCTGCAAAGAGTGAGAGTTTTACTTCTTCCTTTCTAAATTTGATGCCTTGTATTTCTTTTTCTTGTCTAATTGCTCTGGCTAGAACTTCCCATACAATGTTGAATAACGATGGTGATAGTGAACATCCTTGTCTTGTTCCTGATCTTAAAGGGAAAGTTTTCAGTTTTTCCCCATTGAGGATGATGTTAGCTATGGGTTTTTCATATATTCCCTTTATCATGTTGAGGAAGTTTCCTTCTATTCCTATCCTTTGAAGTGTTTTCAGCAGGAAAGGATGTTGAATTTTGTCAAATGCCTTTTCTGCATCAATCGAGATGATCATGTGATTTTTCTGCTTTGATTTGTTGATATGGGGTATTACATTAATTGATTTTCTTATGTTGAACCATCCTTGCATACCTGGGATGAATCCTACCTGGTCGTGGTATATAATTCTTTTAATATGCTGCTGGATTTGAATTGCAAGAATTTTGTTGAGGATTTTTGCATCTATATTCATGAGAGAGGTTGGTGTGTAGTTTTCTTTTTTAATAATATCTTTGCCTGGCTTTGGTATGAGGGTGATGTTGGCTTCGTAGAATGAGTTAAGTAGCTTCTCCCCCCTCTTCAATTTTTTATGCTCAAACATAAAAATAACTGAGCATAATTGATACTAATTCTTTCTTGAATGTTCGGTAGAATTCACATGTAAAACCTTCTGGTCCTGGGCTTTTCTTTTGGGGGAGCTAAAGAAAATTCAGTTTCTTTAGTTGTGATTGGTTTGTTGAAGTCATCTATTTCTTCTCAAGTCAGTGTTGGTTGTTCGCGCCTTTTTAGGAAGTTGTCCATTTCATCTACATTATCAAGTTTATTAGCATAAAGTTGTTCATAGTATCCTGTCATTACTTCCTTTATTTCTGTGGGGTCGGTGGTTATGTCTCCTCTTCCATTTCTGATTTTATTTATTTGCATCCTATCTCTTCTTTTTGTCAGTCTCACTAAGGGTCCATCAATCTTACTGATTTTCTCGTAGAATGAACTTCTGGTTTTATTGATTTTCTCGATTGTTTTCATGTTCTCAATTTCATTTATTTCTGCTCTAATCATCATTATTTCTTTCCTTTTGCTTGCTTTGGGATTAATTTGCTGTTTTTTCTCTAGTTCTTCCAAGTGGACAGTTAATTCCTCAATTTTTACTCTTTCTTCTTTTTTGATATAAGTATTTATGGCAATACATTTCCCTCTTAGCACTGCCTTTACTGCATCCCATAAATTTTGATATGTCATGTTTTCATTTTCATTTGCTTCGAGATATCTACTGATTTCTCTTGTAATTTCTTCTTTGACCCACTGGTTGTTTAAGAGTGTGTTGTTGAGCCTCCATATATTTGTGAATTTTCTGGCACTCTGCCTATTATTGATTTCCAGTTTCATTCCTTTATGATCTGAGAAAGTGTTTTGTATGATTTCAATCTTTTAAAATTTATTGAGACTTGCTTTGTGACCCAGCATATGGTCTATCCTTGAGAATGATCCATGAGCTCTTGAGAAAAAGGTATATCTTACTGTTGTGGGGTATAATGTTTTATAAATGTCTGTTAAGTCTAGTTTGTTTATTGTATTATTCAAATTCTCTGTTTCTTTATTGATCCTCTGTCTAAATGTTCCGTGCATTGATGACAGTGGGGAATTGAAGTCTCCAACTACTATGGTAGATGTGTCTATTTCTCTTTTCAGTGTTTTCAGTGACTGCCTCATGTATTTTGAAGCATTCTGGCTTGGTGCATAAATATTTATAATTGCTGTGTCTTCTTGTTGAATTTTTCCTTTTATTAATACACAGTGTCCTTTGTCTCTTAACCATTTTACATTTGAAATCTAATTTGTTGGATATTAGTATAGCTACTCCTGCTCTTTTCTGATTGTTTTTTGCATGGAATATCTTTTCCCAACCTTTCACTTTCAACCTATGTTTATCCTTGGATCTAAGATGCGTTTCCTTTAGACAGCATATAGATGGGTCCTGTTTTTTAATCCATTCTGCCAGTCTGTGTCTTTTGATTGGGGGAGTTTAATCCATTAACATTTAGTGTTATTACTATACAGGCAGTACTTTCTTCTACCATTTTGCCGTTTGGATTTTATATGTCATATCTAATTTTTCTTCTTTTTATCTTTGCTGATAGTCTTCCTTTCTACACTCTTCTCCACACCTCTCTCTTCTGTCTTTTCATATCTGTCTCTAGTGCTCCCTTTAGTATTTCTTGCAGAGCCAGTCTCTTGGGCACAAATTCTCTCAGTGATTTTTTTTGTCTGAAAATGTTTTAATTTCTCCCTCATTTTTGAAGGACAGTTTTGCTGAACATAGAATTCTTGGTTGGCAGTTTTTCTCTGTTAGTAATTTAAATATATCATCCCACTGTTTCTGTCCTCTATGGTTTCTGCTAAGAAATCTACACATAGTCTTATTGGGCTTCCCTTGTATATGATGGATTGCTTTTCTCTTGCTGCTTTCAAGATTCTATTTTTCTCTTTGACATCTGACATTCTGATTACTAAGTGTCTTGGAGTTCATCTGTTTGCGGTATGCTGTACTTCTTGGATCTGTAATTTTAAGTCTTTCATAAGAGTTGGGAAATTCTCAGTAATAACTTCCTCCATTAGTTTTTCTCCTCTATTTCCTTTCTCTTCTCCTTCTGGGACTTCTTGTTGTCATTCAATTCCCTGAGTCCCTGCTCATATTTTCCCAATCTTTTCCCTGTATTTTCTTTTGCTTGTCGTTTTTCAGATGTCCCGTCCTCCAGTGCACCAATCCTATCTTCTGCCTCTTGAAATCTGACATTGTAGGTTTCCATTGTTTTTTTCATTTCTTCTACTGTGCCTTTCACTCCCATAAGTTCTGTGAGTTATTTTTTCAGACTTTCAATTTCTTGTTTTTGTTCATTCCTTGCCTTCTTTATATCCTCCCTCAATCACTTAATTTGATTTTTGATGAGATTTTCCATGTCTGTTTGAACATTCTGAATTAATTGTTTCAACCCCTGATTCTCATTTGAATTGTTGGTTTGTTCCTTTGACTGGGCCATATCTTCAATTTTCCTAGTATAATTTGTTATTTTTTGCTGGCGTCTCAGTATCTAATTACCTTAATTAGTTTATTCTGGAGTGTTTTTTTTTCACTTTTTTTTACCTAGGATTTTCTTGCTGGATGACTTTGTTGTCTATCTGTTCTTTGACATTGAGTTTAGCTTATTTTGGACCTCTAGCTTAGGTTTTGTTTAACAGAGGAGAACTTTTCAGTTCTTGTTTTCTTGTTTCTTGCCCTACCTGTAGCACACAAGCATTTTTTAATGAAGGACTTTTTATCTTAAAATTGGAGCTAGAGGGCTCAACCAAAGGGGGACTTCTTTGTCACTGGACAAAGTAAAGATCAAACTGAAATATAAAGGCTGTTATGCTTTACTTATTGCTCATCTTTATGGAATGGGTTATTATTTAGTATGTATGATGCTGGACCCTTAATTGGCAATATTTTCAATTAGTGTTATTCTAGAATATGTTTAATTCTTAAACCCAGCATCCTTAATGATGATTAATCAATGAGTATGATTATCTGGGGACCCAAGGTCATTAAAAAAATTAGAAAGAAAGCATCTATTATATTATCCTCTTTTTCCAGGCAAGAAAATTGAGACTTGAATATGGAAAGTGAGATAACTGTGGTGGAGGTGGAATTAGAACCCAAGTCTTCTAATTCTCAATTATTTCTATTCTATGCCACGTTTGTTGAATATCAGTTACAGTCCCACACTATAGTGTGATTTTCACAGGTTCCTGAATTATATAGATATCTCAAAACAGTATGGCTCCAGACTATTGTGGTTTTGTATGTGTATGGCTATTTTTTCCTTTTCTGTGTTTCCACATTATTACTCTTTAAATTGCTTTGGGGGAAAAAATTCAGGAGATCTGGGCACTGATCCCAATGCTTCTACCAGCTAGATTTGTAACTTTAGCAAGTCAGTTTATTTTTCTACATGTCAGTGTCCCCTGTAAAATGAAAGGGAGGTCAGGGCTAATCTCTGCCCTTGCCATTCTGTAAGAGCATCTTCAGTAATTTCTTGTGTCCTTATTTATGTACATGAACACAGCAACAGCATGATATTTAACTAACCTAAATCAGATGTTGTATTAGTTAGGGTTCTCTAGAGAAACAGAGTCAACAGGAAATATTCATAAATATAAAATTTATAAAAGTGTCTAACGTCACTGTGGGAACATAGCGTCCAAAATCTGTAGGGCAGGCTGTGAAGCTGATGATTCTAATGGAGGGTCTGGGTGAACTCCACAGGAGAGGCTCGCTGGCCCCGAAGGAGGAAGAGAACCTGTCTCTTCTGAATCCTCTGTAAAAGGTTTCCAGTGATTAGATCAAGCATCACTCATTAAAGAAGATACTCCCCATGGCTGATTACAAATGGAATCAGCTGTGGAGGTAGCCGATATGATCATGATCTAATTCTATGAAATGTCCTCATAGCAGAAGACAGGCCAGCACTTGCCCAACCAGACAAACAGTTACCACCACCTGGCCAAGTTGACACATGAACCTGACCATTGCAGATGTTATCCCTGTTTTTTTTCAAAACCCTTTAATAGCTTCCCATTGCACCCGGAATAACATCCAGATTTACCACCATGGCTTAAAAAGTCCTATATAATGTGAACCTTGCATATTGTGCAATGGTATCTCATACTACTCTCCTCATCTCTTACATCATTCTAGCCATACTAGTTTTTCTCTTGTACAAGCCAAGCTCTTGCCAGCCTTAAGGGCTTTGCTCTCATTGTTTCGTCTGACTGACATGCTTTTTCCTCTGATCTGCCTGATAGCTAGCTCGTTGTCATTCAGATCGCAGCTTAAATATCATCTAAGAATCTTCCCTCACCACTGAGTCTAAAGTAGGACCCAAACACTCTGTCTTATAACTCCATTTTAATTCATTGCTTAGCACTGCACATCTATCTGATATTTTTCTTCTAGTCTATTTTTTGTCTCTCCTCTCAAGAATATAAGTTTTGTAAGCCCAGGGATCTTATTTGTTTTGTTTTCTGATGTGTTTTTAGCACCAAAGAGTATCTGGCACATAATAGGCCCTCAGTAAATCTTAGTTTGATGAATGAAGTTTTCAAGTTTCCGAATGTCTGTTTAATGGGGTAAGGTGCATAAGCATTATAATAGCTAACTATTTGATGTCTTTGTTTATTTTTTAATATATTTTTTGGAAATCTTCACACACATACAGCCCATAGATAGTATACAATCAATGGCTCGCAATATCATCACGTAGTTGTGTATTCATCACCATAATTTTTGGAACATTTGCATCACTCCAGAAAAAGAAAAAAAAAAACAGTCATACATCTCATACCTGTTACCCCTCTCTCTCATTGACAGCTAGTATTTCAGGCTACCCAATTTTTTATCCATTATCTCCCTCATTATTTTTTTATTCCTATTTTTGTACTCTTCTTTCCCTGCCCTGGACAAAAGGAGCATCAAACACAAGGTTTTCACAATCATACAGTCACATTGTGAAAGCTACATAGTTACACAATTGTCTTTAAGAATTAAGGCTACTTGAACACAGTTCAACAGTTTCAAGTACCTCCCTCCAGCCACTCCAATACACCATAAACTAAAAAGAGATATCTATATAGTGCATAAGAATAACCTCTCGACTCTATTTGAAATCTCTCAACCAATTAAACTTTATTCTTGTCTCATTTCTCTCTTCCACCTTTTGGTCAAGAAGGCTTTCTCAATCCCGTGATGTGGCGTCCCAGCTCATTCCAAGAGTTCTGTCCCATGTCGCCAGGGAGATTTCCATCCCTGGGAGTCATGTCCCATGTAGTGAGGAGGGTAGTGAGTTCACTTGCCAAGTTGGCTTAGACTCTCTTCGGCCACATCTGAGAAACAAAAGAGGTTCTCTAAGGGTAACTCTTAGGCATAATTATAAGTAAGTGTAGCTTCTCCTTTGTTGGAATAAGTTTCATAGGATGACCCCCCCTAAGATTGAGGGCTCAGCCTGTTGAATTGATTGTCCCCACTGCTTGCAAGAATATCAGGAATTCCCCAGATGAGGAAGTTGAATTTTTCCTCTTTTCTCCCCAGTCAGCCAAGGCGACTTTTCAAATGCTTTCTTATGCTCTGCTTAAATTACTCTGGAGTATGTGGGTGCATCACACTAATCTATACAAACCAACGAGGTCAATCTCACACCCTATTCAAGATTCCATGTAATTATGATGTTCAAATAAACTGACCATACAGGTTAAATTAGATAATGTACTACCCAAAATATAAATTTTGCATCAAATAAATGTCTCTCCCTTTGGTTTCACACAAAAGTTGAAGTTTTAAAACATGGACCATCTCATCATTTACCCTGTATTCTTATCTATCTTGGTCCTATCCAAATCAGCTTCATTCATACCTCTAGTTGAAGTCTGATCACTTTTTCAACTGTTTTAACAGTTGCCATGTGGGGTAATGTTGATTTCCATAGCTTCAGAGCTCTAACTGAGAGTCTCAGGTATCACATAAATATCTGAAGTTTCAGGGAACGACCAGGTTATACACAAATAGTTCAATATCTCAGAATTTAGAAATACTAGTTACAACTCCTGAATATATGTGGCTGCTGTAAGAGCTTACAATCTAGGACCCTTTACTCTAGGCCCCAACCTGATAATCCATGCTCTCGACTTCAATTCTTCAATTTTGTATATTATAGTTAGTCCATTTGAGTGAGGCATGATAATATTTGGCTTCATGGTTTTTTTTTTTACATGGGCAGGCATCGGGAATCAAACCTGGGTTCTCTGGCATGGCAGGCAAGCATTCTTGCCTGCTGAGCCACTGTGGCCCGCCCTTGATGTTTTTTTGATGGCCAAGTTCATGGTTGTCTTCCTAATGATTGAGGCTTCAAGAGCTCTCACTTAGATAAAATCGAACATTACTGTTAGGTCGGGGGAATAAGGGAGGGCTCTGTGGCTGGAATCATGACGTCACTCCAGGACGAGAGGTGAACCGTTAACAGTCAAGGTCCTTGGGCAGCAAACAGCTATTCACGGACATCTAACCACCCGCTGCTCAACCCACTAGCATAATAATCCTTTGTTTAATGTGCCACCCCTTTCATGTCATCACCTGACCCCTGCCCTTAAAAACTGCACTCGCCAAAGCCGGGGCATGAACTCACCTCATAGCGAACACAGCCAATAAAGCATGCTCATTTGCAATCCTTTTGTCTACTTTCCTTTCTCTCAATTGCCTTATATCTTAAAACCTTTCAATTACTAAAGTAACCATGCAACAATTTAGCAGATCCTGCTTGGCTCAATAGCAATTCTGTGTTTAATAAGAAAAGACATAGTTGTTTATTTCATGCAAGGATTCTGAGTTTCACCTATGATACTGAGATAATGCTGTTCTTTCTTTGTAGTCCATCTGCTGCAAGAAAATTTGTAGAGGAAGGAATTAAAACATTAGAAGGTAAGTATGTACCATAGGTCACTGCTTCCAGGATAAATATAGTCCTGAAGGACCAGTAATGCCTGACAAACTTTCTCACTCGTAGATAGAAAATAAGATTTCCTTTTTAACTCTGAAATGGAAAGTAGATATAGGGTGTAGTTTCTTTTATCATTTTAAAAATTTTTAGAAGAAAAGAAAGGCAAGAAGTGACTTCTTGGTTAAAAGGTAATGAAGAAGTTATTTGCAGATTTTTTAAGATTCAAATTTCCTTTGTTTCTTTAATAAAATTTTGGACAACAGGTCAGCCTTAAAAACTAAGTTTCATATATTGGGAAAGTTACCCTGAGAGGTTGTAGACTCTTTCAAATAAATGATAAAAATAGAGCTTAAATCAAGGCATTATAAAATATTTTCCTTAAACTTAATATGGGCTGCCCTTTAAATATAATTTACTTATTATTGCTTTTCAATGGAATATTCCATGTATATGGATTCATACACTACATCTGTGGCATCTGAGTTTTAATAATTGTGGGTTCAACTATTTGCAGGCAACCAAAATATCTAGATGGACAGGATTTAGAGACTGATCTGGTTTGAATCCCATCTCTACCACTTTATTAGATGGGTGACTTTGCTGCTTTAATTTTTTTAGTCACAAAATGGGAATCATAATTTTTGCCTCCTACAATTTAATGCAATAATGTATGTAAAGCACTTAACACAGTGTTTGGTACTTAGTAAATACTTAAAAATGGTAACTGGCTCTTAAGAATATGTTTAGTTAGTAGTCGTGGTACTAGTCAAGAATTTGTGTGAGTCGTAGGACTAGAGAATGAACTAAAAATCTGCATCTCAAACAGGGTTTTGCTTTTCTGCTTGTGGCATGTATAGTTTATCTGAGTGAAATGATATGCTAAAGAGGTCAAGGATTTGTGGGTCTCTCAAAGTATTCAGTTGTATCTCTTGGATAGTCAATTACAAGAAATAAAAAACTTAAATTGTCTGATCCACATTTATACAATAATTATCTGTTTATGTATTCAGTCATATACTTCAGTGTTTTTGTACACACAATTATGAGAAATATTGAGTACTTCATGTATCATGGAGATGCTTATTTTTCATCTTCAGAGGAAATTTATATGTTTGTGAGTATAAAGATGATTATTAGCAGTTGCTTTTGAAGTATTCTTATCTTACTGTTTCTTTAACAAGTCTCATTTCTGTACGTGTGGCTCATGCCCAATAAAGGAAGGAACTAAGTCACTTTTAGACTTAAGATATGATGTTATAACTGATTTTTTAATTAAAAATGAAGACAACACCTTTCCTTTCAACAGAATATTTAACACCTTATTTACACAGATATTCAGTAAATACTACCGAATGAATGAGAGAATAAAAGACTTATAAATAAACTTAGTCATAAAACATTATTCAGAAGTTTTGATTGCTACTGCTTTTATTAACAGTAAATTAAGAAATAAAGATTCTTACCAAGATGCTTTTTGATATAGTCAGTGAAATTTGCCATGATCCTGTTATGTTTTATCTATTTTTTTGTAACTAAAATGTAAAATTTTGATTAAATATATAAAAATGATCATGAAATCAGAAGTTTTTCTACATTGATTTAGAGTCACTTCCATCTAGTTCTTAGTATCTGAAACTTTTTTCTCATTGTCTTTTTAATTTTTTTTTACTTTGCCACTATTCCTTTTTATTTTTTTATTTATTGGTATGGGCAGGCTCCAGAAATCAAACCTGGGTCTCTGAGAACTCTTGCCTGCTGAGTCACCATGGCCCACCCCCTCTCATTGTCTTTTTAAAGTTCTTTCAGTAATTGTTTTCCTAGGCATTTCTTAATAAAAAGGGTCACTATATTTAGAATGTTTTCCAAAAAATGTGTAAATTAAGATCTCAATTTTTTATTTATCTTCTACACAGATCTTAGAAAAAATGAAGATAAATTGAATCATCATCAGCGAATTGGGCTGAGGTAATAAGATAGGAAATTTTCTTTGGGCACTTGATGCTAATAAAAATTAAAATTTTTATAGTCCTTTCATGTATCATAGTAATTTCAGAGTTAGCTAAATATAACCAGTTTTCTATTCAGAAATGCTAAATTTGTGGTGGGCTTTCGTAAAGTATATGTCTGCATACACATGTTTATTATTGCTTTTTAGCTTGTTTGCTTATTTGGAGGATTTCCTACGTGCTCTCTCTTTTTTATTTTTTTTATGGAGATGATATTCACATACCATACAGTCCATCCAAAGTATACAGTGGCTCACAATAGTTTTCTATTTATCACTCTGATCATTTTTAGAACATATGTATCACTCCAAAAAAAGAAATAGAAAGGAAAAAAGAAAAACCCCATACATCCCATACATCCCTCTTACTTACCACTAGAATTGCAGTCTACCCATTTTTTTATCCCTTATAACCCCCCTATTATTTATTTGCCTTATTTTTTTACTCATCTATCCATACCCTGGATAAAGGGAATGTCAGCCACAAGGTTTTCACAGTCACATAGTCACATTGTAAAAGCTATATAGTTACACAATTGTCTCCAAGAATCAAGGCTACTGGAATATAGTTAAACAGTTTCAGGTATTTCCTTCTAGCTGTTCTAATCCGCTAAAAGCTGAAAAGGGATATCTATATAATGCATAAGGATAACCTCCAGGATAACCTCTTGACTCTATTTGAAATCTCTCAGCCACTGAAACTATTTTGTCTCATTTCCATCTTCCCCCTTTTGCTCAAGAAGGCTCTCTCAATCCCATGACGCCGGGTCCAGGCTCATCCCTGGGAATCCTGTCCCACATTGCCAGGGAGATTTACACACCTAAGAGTCATGTCCCACATAGTGGAGGAAGGCAGTGAGTTCATGAGTTTGTCCATGAGACAGAGGCCACATCTGAATAACAAAAGATGTTCTCTGGGAGTGATTCTTTTTTAAGTAAGCTCAGCTTCTCCTTTGCAGTAATAATTTAGGGTGATCCTCAAGTTTGAGGTCTCAGTCTATTAAATTTGTAGTTTCCAATGCTTGCGAGAGTCAAGAATTTCAAAGTTGGTGAAGTTGAATATTTACTCCTTTCTCCCCAGTTCACTATTTACTCCTTTCTCCCCAGTTCACAAGGGGCTCTGCAAATTCTTTTGTATTCTCTACCCAAAGTACTCTGGGATGTATCGGGGCATCATGCTAACCTGTACAAACCAACAAAATTTCACTCCCTATTCAAGATTCCATGTAATTATGCTGTTTGAATAAACTGACCATAAAGTTAAATTGGATAATGCACTACCAAAAGTAGAATTTTCCTGCAATCTCTTGACTTTAGTGAGGCACTTCATGTCAAAATACATAGGACTGGTGCGTTAGTCAGTCAGCTCATGTTTATTTGGTGCTTACAATGTACAAAACACTGCACTAGGTATGGGGTAAGAGTATAAAGTAGTTCAGTGTAGCTCTTATGAAAAGCTAAATTTTTTTTAAGTAAAAAAAAAAAAAAAACCCAAAACCTAAGTAATGGTATAGGAATAACTAGTAATCATGCTTTTATATCAACATCAGTAATTATTTTGTGTCTCAGATATAATTTGGGAATTTCCTTTCTCATTTGTTCATTATAATGCATTGTACATAAGATTTTATGTATTTCCCATAATCTTACATAGTTTTGTTTTACAGTTTAGTCCCAATAACCTTTTGAACTTTCCTGCTTATGCTTACCATAATATTTTTAAACTTAAATTGCCTTTCCAAAATTTTGAGCCAGTAAGAGATCAAGATGGTGTGGTTGTCACTTTCCTTGCATTCACATAGTAAGTGGAGGTCTTCTCAAGAACCTGGTGGCTTTGAGAATTGGTTTTGAACTAGTGCTTTTGAGGCATCATTCTCAGACATATTCTTAGATATTATTTCATGCTGAGATAATATTTTTTAACCACTTTATCAAGATATAATTCACATAACTGTATAATTCACATTTAAAGTGTACAATTCATTCGTTTTTAGTATATTCACAGAGTTGTGTAACAACCACTACTGTCAATTTTAGGACATCTTCATCACCCCAGAAAGAAATCCTGTACCATTAACAATCACTCCCCAGTTCCACTAATTTAGGTCTCTATATATTTACCTATTCTGCACATTTCATATAAATTCAGTCATTTCATGTGTGGTCTTTTGTGACTGAATTCTTTTACTTAGCTACGTTTTCAAGGTTCATCACTGTGGTAGGCTAATTTTTTAAAATATAATAATTTTGTAGGATTTAAGAGCAGTAAACTGTAATTCCTGGACTTGCCATTAGAGAGCAGTGTAGTTTGGCAATATACATTAACTTAAATATTTACTCTTTCTTGGAATGTGAATGTGAAGTTTATATATAAATAAATATAGATTTGTAGTCTCTGGAATGTTACGAAGGATGACACTTAAGAATTTTGATCCAAGATAAGGAATAAGGAATAAATCTTCCCTCCCCAATCTTATTGTTTTAATGAATTCTAGTCTTAATTTTTGAGTGATCTACTAGAATAAGGACATTTGTTATAGTAGGAAATTTGTAAGGAAACTTAAAGTTTACAAAAATCTTTTGTCTACTTATCTGTCTTTATAGATATTTTGAGGACTTTGAAAAAAGAATCCCTCGTGATGAGATGTTACAAATGCAAGTAAGAGTGTGCTGAATTATATTCTTTGATTAGAATTGAGAAAGTCATCTGGGGAGAAGTCACGCTTGGATTGCTGACCTACATTTTTCTTCTGCTAGGATATTGTACTAAGTGAAGTTAAAAAAGTGGATTCTGAATATATTGCTACAGTCTGTGGCAGTTTTAGAAGAGGTAAAGTACTTCCTAATGTTATGTTATTTCTGCCTTGACATTAACATTGCCTAATGTATACAAAAGGCATAGATCAGAAAGATGTCGTTTGTGTTACTTCATTGACTCACTAAGACTCTGTAGTATTAGCTAAGTTTATTTGTTTATAGATGGGAATCTGTTATTAAAAATCGGAGGTAGTTCATCCTGATTTTATTTTTCAACAATATTGTAATATCTAGTTTTACCAAATTTATAAAATAATTTTACATATATCAAAATCCTAATACTGGTTGTCTTTGGCTAGCTGCTTCTGAAGTGATTGGTTTTTACTTTTTTTCCAAGTTTTCTATAATGGATCCAATAATGATGTCTCAGCAGCACCAGTTTAAAACCAATTCTCACAGCCACCAGGTTCTTGAGAACACCTCCACTTACTACTACGTGAATGCAAGGAAAGTGAGAACCACACCATCTTGGTCTCTTACTGGCTCAGAATTTGGGAAGAGTAGTATAGGTTTTAAAATGCCAACTTTTAAAACTGGAATAGAAAAACTTTATTTAAAACTCTTTAGAATGGGTACCTGACCAACTCTCTGAGCCAACTGTGGAGTTTTGCATAGGATATAGGTGATGAGTTATCAGAAATACTCTAAGTAGCTGCTGTATGTATCCTGAGTTGAGGAGAGGAAAGGACTATTTCCATAATTCCTGACATATACAGAAAGAACTTTGGATTGGAGTCAAAAAGTCTGGGGCCAGATCTGAGGTCAAATCGACTACCACTGTTTGATTTTAGGTACCTGTCTTTCCAAATCCTAGTTTCCACATTTGTTCAAGTATGTCTGTGTGTCAGAAATACCTAGGAAACTTTAAAAAAACTTACAGATTGCTGTACCCTTCTTCAAACCAACTAAATAAGAATCTCCTTGGGTGGGACCTTAGAATCTGTATTTTTGTAGGATAGAGTTTGATGCACAGCAAGCCAGATGCATTCTCAGTGAAATATGACAACTTCCTGGATTTATTTGTTTATATTTATAATTATATTTTATTTTCTATTATTGAATGGGTTATGTGGTTATATATTTCAATATAAAAAGGTATATGCTAAGAATTCTCACTTCCATCCTGTTCTCATTCACTCTATCCAGCCTCTCCTACCATTGTCTCATTGTAAGAACTTATGTGTTCTTCCAGTGTTTCTGCATATAGAGACAACTAAATATGAGTGTGTATTCTTGGTTCCCCTCTTCCCCTTCCCTTTCTTGCACAGTGGTAACATACTGTATATGTAATAACCAACCTTCTTTTTTTTTTTCTGAATAAACATTCTTGAAATCTTTCCGTATCAGTATGTAGAAAGCTGCCTTATTTTCTTTTACAACTGCATTCTATTCCCTTGTATGGATGTACCATACTTTATTCAGTTCCATGTTGGTGGATATGTGGGTAGATAAGTGGTGAAAGGTATTCAGCTTTTAGGAGAAAGAACCAAATGAGAAGAAAAGAAGTTGATAGAATTTTCTTTGTTAAAATAGTTTCCAGGGGTATCCTGGGATAGGGCCTATTCAATCTAGTTTTCTTTTTATTTAAATATGTTGTTAACGAATATTGATGAATAAATATTGATGAATCAGTTGATGAATCAATTGATGATCTGGAGACACTACAAGAACTTCAGTCACCAAAAGCATATTTTGTATATATTGTTCTTTTCAAAATGGAAAGAGAGGAGAGGAAAAAAGGGATTATTTTATGCCAACTGTGTGCCAGGCACTATGCTAGATACTTATTCATATGTCCTTTTTTAAGTGCTTAACAGCCTATGAAATAGTTTTCAGGCAAGGAACTGAGATCTAGTGGAATACAGTGCTTACTTACAATACTGAAAAAAAACATTTAAAGTAAAAAAAAAAAATCCCCCTAAAGTGAGACAAATTTCATAGTACATACTAAAAGAAAGGTTTGATCAGCTTTTTATAACTTACCAAAAGATGGATAGTTGTAGAACTGGGGCTGTGAACCGAAGTCTGACTTTTAACAGATTCCAGCACCCCTTCCTAACAAAAACCCTTAGAAAAGTGGGAGTAGAAGGAAATTTCCTCAACATGATAAAAAAACATATGTGAAAAATCCATAGCTAGTATCGTAATGATGAAAGACTGAAAACTTTCCCTGTAAGATCAGGAACAAGGGACAAGGATGCCGACTGTCATCGCTGTTATTCTACATTGTACTGGAATCTCTAACCAGGGCAGTTGGGCAAGAAAAAGAAAGACAAGGCATCTCAATTGGAAAGGAAGAAGTAAAACCTTTCCCTATTTGTAGATGACATGATTCTATATATAGATAATGTTGAAAAATCTACAACAAAGCTACTAGAGATATTAAACAAATTTAGCAAAGTGGTGGGTACAAAATCAACATGCAAAAATCAGTAGTGTTTCTTTACACTAGTCATGAACAATCTGAAGAGAAAATCAAGAAAAAATTCATTTAAATAGCAACCAAAAGAATCAAATATCTAGGAATAAATCTAACCAAGGATGTAAAGACTTATACATGGAAAACTATGAAACTGCAAAAACGAATCAAAGAAGATCTACATAATAGAAGGACATTCTGTGTTCATGGGTTGGAAGATTAAGTATTGTTTAGATGTCAGTTCTACCCAAAGTGATTTACAGATTCAACACAACCCCAATCAAAATTCCAACAGCCTTCCCTGCAGAAATGGAAAAACCAAACATCAAATTTATTCAGAAGGGAAGGGATGCCAAATAGCCAAAGCCATCTCGAAAGAGAAGAATGAAGTTGAAGGATTCACACTTTCCAATTTAAAAACTTGTATCAAAACTACAATAATCAAGACAGCAACGTACATGGACAGACATATAGACCAATGGAACCAAATTGAGAGTTCAGAAATATACCCTCATATCTATAGCCAATTGATTGGGTGTTAAGTCCACTCAGTGGGGAAAGAGTAGTCTCTTCAACAGAGACTGGTGTTGTCTCTGGTGCTAGGAAAACTGGATGCTAACATGCAAAAGAATGAAGGTGGATTCCAACTTCATGCCATATACAAAACAACTCAAAATGAATCGAAGATCTAAATATGAAACCAAAACCTAAAACTCTTGAAGAAAGCATAGGGAAGCATCTCCTGGACCTTGTGTTAGGCTGCAGTTTCCTAGACCATACACTAAAAGTATGAGAAACAACAACAACAAAAAAAATTAAGGGGACTTCATCAAAATTAAAAGCATGTGTATATAAAAGCACTTCATCATGACAGTAAAAAACAACCCACAGAATGAGACAGTAAAAGTCAACCTATAGAATGAGAGAAAATATTTGGAAATCACATGTATCTATAAGAGAATTCACATATCTAACATATCTAATATCTAATATTTCCAAAAAGTATTTGGAAACCACATATCCGATAAAGGTTTAATATCCAGAATATATAAAGAGACCCTACAACTCAAAAAAGGACAAACAACCCAATTAAAAATGGGCAAAAGACTTGAATAGACATTTTTCCCAAGAAGATATCCAAATGGCTAATAAGCACATGAAAAAATGCTCAACATCTTTAGTCATTAGGGAGATGCAAATCAAAACCACAGTGAGATACTGTTTCTCACCTGTGCTGGTTTGAAGTGATGTACGTACCCTAGAAAAGCCATATTTTAATCCTAATCCTATTTTGTAAAGGCAGCCGTTTCTTCTAATCCCTACTAAGCATTGCATGTTTAAAACTGTAATTAGATCATCTCCCTGGAGATGTGATTTAATCAAGTGTGGTTGTTAAAATGGATTAGGTTGAGATGTGTCTCCACCCATTTGGGTGGGTTTTAATTAGTTTACTGGAATCCTGTAAAAGAGGAAACATTTTGGAGAAGAGGAGATTCAGAGAGAGCAGAGCAGAACGACATAGCCACGAGAAGCAGAGTCCACCAGCCAGCAACTTTTGGAGATGAAGAAGGAAAATGCCTCCCGGGAAGCCTCATGAAACTGGAAGCCAGGAGAAGAAGCTAGCAGATGACACAATGTTCACCATGTGCCCTTCCAGATGAGAGAAGAACCCTACCATGTTCACCATGTGCCTTTCCAGATGAACACAGAGAGGATCTCTGTGTTCGCCATGTGACCTTCCACTTGAGAGAATCCCTGAACTTCATTTGCCTTCTTGAACCAAGGTATCTTTTTTCTGGATGCCTTTGATTGGACATTTCTATAGACTTGCTTTAATTGGGACATTGTCTTGTCCTTAGAACTGTAAACTAGCAACTTATTAAATTCCCCTTTTTAAAAGCCATTATGTTTCTGGAATATTGCATTCTGGCAGCTAGCAAACTAGAACAACACCCATTAGAATGGTTTAAAAATGGAAAATTATAACCATTGGAGTCGATGAGGAGAAATAGGAGCATTAGTTCATTATTGGTGGATATGTAAAATGATATAGACACTGTGGAAAACAGTATGGAGGTTCCTCAGAAGGTTAAGTATAGAACAGTTATATACCCAAAAGAATTTAAAAAGGTACTCAAACAGTTATACTGATGTTCATAGTGGCATTATTCACAACACCAAAAGATGGGAGCATTCCAAGTTGTCCATCAGGAGATGAAATGTGGACTATACATACAATGGAATATTCAGCTGTAAAAAATGAACTTCTGATACATATGACAACATTGATGATCCTTGAGGACATCATGTTGAGTGAAATAAGCTGGACACAAAATGACAAATATTGTATGATCTCACTGATATGAAATAATTGCAGTAAGCAAATTTATAGACTAGAAACTAGAATACAAGTTACCAGGAGCCAGGATGTGGGTAAAGAATGGATAGATAATGCTTAACTGTTACAGTGTTTGTTTGGAGTGATGGAAAAGTTTTGGTAATGAATGTTGGTGATGGTAGCACAACATTTGTGAATGTGATTACCACTGAATTATATGTTTGAATGTGATTAAATGGGACATTTTAAGTTGCGTATATATTAAAAGAATAAAATTAAAAAAAATAGTACATACAAGCAAACAGTTGAATACTAGTGTAAGCTATGGACTATAGTCAATGGTACAATTATAATTATTTTGTTTCATCAATTGTAACAAAGGTACCACGCAATGCAAAGTATTAATCATAGGGAAAAATTGTGTGTGTGTGTGTGGGAAATATATGGGAACTCTGTATTTTCTGCATGATTTTTCTATAAACCTATAATTTCTCTAATAAAAATTTTTTTAAAATCCCAAGTCATTACAAAGTGCCATGTCCTTATCCGTGGCACCATAATAGTAATTTTTATCAATATTTATTAAATGAGTTCAATCATAAGAATTGATGTGTTTCCTTATTAACCATTACAAAGCTAGAGCTTATTGTTTAATTTGGTATTTTCAGATATATTGTTGTTCATGATTGGGATTTAAAGATATTTTTAGATATTGTTCTTATTCAGTATTGAGTACTTAGGTGCATTTTTAGTACATTAAATTAACCAGTTGTTTGCATTGTATATCTAATGCCGAATACTGTTGTCACAGATTCTGCTGTTTCATCAATACACCTGAATAGTTGGACAGAGTTGAAATCTTTTAACTAATTATGAACATGAAGCACAGTGAAATAGAAAGTTAGGCTGTAAGAAGTAAGGATCTCCTGTGTGTGTTATCAACTTGGTTCTGTGTTTCCCTAAGTGATACATTTACATGGAGAATTTAAAACATATTCTTTGTTTTCATAGGTGCCGAGTCCAGTGGGGACATGGATGTTCTTCTCACCCATCCAAGCTTTACCTCTGAGTCGACCAAACAGGTACCTCATAATTTATTAATCAGATGTGATCCATCTTTCATAGCAGTATCATCTTGTAAATGCCAGTTGGATATTTTCAGAATAAGTTTTTGTTTTAATGCCTCTGAAAGTCAGTTGAAGTGTTTTGATGAACAGCAAAGTGAGTTGTTGAAAGGAATATACATTGTTTTCCCCTCAAGAAACTGGGAGAAAGTCTAATATATGAAGGAGATAAAATTTAGTAAAATATTCTTAGGATTATTTACCTAGCCTAGATATTTTGGAAATATTCAGTGTAATAGTCACATTTTCATTAGAAGAATATTTTTCTCTTAAAATATATAGTATTCAGAAACTATACCACTATTTAAAAGCTTACAGAGACTTTTTTAAAAATTTTGGATTATAAGCTTTTAAAGATGAGTTTACTAACTTTTTGAATTAATGAAACATAAACAAATGATGATTGTTCTTAGGTATCGTGGTATTGGTGGAAAATGGTAGTTTCTAAAAATATGTTTCGTTTGATAAGATCACTTTTTTGTTAGAGAAAGCAAGTGCTGAGAACATAGGAAAATTAAGTATTCCATAGTTTGTATAGATAATACAAAACAGCATCTTGTTAAAAATGTTTTCTTACCTAAATGAAGTTACTGCTCTTTTTCCCGTTCCCTAATTATGATTCTACAGCCAAAACTATTACATCGTGTTGTGGAGCAGTTACAAAAGGTCCATTTTATTACAGACACTCTGTCAAAGGGTGAAACAAAGTTCATGGTAAGTACTTGCTTGAGTTGACACATCTGAAAAAAAACCTTGGAGACTGTTCAGTAACCATTCTGAGTGTGTGACCTCACTGTAGCTTAGTATAACGGTAGTCAATAAATTAACTGTGACACTTTAGATAAAAATAATTAGCAGATTCTCATAGCACTCTATATATTGATTTTAATTCCCTCAAAATGAATGTACTTAAAAACTTATATTTAAAGAACTAAATAAAAATCTTAAAAGCAATATGTGCTGGACAAGTTGGGTTTTTCCCATAGTAGAAAAATGTCTTGGTTTCCTATACACCTGGGGATATTCTGGGGATCCTTTCTGGCCTAAATCTCTTCCCTAAGTAGTTATCTCTGAAAGGCACTGGAGCTCCCTTCTGGAGCAAGTTTATCAACTGCTTTCAGAATTAGTAGTCAGGAGGATGTTTACACAATACAATAGCAGAAGCATTTTTTAATAGCCTTAACAGTGTTCTGCTGTGCACAGGGGGAGCCAGAGGAAAAACCAACAGAGACTGTAGGAATCTAGTTAGCAAAAATACAAGTAAAAATTACAAATTGGGCGGCTGGTATACTCCTGAATGGAAAAGATGGGTAGCCAAGTAGGTGTGAACATAAAGAATTATTTACTGTGGTAAAATTGGGTTATCCTAGTAACCGCTCAAAGAAAGAGAAGACGGAAGTGTAAGGACATGCACGTCCTGGTGACTGTTGCAGGTTAGGCCTGTTCACACCTCATAGTACGTAGGGGATGGGAAAGACTACGGTGAATACATTACTGTGCCTGTCCGTTCTCTCAGTCATATACCTGGCAGCATACATACAGATAGTACCAGAAAGGGCATCTCCCAGAACTATTTCCAAAAGGAAACAGGTTAAAAAATAAGAAAAAGTGGTATGTGTGTGTGTGATTTTAATGTAGAATACTTAGGTGAAGATAAGAGCAGGAAAAAAAAGACCTTTATATTGTGACAAAGGAATAAATCTTAGTGGATGGCTTGTGTATAAAGTTTGGATACTATGCACGTGGTTAGTTTATTTCCTGAAGTTTAAAAAATGCTCTGGGGTGCACGGGTAGTTCAGTGGTAGAATTCTTGCCTGCCATATAGGAGACCAATTCCCAACCCATGGATCCCCCTTCCCGTCCCCCCCCCCCCAAAATGCACAAAAACAAAAATGTTGTAAAGAAAATTCCCTGTGATACAAATATCACATATCTGCCTCTGTGTGTGAGTATGTATAGATATAGAAATACATATATATAGGGAGACACATTAAAAAACCTACTAAAAGTGCTCTGTTTAAAACTCCAGTTTTGAGCTATAATTAGTATTTTGTGAGGATGAGAAGCATACCAAGGTAACTTTAAAAAATTTTTTTAAAAATTTTTTATTGATATATATTATATATTCACATACCATGTAATTATCCAAAGCGTACAATCAGTGGTACACAATATCATCATATAATGCATTTATCATCACAATAGACATTGTTTTTCTTTTTTGTGAAAAATAGCATATACAAAAAAGCAATAAATTTCAAAGCACTTCACAACAGTTAGTTGTAGAACAGATTTCAGAATTTGGTATGGATTTCAATTCCACAATTTTAGGTTTTTACTTATAATTGCTTTGATAAACTGGAGACTAAAGGAAATACCAATATAATGATTCTGCATTCAAACTCGTTTGTTAAACCTTACCTTCTCTGTATAACTCCACCATGTCAACTTTTAAATCACTCTATTTTGGAGGCAATAAGAAGTGATTTGAGTCTTGTTGCAAAGGAAGGGTGAGTACTATATATTGCATGATAGAAGAATATTTGGATATAGAAGATGTAGTATTTTATTCTGGCTCCATTACTAATTAATTGTGTGATATTAGACAAGTTGCTATACTTCTACAAGGCAACGTGTATCTGTAACGTGATACATGTTGTTTCAAAGGGCTATTATGTAGGTCAAGTTTCCATGTACATGCTGGACAAATACAAGGTATAATCTGTTCAGAAACAGATCAGTAAAGGAAGATGACCTGGTGAGGAGAAAACTGGGGAATAACAAAAAAGAAATGGAAAATGAGGGAGGATGATGATATGAAAGAACAAAATGGGGAGAATGAATACTAATAGCAAAGAGAAGATATATTCATTCAATTCAACATATGTGTATTATGTGTCTACTACATTCCAGGCGCTGTTCTAGGAACTTGGGATATATAAATGAAGTAGGACTTACATTTGGAGGGTATGGAAGGAAATTAGATAGTTAACAATGAGCATAATAAATAGGTAAGTTATATAGTAGGTTAAGAAAAGTGCTGGTTAAGATAAATGCTATTTAAGAAAAGGAGAACAGATTGTGGGACGATGGGAGTGCAAGAGGCATTATTAATAAATTAAGGTGATCAGAGGAATCCACATTGAGAAGATCCTACTGAAGACTTGAGGTGAGGGAGTTAGCCAGGCACATATCTGAGGGAAAAGATATCCAGGCAGAAGGAATGCAAGCAAGACCCTAAGTAAATGAACGTCAGCAGAGACATCCAGAGAATTTAAGAACTCTAGGTTTCTGAAAGGAAATTGGCTGTAAAGTGAATTCAGCTTATAATTATAAAGTGAATAAGCCATTCTTATGTCATATCCACTTGATTTCAGAACTTTTTGTTGCTATAACTGCTGAATACATAAATAACTTTAAAGGTATGCTTATTCGTGTGTTTTCAAATTATCTTCAAGACATGAATTCCTTTTAGCTAAAAGTCATCAAACTTTAGGAAAGCCAGGGTTATTCCAGATCTTGTAAAATCAAGGTCTTCAGATAATTGAGCTCTTCTTCATACGAATATAATAATGTTTTGAAGAAAAAAGTTCCCTCTACTTTTAGATGCCTGTTAGCTTTAAATATGACGAGTGCCATTCCCTTTTTAGTATTTTCTTCAAGTTTGGCTTTGGATGATTTTCTGTGAAATATCTACAGTAAGGATTCAAGGGACAGTAGAAGATACCTGGACTACCCTGAAGAAATGAAAGAAGGCTTATTCGAGATACTCCACATGAAACTATTTAACAAATGCCAGACAAAACTAATCCACTCAATCTGTATTTACAATACAGAAAAATTCTTTAACATTAGCCCTTCAGAAAAAGCCAGGAAATAATATTAACCTGAGGGAAAGGAACAAAGTCATTAGATGAAATCCCATTACTGATGTGACAAACAGCAAGATAACTGCCTATGGCATCCAGACATCCATATCTGCAAGGTAATACCTCATGGTAATTCCAGATGGAAATTATTTCTGATCCATTTGAAGTTGGAGGTTGAGTTGGAACTTGTTAATGTGTAAGAAGGTAGGTTTCCTATTTTGAAGATAAACAGATTTCATTAATCCTTGAGTCATAGAAACACTAAAGAAAATGCTCATTTTAGATTTTAATTTTTTCTTTTTTGTTGAGTGAAACAGTATGGCCTTTAATGACCTGAGTATTGACTAGTCTTTAGCATCAGAAGCTATCATTTGTGAATTTTTCTTAGAACGTGGTATTCTTAACTTCTGTTTTGAAACTTGGTGGTGTATAGCTCTCTTTGCATATGTATGGGTTGCTGCCCACTCCAGAATTTTTACCCATTTTTCTGGAAAGGGAGTTAAAAGATCACAAAACAAATTTTAAAAATATTTATTTTTGTTGATAAAACAACATCCAAACATACAAGCATTCTTAACATACAGACATTCCATACATGGTGTACAGTCCGTGGCTCACAATATCATCACAGAGTTGTGTATTTATCACTGTGATCATTCTTTTGAACATTTGTATCACTATGTTGAAAAAGAAATAAAAAAGAAAAAAACTCATACATACCATACTCCTTATCCCTCCCTCTCATTGACCAATGGTATTTCCATCTACCCAATTTATTTATTTATTTTTAAAATTTATTTATTAATTAAAAAAAAATTAACAAATGAACTAAAACATCAGCATATATAATCCGTAATTCACAATATCATCACTTAGTTGCATATTCATCATTTCTTAGAACATTTGCATCAATTCAGAAAAAGAAATAAAAAGACAACAGAAAAATATAAAATGAAAACAGAAAAAAAAAAAGTTATACATACCATACCCCTTACCCCTCGCTTTCATTAGCATTTCATACTAAATTTATTTTAACATTTGTTCCCCCTATTATTTATTTTTATTCCATATGTTCTACTCGTCTGTTGACAAGGTAGATAAAAGGAGCATCAGACACACACACAGTTTTCACAATCACACAGTCACATTGTGAAAGCTATATCATTATTCAATCATCATCAAGAAACATGGCTACTGGAACACAGCTCTACATTTTTAGGCAGTTCCCTCCAGCTTCTCCATTACATCTTGAATAACAAGGTGATATCTACTTAATGCGTAAGAATAACCTCCAGGATAACCTTTCGACTCTGTTTGCAGTCTCTGTCACTGACACTTTATTTTTTCTCATTTCTCTCTTCCCCCTTTTGGTCAAGAAGGTTTTTTCAATCGCTTGGTGCCGGGTCCCATCTCATCCTGGGATTTCTGTCCCATGCACAAAACAAACTTTGTTAATTTTTGTTTGAAAACTGTATTAGTATAATGAAAATTCCTGGTAGAAAAAGGAAGATCCTCTAATTTTCTTATCTTTAAAAAATTTCTTATTTTCTACCTCTCTGCCTTTTTCTGATTTCTAGGGAATTTCCTAAAATTCAAACTCTTCTACTTTTGCTGTAATATTTTAAATTTTGATTTCAACTTTTCTAGTGAATATTCTTTTTCTGTAGCATTTTATTCTTATTTTAGGGATGCAAAATCTTCTGTTATTTGAGAATCTTACTCATAGCTTTGACAGGGGTCTAGATTTCTTCTCCCTGCATAATTGTTTCTTCCAGTTTGCTTTTTTCTGTTTATTTTGGTCTGTCTTTCATGTTAGATTCTTTCCTCAATTGACTCTTTATTTAGAATCACATAAAGGTTTAATTCTCAACTAGAATCCTTGCATGTTTGCTGTTTCATATAGTTCTCTAAAGTTGGTTATCATGAAGTATAACAGGAAGGTGGTGATACCAGAATGTATAGAAAAGCTATTCAGTAAAAAGTGCTCAGAATGCTAAAACTGAAGTCATTAAAAGTATAGCTATGTATTTAATACCTTTTAATTAAAATAAGCCTTAAATTTAAGAAAATCTTTGAGTAATCTTTAAAATATCTATTTTAGGGTGTTTGCCAACTTCCCAGTAAAAATCATGAAAAGGAGTATCCACACAGGAGAATTGATATCAGGTATTACTGAAAATTTGCTCTGACCTATTAACTTTTCCCTTCTCCCCCACTCCCTCACCTCTGTGTTCCTTGGTGTTCACATAAATGTCCAGAATCCCTGTTCTAGTTTACTAGCTGTTGGAATGCAATATACCAGAAACGGAATGGCTTTTAACAAGGGGAATTTAATGAGTTGCTAGTTTACAGTTCTAAGGCTGCGAAAATGTCCCAATTAAAACAAGTCTATACAAATGTCCAATCTACAGCATCCAGGGAAAGATACCTTGGTTCAAGAAGGTCAGTGAAGTTCAGAGTTTCTCTCTCTAGACAGAAGGCACATGGTAAACACAGTCAGGGTTCCTCTCGCATCTGGAAGGGCACATGGCGTACACGGCGTCATCTGCTAGCTTCATCTCCTGGCTTCCAGTTTCATGAAGCTCCCTGGGAGGCATTTTCCTTCTTCATCTCCAAAGGTCGCTGGCTGGTGGACTCTGCTTCTCGTGGCTATTTGTTCTGCTCTCTCTGAATCTCTCATTCTCCAAAATATTTCCTCTTTTATAGAACACCAATAAACCAATCAAGACCCACCCAATGGGTGGAGACATGTCATTCCCTAATCCAGTTTAACAACCACTCTTGACTAAATCACATCATCCAGGGAGATGATCTGATTACAGTTTCAAACATACAGTATTGAATAGGGATTATTCTACCTTTATGAAATGGGATTTATATTAAAACATGGCTTTTCTTAGGGGGCATACTTCCTTTCAAACCAGCACAACCCGTTTTTATTATGAAGTGCCATATGTTCCTGCCACATACAATGTTTAGCCTGAAAATATATAAAGAATAATATCTGTCTTACAGATTCTAAATTATTTTTCTTGTATATACCTCTCACCATGATGTCTTCCACAGCTCCAAAGTAGCTTCTCGCCAGGGGAAAGTTAGCTGTGATAAGTGACAGTGCTTTTCATTTCTCTGCAACTTTGCAGAGCATAGTTGATTAAATCCTAAACTAACTGCAGGATTGGTGTGATTCTAACGGTCTACCTAATGATAATCTTCTCTTCGGGTTATTAGACCACATAGACTTATTTTAGGTATTTGTGCCTTATGGATTTTAAGATTCCTATTTTGACCAGATTTGAAGCATGTGGTAAAAGGTTTATCTATTCAAATTTTTTTAGGTTGATACCCAAAGATCAGTATTACTGTGGTGTTCTTTATTTCACCGGAAGTGATATTTTCAATAAGAATATGAGAGCACATGCTCTAGAAAAAGGCTTCACAATCAATGAATATACGATCCGTCCACTGGGAGTCACTGGTGAGTACTTATGTCTGCATTAGAGCTAAACTGATCGCCTAAGAGAAAAAGTTATTTTCAAAGGTTATTTCTTTTCTTTGTTTTGGTAGTCCCTAAGGCAGAAAGAGGGGTTTTAATCCCTAAGGTGCTCTCCGGCCCTCAATTGAAAGCCCATCAAGGCAACTTTATTTCTAGCTCTATTAGAATGATTAAGTCCATTCTATGGGTAGTAGAACATTTTCTTGAAATCCAAAGCATTTTTCTTTGTCCGTTTGTTTTAATGTATCGCGTAAGACTTCTGAAGAACCCAGGTATCGTTACTTTTAGTACCATGCGAAACTGGGTAGCTTTGGCTTAATCTGTGCTTTATGAATCTTAACATTTTATAATATACTCTCTGATTTCTTATGTAATACCTGGTAGCCACAGTGGAGATCCAGTAGAGATTAAAATCCTATGTTAGGATCGCTTCATTGGCCCTCATTCGGATACCCAGGTTCCTTTGGTAGCGTGGGTAATACATGACAGACCTCACACACGAGCCGTGTGGGAGATGAGGATATTCAGTATCTCTTTTTTAATGACTTGATTGCCATTTTCGTTTTCTTCCGAAAAATGGTCCCACACAACTCTCAATCCTGAACCGTCTATATCTGAATTCCAATACTGATCTTTAAAATAAGTTTCTTTTCTTTTTACTTACAGGAGTTGCTGGTGAACCCCTGCCAGTGGACAGTGAGAGAGACATCTTTGACTATATACAGTGGAAATACCGAGAACCTAAGGACCGAAGTGAGTGAGGCCTGTCCTTTCTCCAAGACACAGCTCAACAGGAGTCTTAATTTATTTCTTAACCTTTGCTATGTAAGGGTCTTTGGTGTTTTAAAATAATTGTTTCTTCTTCATGTTTTAGCTTGCATTGTAGTCAATAAAACCTCTTGTAATACTATAAATTAATGCTGTTCTTATTTTATTAGCAAATGTGTACAGTTTAAATTTATATCTTATGTTCATAATCATACTTTATTAAGGGTTTAGTAGAGAAAAATATGAGATAGGAAGTCTGTCACGGGAAATTCTATATTCTGATTTTCTGCCCTTATGTTGTAAACTACTTATACTCACTTCCTTTCTTCCCACATACTGATCACAAATTAGTCAGTTAATATACACCAGAGGTTAGCACCTGGAAGATGGTTCAATAAATTTCTTTTGGAAACTAGGTACCTTCATAAATTCAATTTTTTTCTTTGGTTGGCCCATGTTAGAATTTATAATATCTATTTATAACTTAGACCAAAGAGCAATGGAATGATTTATTTCTTAAATGAAATTTGTAGTACTTGGTTTTAGTCTACTAGAAACAACTTTCCCAAGCATAACCACTTCCTATATGCCCCCATCACAGAATACAGCCTCTGAAACTTGAAGCAAACACATTTCACCTTTTTTTCCTTAATTTTCCTTCAAGGTAACTTTTAAGTACAAACAGTCAAAATGTATAAGTAAAGATACTCCTTGAAAGCCCTAACTTTCAATTATAAAAATCATAAAAGATAAAAACTAATCAAGTGGTAACGCTATTGAAAACAAAATATGTGAAAGTGCTTTATAACTTTTGAAGAGCTATACAAATATAAGATGTTAGTACCTTTTGATTTTGTTTCTTTATTGAACAGATTATTTTGTAGCAAAATGGCATTTTCCTTCCAATAAATGAAGGAAAATAAACATAGGGTTTTTAAGGAAAAATATAATATTTGCTGTGATAATTTTCACTGGTAAGATGCAAGAATTCACTCACTTAATTTCACAGACCATCATTTTTTTCTTCCCCAAGCTGTTGTCAGGTACCAGCCCTTCACCAAAAATTACTTAAAGATTTATTTGTAGTTGAGTCACTAGATTAAAATTAATTTTTTTTTTTTACAGAAACATCAATTTTCTGGAGAAATACACACAAAAAAGCAATTTTCTGTTTTTGACAAGGTAGCATCTCACAGTTCTCCAGATTCCATCTATTTCAGCTGCTACAAGACCTTATTTTAAGAGCTATTTGTACAGAAGAATTACTACGTTAATGTCACACATTTCTGCTTGACTAAAATGAGGATTCATCTTTATTTTGAAATATTTATAGCTTTTTAGATTTTTTGACATATTCTTAACCGGGCATGTTGTCGATTGCCAGTAAATTGACTTCGACATAATAGTCTGGGCCCACAATCACAACGCTGGAAAATTTCTGGACCTTGAGCAGTATCCTTATGACCCCTCCTAGAGCAGACCTGTCCCTCCAGTAGGACTGGTTTACAAATTTTGGTCCAAAAATGACGAGCACAGCAAAGTCCAGATCCACAGTCAAAAGTTCTAAGACAGCTGTCTCCTTCCTGTCCTGTAACAAGGTTAATATGGCATTAGCAATCAATGGAGGAAGTGGCACATGGAGGGGATTGCCACAGGGATAAAGACATGGGATATGGGACTGGAGGCCACAAAGCAGAAATAGGAACAGCAGGCAATTCTCATTGTCAGGTCTTAGGCTAAAAGTGGTAGTGAAATGGAAATTCCAGCCCTTTCTGACAGAACTTATTCTATTTTATAAAGTTAAAGCATTTACAAAGAAAGATCTGGAGTTTCCATCTTGAGAAAGGAAATAAAGTAGCATTCTACAATGTTTTATTAAATGGGATTTATACTGATACAAAGAGGGACCATTACTAACTACAGCCAGTTAACCTGAAGACGCGAACAAGAAGGGCCAATTGACCCAACTTCAAACATTCTGATTATGTTGAAGACTTTGAGGCTACAATTTTGTTAAAAGCCTCATCTTAGTGAAGTTTGTGTTTTGTACAAGGAAAAGAGGTTAATGTGTCTAATTCTATCTCTCGCAACTATTTTCCATCTGAGGATCTAGGAAGGTCAATTGCCCTTTGTTGAATTGTAGACACTAGAAAATTGTGTGTGTATAAAATTGAATTATACAGTAAAAGGTTTTCTTGCTAACCAGTCAGCTATTATTGGCTATTCTGCCCTCTTGGCCTGCTGACTAACTATGCTACTCCCTACACAATCTCAAGCTTCTTATGGAAAGAGATTTGTAAAGGGACATGTTCCCTACACGTTTCAGGGGTGGAGAGGAATTAAAAAGTCAGCTTCAGCCTATCTTTAAGCGCCTAGGAGAGGAAAATGTTTTTCTTACATAAAATGTCCTCAGAGTGCTCTGCTTACCCTTACTGCCTTGTGATTTCTTAGTATTTGGCTTCCTCTTGGGTTTGTTTTCCTGAATTGGATGGTCAGTTATTCCTTTTGTATCTGTGTCATCTTGGTCATCAGTCTCCCGTTCTGATATCGGGGCTGCATCTTCCATTGCTGTGCAAACATCTGAGGGACAACCACGTAAACCAGAGTTATTCATTTCAGGCAGGAGGAACACAGGTGTGTAATTATAACATTGTGATAGTTTGGCAGCACCTCTGCCTTTAGTTTCTAGAAATCTAACTTTCTAGATTTTTTAGGACATGTGCACTAAATACGTGCTCACATATGGCAAAGAGGGTATTTAAGTAATTGATGGAATCCAAGTGAAAATGGAATAATTTGAAAGATTCCAACTTGAATCCTTCCTTTAAAATCATTACTTCCAAGTTGCTGGCAAGAATTATTGCTGGGAAGTAAATTACATTTTGCATCCAGAAAAGGAAGCTGTGTAAATGTACTTCAAGCATGAATCCAGGAAACCTTTAGAGAGAATGCCTATGGTGGAATATTCTGTCCTGTGAGGTTCAGATGCTACCTGTCTTTACTTTAAAAACTGCTATTCACTGAAGCAAAGCAGTTCTGTGAGGGCTTATGATAGCTTACCATTTATGCAGAGTGTCCCCGGGCAGCACATGGCATTACGTTGGCACTTCCTCCGTAGCCCACGACACGTAACACAGAATGGCTTCTCGTCATGGAGCTTGAGGCAGAATTTTCTGGTATTGCAGTCCTTGTCAGACAAGCATTGTGAACCCTATGAAGGAAACTGCTGTCACAACAAGGTAGGCCTTCCAAAAGATATAAAATGATTTTTATTCAAGGAAGGAGATGGAAGAAACCAAATCATAGTGGCACTTTGAATGCTGTGATAAATGTTAGGCAGTTCAACTGCCAACATAATTATAATCTCACAAAGTGGAAATCAAGTCACCAACGAAGCACCCAGGTGTTGCAAAGGCTATCTGTGTTTGAGAAATTGTCCTATTTTTAAATGCAGAATTTTATTTTCTTATCTTCCTCAGAAAAAGAAAAGGATATGTTTGCCCATGCGTGTTTTACACATGGTCATGTGTTTTATAATATAAACCTCTAACTCTAGAAGCTGTGCTACAGTTTAATTAGCTGTCATGTTGGGGTTTGTGGCATTCCTATTTGAATTTTTACTCTAATGAATCCCATTAATCACTGCATCCATTTGCTGAGTAGACCTCTGTGAGGTTACCCAAGTGAACTGTTGTTTGATTTTTAGTATGCCTCATTCACAGACAGAAAAAAAGTACCAAAGGTCAATTTGGTCAATTTTTCTCATCCACATCTGATACTTTTTCATATATATATCTGAAGTGACGTTAGGGGCAATGACAACGCACCATGGCATGCTCCATTTAAATTTTAATTCACATATTTACTGGCTGTATGATCTTGGGCAAATTCCTTAACATCTCTGAGTCTTATTTTCTTCATCTGTAAATTAGGATGTATGATACCTATTTCAAGTTGTGAGATGATATGAGATCTTAATTATGTTCTAAAGGCCTGGCACAGGTAGAATTTTTAAAATATCAGTTTATACTTCACTTACAGACAAATCTATAACTGAATGCACTAAAAAGCCACTTTGCTTATTTAATAATATATTAATGCGAAGGCAAACGGATTCTAACAGGGTGGCTTCCCAGTTCCTACATCAGTCCAACTACTTTCTAGGTGAGACATTTTACACATTAATTTGAATGATTTACCTAAACCTAAATACAGCACCCATCAGTCATGCTATTACCAGCTTCCAACCACGAGTGCACAGTGTCCCCTTCTGTGTAGCTGCCCCTTACCTTCCGAGCTCCTTGCGTGTCGGCAGAGCTCTTGATGTTGTTGAAGTCCAGAACTAGAGCTCCCAGGGGAGAACAGAACCAGCCAAGTGCCAGCAAGAACACCACGACCATCCTTCAATCACCCAGGTCTCCTCGAAGTTCTCAGGTCTCTACGCGTCCTTGGAAACTGGACGACTCTAAATCCACGACAGAGCTTTTGCCAAGATGGAAATGCAGCAAGTCTTTTGTGAATGCTTTTTCTCTAAAAGGGAAGCAAACCTTAGTAAGGTGTGTGAAATTAGACGAATGAGGTCTGATCAGCAAGTTCCTTCTGAAACTATTTATAGTTGGATATATTCCCCCACCTCATTTCTATCCTCCTCCCGCTCCCCTCATTTCCTTCCTTCTTAGCCCACACAGGCTTCAACAAATCCCTTCAAATCTCGTTTGATCAATAGTTCAAAACAAGGACTCAATAGAGGAAGAGAAGAGGCAGGGCCACAGCAGCTTCTCCTCCAGGGGTTGAATCCCTCTTAATTATTGCATATCAAAGTCAGTTCAAAGGGCTAGTAGAAGAGCAGGATGTCTGTATCAAAGGAAACTCTGATAATCACCTGCATTTCCTACCTTCAGTAATCCTTCGGGTGGTGGGGGCATCTGTTCTAAGATCTGTTTTCACAGTTAATTGTGCTCAAAGAAAGAATGAATCATATTGGCCAATATTCTATGGAGGATGGATGCCAAAAACTAATGAGTTACAAAATATACTGAGACCCTTTAAGCTGGACTGCAGATAGTGAAGATGTAGAAAAGAGAGAAAATGCCTTCAGATTAACTTTGGCATCCAGATGTAAAAATCTCAGTAGTTTAAAAGCTATGAATATAATAGTACCTGTTCCTACTACATGTCAATTGGGAAATTACTCTACTTAAAATGAAAACTGCACTGTTTGAAGTGAGGGTTATTTAATGAGGAAAATAATGGGATTTATAAAAATCTTGTTTAATGACAAGATTTGACAGAAAGTCTACTTTGTACAGATTTATACAATTCAAGGGGAAGTTTGGGATCCATTTTAAGAGCAACATATTTAATTTGCAATGCATTACGTTAATTGACTTAAGCAGAACAGGTCTCCATGTCTCTGGCTGATTTCAGAAGGAATTTCAGACAGTTCTACATTTACTAATTGGATTTTTTTTTTTTTAATTTCTGCTTCATCTTTCTTTTGCCTTTTTTTTCCCCCATTACTTGTTTCAGAGGTCAAGTAATTTAGACCTGAGTTTACCACTGCCTTAGGTATTTTAAGAGTAGAACAATCTAGACTGGGTCAAAAAATTCCTTTTCTTTTTCTCTTAATTGTTTTCATTGTCCTCAGAGTAGATTTACCCCAGTACCTCAGGTGTGAGGTATTGGTTAAAATCCAAAAATGCATCCTCCACATGCCATAAATAATAATCTTAGTATTACTGGGTCTGCTTCCAAAACAACATCAGTCCATGGAAACGTATCTTGACATTCTCTGCGAGGAGAATCATCTCAGTTTTGCAGTCTGCTCTGTGTTATACACAGTGCCACTGAGAAGTTGATGCAGGTGATCTGAGTCTTTCCATTGCTTGGCTCGCTTGCTTGTATTGGTTTTGCTTATCTACTACTCATACAGTGCAATGGGAGTCACTTTTTCAAGTACTTTCTTTTTTCATTTAAACTGACATATAACAGCTTTTGATAGTTTGATAAGGCTAGTGACTAGGAGTGTTAGAGTTTATTTTGAACTGAGGATAAAGAAGAGGGTCCCTAGGTTCCCTCTCTGCTGGATTTCTGTGCTTCCTGTTTCCAAACTGAAGAGAGAATGCCAGGGTACTAAAGGTGTCTGGTGACATGCACAGGCGGAAAGACTGATGGGTAATCCTGTAACAGCACAGACGGTCACTGAGCACTTACTAGTAGCAGATCCTGTGGTGAGATGTTGGGAATATAATATAAAACTCAGTCTTTCCCCCTGAGAAGCTCAAGTCCAACCAGAAGACATATATGTATGGATGATTTCAATATAGAGTGATGAGAACTAAAACAAAGGTATAAATGCAGGGCTGCAGGATTGCAGAAGGTGTGATTTAGACTTTCAGGAGAAATGAGAGACTATGTTTACAGTCTCTTCTGTAACAGAACAGGTTATAGTTGAACTGAGTTTGTGGGATGAGTAGGAGTTGCCTAGGTTGAGAAGCAGAGGATAGTCTTACAGTAGACAGAGGCGGAGGCACATGCAAAGGCAGGGAGGTACATTTGGGTATTAATGCGGCTGGGGCAGATGACAGACAAAGGAGATAAGGCTAAGCTGCCAAGAACCTGATATGCCACACTAAGGAAACTGGACTTTATTCTGTATGCAATGGAAAGCCAGTGGAGATATTTGAGCTTGGAAATGGCATGATCTAATTTGCTGTGTAGAAAGAGACTACTGGTGGCAGTGTGGAGCTGGGGTTATGGTGGGGAGAAAGGAGAAGCTGAGAGATCACTTAGGAATCGGTTGTAATTATGCTGATCATCCTAGGCAGTGATGCAGTGATGAGAAGCAAGAGAAGGGTGGGCTTCTGAAGTTGGCTCCACTTCATTTATTATGGGAGTTGAGGGGTCAGTGGGAGGGAGGAGGTAAGGGTGATTCTGATGATTCTAATTTGGCAGATTGGGTGGGTGGTGATGACACTAAGGACAGAAACTCAGGATGAGAGCAGAGTGGGGGGCAGGACAACAGCTTGCCATGAGAAAAGCTATCAAATGATCAAATATTTGCTGGATATATAATGCTGAGATAAAGATTAACCATAATTTTCTCCATGAAGGATGATCTCCATTTCCTCCCAGAGATAGAAGGAGAGTGGATGCAAGTGCTAGAGGGTTACAAACATGGGTGGGAACGAGCCTGGAAAGAAGAATCCTCTCTCTCAGTACTGAAAGGGTCCAGCCTCTAAGAGTCAGGCAGACCCAATCTGATCACCAGTCTGGTTTGCCAGCATCCATCTGCCTGTCATGCCACTTATACTCTCTTGTTATTGTTTGTCTATTTATTGTCTCTACAACTAGATTATAAACTCTATGAGGGCAGGACCATACCTAATTAATCTCTGTGTTCCCATGCTTTGAGTGTCTGGCACATAATAAAGGCTCCATACATTTTTTTTGGGGGGGGGTGTGAATGAATGCACGAATAGAGAACTTTATAATAACTCTGAGACCTTGAGCAAGTTTCTTCACTTTTCTAGGTTGCAAGCTCCTCCACTGTAAAACTGGCAATACCAGTTTTACCATAATGACCATATTTTGAGGATTATTATGTATCAATTCATGGAATCAGATTGAGGGTGCAGAAACAGACCACCAAATCTACAGTCAACTGGTCTTCGACAAGGTCCCCAAATCCGCTGAACTGGGACAAAAGAGTCTTTTCAATAAATGGAAGTGGGAGAACTGGATATCAACAGCCAGAAGAATGAAAGAGGACCCTTACTTTATGCCCTGTACAAAAATGAACTCAAATTGGCTCAAATATATACAAGAACTGGCACCATAAAGCTCCTAGAAGAAAATGTAAGGAAACATCTTCAAGACCTACTAATAGGAGGTAGCTTCCTCAACTTTACACCCAAAGCACAGGCAAGAAAAGAAAAAATAGATAAATGAGGACTCCTCAAAATCAAATGCTTTTGTGCCTCAAAAGATTTGGTAAAAAAAAAAGGTGAAGATGGTATAAACATAAATCTCTCAATGGGAGAAAATATTTGGAAATCACACATTGGATAAAGGTTTGATATCCTGTATACATAAAGAAATCATACAACTCAACAATAAAAGAACAAGCAACCTAATTATAAAGTGGGCTAAAGATATGAATAGACATTTTTCTGAAGAACAAATACAGGTGGCTAAAAAGTACATGAAGAGATGCTCATTCTCATTAGCTATAAGGGAAATGCAGATTAGGACTACAATGAGATACCACCACACACCTATAAGAATGGCTGCTATTAAACAAACAGGAATGTTGGAGAGGATGTGGAGAAACTGAGACACTTATACACTGCTGGTGGGAATGTATAATGGTGTAGCTGCTATGAAAGACAGCCTGGTGGTTCCTCAGAAAACTAAATATCGAGTTGCCCTATGACCCAGCAATACCACTACTCAGTATATACCCAGAAGAACTGAAACCAGCGACACAAACAGAGATTTTCACACTGATGTTCACAGAAGCATTATTCACAATCGCTGAAAGATGGGAACGATCCAAGTGCCCATCCACAGATAAGTGGATCAACAAAATGTAGCATATATATATATGGTGGAATATTGTACAGCAATAAGACGAAATGACATCCTGAAGCATACGACAAGATGGATGAGCCTTGAGGACATAATGCTGAATGTAACAAGCCAGACACAAAAAGATAGATACTGTATGATTCCACTTTTATGACCACGGTAAAGGTAAAATCAGAGGCTTATAATACAGAGTATAGGGAACCCAGAGAAACACAGAGGCTAGAGATGGGCGAACAGTGAGCTAATGAGGGTGAATTTAATTGTAAGGGAATAGACAGAAATGAAGGCAGTTCACAAGTGGGTCTATAAGTAATATTACGGTATTGAAGGTGAACATAATTGCAAGGGGTTATATAGACTCATGTCACCCACCAATTAACACTATAAATATAAATAAGTTCTTGCATGAACTACTGCAAAGGTATGAATCTTGTACAAAGAGCATATAATTTCGAGGTATAAGGGGGAAACCGCTCTGGCATGCTCTGGGCTATGTTTAATAGGAAAACATCAACAGCACTGCAGCAATACCAGGGGTACATAATGGAGGGAGGGACAAGAGTTAGGGGGAGGTTTGGATTTTCATTTGGTGAGGATGTGTTTATTGGCTATCTTTCTCTTGGGAACACTGAAATTATCTAAAATTGGGAGTGTTGATGGACTGTTGACTTTGGACTTTATACATGAGGCCCAGTAGATGGAGGTGGCTGGAGGACGCACTGACAGAAGTAGATTGTGAAGGATGGTGTATACATATGCTAGAACATTGTGCTGCTACAGAAAAGAACGAAGGTGTGAGACATGCAACAATGTGAATGAGCCTGTGGGGCATTTGGTGAGGCAAAATAAGCCATAAACAAAAGAGTAAATATTGTATGATCTCAATTAGAAAATACTTATACAAAAACTGGGGCCTAGATTGTAAGCTCTTATGGCAGTCACATTTAGTACAGAGTGGTAATTGTTATTTCTGGATTTTGAGGGGCTGTTTTATATATGTATAACTTGGTATTTAGAGATAAGAATGAGGCTGATAGGGTCAGGATTAAGGTAATTCAGAATACAGGGGTAAGAAAGACATTGCATGTATTTTTAGAACTTCATCTATTCTTTGAGACCAAGGAAAATAAATTTTTTATGTCCAGAACCTAGGTTTTCTGTAGTACATAATCTAACTCAACCTGTCTGGTTAGATCATTTAAACAATCCAAACACATGGAGCCCAGTATTAGAATGAAGGCCTTTACTCCTGTATAGCTTAATGTAATACTTGGATACATTCCAGAGTATATTAAGCATATAATCAAAAAGTATTGGCAAAGTCCCTTGAGGGATGGGAGAAAAATGTGGAACTGTTAAACTTTACCACCCAGAAAACCCCTGATACCGTGTCAAACATTAGGGACATTCAAATCAGTGGGCCAAGCCCTTGATCTTGAGGCTTGCTCTTGTGAAGCTTATGTATGTAGCGGAGAAGATTAGCCTACCTTTAGGCAGAATACCTCCAAAAGACCTCTTTTGTTGCTCAGATGTAGCCTTTCTCTCCCTAAGCCCAGCTCTGCACGTGGAACTATTGCCCTCCCCACTATGTGGGGCATGATGAAAGCCTCCCTGGCGGCATAGGAGAGGACCCCAAGGATGAGCCTGGCCCTGGCACCATGGGATCACCAATGCCATCCTGACCAAAAGGGGGAAAAGAAGTGTAACAAAGTATCAGTGGCTGAGAGAGTCCAAATAGAGTCAAGGGCTACTCTGGAGATCACTCTTATGCAAGCTTCAGTTAGACATTGCATCATAACTTGCCAAACCCCAACCAAAACCATCCCGCCAACTCTAAAGAACACTTAGGGCAATATATAAGATTCTACAAAGTTTCCATGCACTAGGGTAACTCTCCAAAACCTACAACCTCCAGATGGGTCCCTGGACCAGATAAGTCCTGAAATGCAGAGGGGCCAGCCCTTCCAGAACATCAGCTGGTTCCATCCCCCTATCCCATGTTATCAACAGCCCCTTCTAATATGAAAAAGTTAGAATGGGCATAGCCCACATACCCCTAAAGAGTAGGAGAAAGACCAAAGATGATGATGGAGTTATACAGAGAAGGTTGGGTTTAAGAAATGAGTATTAGTACTGAATCATTATACTGATATTTATTTTAGCCTCCAGTATCTTAGAGCAGTTAGAAATAAAACCCTAAAACTATGGAATTGTAATCCATACCAAGCTCTGAAATCCATTCTACAACTAATTGTTGCACTGTACTTTGAAATTTATTGCTTTTATGTATCTTTGGTATTTAAAGAGAATAAGGAATATAACAGAGAAGATAGGATTTAACAAATGAGTATGACTGCTGAATCATTGATATTTCTGTTGGTCTCCAGTGTCTTAGAGAAGCTAAAAGAAAAAATGAAAAATCATGAAACTGTAACCCATACCAAACTTAAAATCTGTTCTATTAAGTACTTGTTAAAATGTACCTGGAAATTTATTGCTTTTTTGTATATATGTTATATTTCACAATAAAAAAAGTAAAACCAAACAAAAAACACAAAAGGAAATAAAATGCAATGTGCCTACTATGGTAACTGGCAATCATGCAACTGTAAACAAATGTCAGTCTCTCACTTGTTTTCGAGGCCAGAACGTTCCACCATCATACAAGCTTTAGTACCTAGTGTGGCCCTATTGTGACAGTCTCTCAATAAATACTTCTTCAGTGCAATTCATCAAAGGAAAAATCTCCCCTAACCTGAAACCTCCCTTTGCAGGACTTTCTAAGTCTCCTAAAAAACCAGAGCAAGTTTAAGGACAGTAGACATGTGAAGTACTCCCTGGAAAATGACTCTGGGTTTATTTTAAAATCTGTTAAGCCTGCTTGCCCATTAACAATCACAGTGGCTCCTCAGCTGGAATGCCAATGACAGAAATAAGATGTCCCCATGGCAGAATTTACCTCCATAATCCTGCATCTCAATTATTTGGGGATTAGAGATGATGGGGCAGCAGGAAGGAGATGACAGGGGAGAGGAAAGCTTGAAAAGTGTCTCCCATTGAAAGGCATTTTCTCTGCTGGAGGTTAGGCCACTGGAGCTCACAGCTCAAACTACAGCAGCAAAGGATTTGCAGAGCCCACTCAAACCACCACCCCTTGAACATCACCTTGAGCTGTGGCTATCTTTTGAAGAGAGACACTAAAGGCTTCTGTAGCCACAGAACAAAGGAAGCCCTCACATGCAGTTTTGGCCCCAACACTGCCATTTTGATGCCCCCTGGCAAGGCTTATGGGTTCCACTGAAAATCTCAAACTGATCCTCTTAGTTCTGTCGGCAATACCTGGGCCAAAGGAATACTGAAATCGCACAATCTTGATTGAACTCAGAGGAAATGAAAATTCTCAAAAAGAAATTCCCAAAGGCCTCAGTTTCAGCTCTGCAGGCCTGGTCCCATTCTCTTCGTGATTCATGACCCAGGTAAGAACTGCAGAGTTGGGGATGACAGCTGACACCTGTATCCTCCCAAATTACAGCTGCCGTAGATCAAGTCAAAGGCAGAGTGTCAGAACTGGTGATTTATATTCACTTAGGAATGGAAATTTTTATTTGTTATGGCACCAGTGTCAAAACCAGTTTGATTTCCCATAAATTTTGCTTTTCATAAAAGAAAAATCAAAGTAACTGAAACAAAGTCTTTGGCAGAATCTCACAGGAAATGTTCAATAAAATAAAAGATGAGAAGGGGCATGTTGATGAGCACAAAGACCGCAGGATCTAATCACAGAGTTGATGTAAACATTAACATTGGGTACCTGAGGTCAGAAGGAGGTAAAGCTAACCAGTTGCAATGGCTGAGTCAAGTCTGACAGATGTCTTGCAACTTTGCATGGGGCAGCATGCAGAGACAGCACGGGCCAGGAAATTTCGGTTCTAACCTCTTTTATTAACCGTGTGGCCTTCGAGAGGTCTTGTCATGTTTCAGGCTCAGTTCCTCAAGATTTTGAGGGCCGCTTCAGAGCAGCAGTCTGTGAGTTCCCGGGGACCCTATTCACACGCTGTGCTCCATGTCAATAGTAAACTGCTGCAGCTGTGCAGCATGGCATCCCGGAGCGCTCCTTGTCCAGCAGTAGGAGCCTCTGAGTTCCCCAGCTACATCAGTACCTGGCTGAAAATAGTCCCAGAAAGCCTGAGTTTCTCTTCCTCAAGGATATGCTCTGCCTTCCTGGTTTAAAAGAGAATCAGGCAGCACCTGGTGGTAAATCAGTTTGGGTCCAGTAGAGATAGTTTATCAGGATGGACAAGTATGCCACACTAATCAATGTACATCTCTTCCTCACTTGATAGGACCCCTATTTAAATTGGAAAGTTAATGTTAGCCAATCAGAACACTTCTGTGTTTGCCCTATATAAGCTTTCCCCATCCACCCCCTTGGCAGCGCTCCTTTCTGCAAGTATTTTGGATGCTTCCCCATCCATGAATCTCAAATTGTTTTCTATAAATGATTTTAAATAATCGGTGCTGTTATTCATGACTTGATACCTCCTAAATGCCTCTTCCACCCTATCCTGTTCCAGGGCCCTCCCCACGGTCCTCTCCCTCTCTGCAGGCAATCCCTTATGTCCTCATGTCACACAAAACACCAGGAGAGTGACAACAGATGCTGCTATGGAAGGCAAAGGAGATAATGAAACACTCACCCTGTCCACTGTGTATTGGTTGGAAAACATAGCAATATCCTTCACTTGGTCAACAGAGGGCTCAAGGGTGAGCTGAGAGAGGCCAAGGGTGATTATAACTGGATTATAATTTTATTTATGTTTCCAGAGTACTTTGATTGGCTTCTTTTTTTAAAGTATTTTTAAAATACTTTATATTTTTATAAAATATATATATATTATATATATATTTATATATAAATATATATAAATTTATATATATGTATTTATATATATATTAAATAAATATATATATATTTTATAAAATATACATATATGGCCACATATAGTCCATATATGGTGTATAATCAATGGCTCACAATATCATCACATAGTTGTGTATTCATGACCACAATCACTTTTAGAACATTTGCATCAATCCAGAAAAAGAAATAAAAAAGGAAAAAACTCATACATCCCATACCCCTTACCCCTCCCTCTCATTGACAGCTAGTATTTTAATCTAGCTGATTTATTTTATCCCTTATCCCCCCTATTATTTATTTATTTTTTGTACATATTTTTACTTATCTGTCCATACCCTGGATATAAGGAGCATCAGACACAAGGTTTCTACAATCATACAGTTAAATTGTAAAAGCTTTATCTTTATACAATCGTCTTCAAGAATCAAGGCTATGGGAACACAGTTCAACAGTTTCAGGTACTTTGTTCCAGCCACTCCAATACTCCATACGCTCCAATAAACTAAAAAGGGATATCTATATAATGCATAAGAATAACCTCCAGGACAACCTCACCAGTCTGTTTGAAATCTCCCAGCCATTGAAACTTTATTTTGTCTCATTTCTCTCTTCCCCCATTTGGTTAAGAAGACTCTCTCAGTCCCATGATGCTGGGTCCCGGCTTGTCCAGGAGTCCTGTCCCATGTTGCCAGAGAGACTTACACCCCTGGGATGACTGACATCCTGAGGCCCTTTCAGCCTTATGGTTCTCTGAAATTTTCATTCTCATTGACAGCAAGGTAAATTTCACAGAGATATACTTTTTCTGACTGCAGTTTAATGGCAAATATACTTTGGGGAAGGTAGAAAGTACCAGAATGACAGAAACCCCTAAAATTGAGTGGGGTCTTGTCCCCATTCTTTACCATTCATGCCTTTGTCTTCCATATGCTTTTTCCGCCATTTGATACTTTCACTTCTGTCTTGTTTTGTTGCTCTTCCCTTTTTCCCTCTTCCTTTGGCAACCCCGTAACTAACCACACTTATAATGTCTCTTTTGCCTCAATCCAAATGTCCTCTGAAATCTCATGGTGTTCTGGTGGCACTCGGAGCCTGATGGGAGCATTAAATTGATGGTCAGGTGTGCCTCTGCCACCCTGTGGCAGCTGCCTCTGTTGGGGCAATGGCCTCTATCATGTAGGTGTGTGACCTGAAGTGTCTCCAGAAATCTTGTCCAGGGCCTTTCTCTCATGCCCTGGTAAGCAAGAGGCTGGAAAGGTTGTGGAAGGCTGCAGGGACTGAGGACCCCATACCAACAAGCTCCAGCCAGGCTGAGTGCCAGCTCTGCGTATCTGACCTGGTCCTCTCCCTCCCCAGCTCCTGGGGCTTCTGAACAACTTCTCTAATAAGTTATGCCTGTACCCAAACACATTTGCTCCCCCTCTGCACATTTTCCTAAAACAGCATCTTTTTTCTCAAACTCTGACACAGACATTAAATGGAGCTTCTTTGCCGTGATCACTCTCTCCGGTGGGAGAGATTAACCACCCTTCTGTGTGCAAGAAAAGTCTTAGGGTGTGAAATGCCTGCCCTTTCTGGGCATCTCCTGGGACTCACTCCTGTCAGGTGGTTTTCTGTCCTTATACTGCCCTCTGACAGCCCAAAGGCCCTAGAGCTGTGGGTAGGAGATATCTCCTGCCAGGCCTGAGACCATGTGCAACTTTGGAGGACAGAGAGAGGACATTACCAGGTGAGTGCACAGACTCCAGGAAGCCTGTTTCAGGGAAGGAGCAAGAAAATGGGAATCCTACTGGCCTGCAAACTCTTCCCTAGGGGCAAAACAGGTTCTGCTGTCTTTTGCTGTGGATCCTAAGATTCAGACTAAATTGGGTCTGGCTCTTTTTCCTCAAAGTACGGGGTGAATCTCATTGCATTAGCTAGACCCCAAACCCATCTGCTGCCTGGAACCCCAATTCGAAGAAACAAACTTTAAAAAATGGCTGCCTGTGTGCTCTGCACATGGGAACAGAGAGCAGAGAGGCTGAGGGCCTTGATTTTCTCTGTGGTGTCCTCCGGGGAAAAGCCTGCCTGGTTCCAATACCCTTTGAAAAAGGAAACCCAGACAAACCGTGCCCCTCCCATGGCCCCACTACAGTCACCGCAGCCCCTCTACAGCCCCTTCAGGGTGAGTCTTCATCTGGTTTCTCCATCTTCTGGGGGTTGCAATGCATTTGCCTCACTGGCTATGAGCTTGGCTTCTCTGTCCCCTCGGCTCCTGTCCTGAGAGCTGCTCAAGCTTCCTCAAAATTTTTGGCCAAAGAAAGTTACCTGTGGCTCAAGCCTCTCCCTGTGTGACCAGGGTCTACTTCTGGGGAATGTCCATTTTAAAAACAAAGAAACTGAGGTTCAGAGAAGTCAAATAAGTTGCCTAAGGTCACACAGCTAGTAAGCTGCAGACTCAGAATTTGAGTGTAAATTCTCTGGTTCCAAAGTTTATTCTGTCCTTTATATCACCTTATTCAGCTCACTAATTGAAGACCATTCCCAAACATATCAAGTTGCTTAAAACATAGCTATATACTCACAGATAAAAAATTAAATTGCAGGGAATGCTGCTTATTCTTTTTCTATATGTGCAACTGAAGAAGTACGTCACCTCTTTTTTCCTAAATTACACTTACGTAGACGGGATTACAGTACTTCACAAGGAAGTGCTTTAGATGAAACAACTTGCCGGTTGTGTGGGCCAGACTGTACCATAACCTACGTTCAACTTAGAATTTGACACACTGCAACCCTCGTTCATATCCAGGCTCACAACCTTACGAAGAAACTTAGAATGTTATGAAGCTCCTGGGAATAAGTGGAAGGGGCAGTGAGCGTTGCCCTGTCTGAGGAAGGAAAGCCCGGGTCAACCAGCAGGATTAATTATTCTTAGACACTGTGTTCTTGCTCCCCCTTGTGGTCCAAGGTGGGGTGAGCACTCAGAGGCCCCCAAATAAATTCCATGTATGCAATCGCAGAAGCAATTTCTGGTGGAAATTCCCCCAAGGGACAGCACTCCCCTCCTCTCATAAACCAAGGCACTTCCTCACCTTATGAAAGTGAGCTCAACTTTTCTAAATATAAATGAAATGCAAGTTCACTTCAGAAATTCTGGAAAATACAGAAAAGTGTGAAGGAGAAAATTAAAATCATATATTCTCTGATCCAGTAGATATAATTACTGTTGAATTTTGGAAAAATTTCCCAGTTCCTTTTTCTTTTCAGGTATTTATACACATGTATATATACATTTAATTAATCAATTTAATTATTTATTATACAATATAATCTATCACCAACTCCAGACTAGCCATTTCTAATAGCTACATCTCCCTATGTGCACCTTCTCTATCCCACGTTTCTGTCTGCCTCCCTATCAGAGATATACACTGATGACTATGCTTATCATTCCCTTGCTTCTTCCTAAAGTAAAAGTCCAACACACACATATCCACACACACACACAATTGGGATCACACTGTAGATACACTCTTTAGAAATTAATTTCAAACTTACAGGACAGTTGCAAAAACCAAACAAACCCCATACTGAGAACTACAACAAACCTCCACACAGATACCCAGATCAACCAACATTTAATATTTTCCCACATTTGCTATGCATATCATTCTACCTATCCATCTATCTTACCATCTGTTTTAGTTTGTAAGTTGCTGGATTGCAGTATACCAGAAATGGAATGGTTTTTGTAAAGGAAATTAATAAGTTACAAGTTGATAGTTCTAAGCCTATAAAAGTGTCCAAACTAAGGCATCCAGGTGAACATACCTTAATTCAAGGGAGGCTGATGGGCCAGGAACACCTCTGCCAGCTGGGAAGTCATGCAGCTGGCACCTGCTGGTCCCTTGCTCCCACACCCCATTATTTTCAGCTTCTGTTCCTGTGGGGGTTCCTCACCTTGCTTCTCTGGGGCTGGCTTTCATCTCTTGGCTTCCCTTGGTTCTCTCCAGGTTCTGGCTTGATTAACATCTCATGGTGATGCCTGCTGGGCTCCAAGCATCTCCAAATATTTCTGGCTCTGTTCTCCAAATGTCAGCATCTGTGTCAGCTCTGCTCTGAAGTTTCTGTAGGCTCTGTCATTTCTCTCTCTGTCAGCTGTCTCCCTGTCAACTCTAACTCTCTCCAAAATGTTTCCTCTTTTAAAGGATTCCAGTAAACTAATCAAGACCCACCTGGAAAGGGTACAGTCATATATCCATCTAATCAAATGTTTCCACTCACAATATTGAATCAGGATTAATAAAACCTGGCTTTTCTGGGGCACACCATGCATCTGTCTAGCTCTCTATTTTATAAACATTTGACAGTAGGCTGTAAACATATGAGTAGTCTGTGAACACATAAGACTTCCATGTACATTTCCTAAGAAGAAGACTATTCACTTCTGCAGCCACCTTAAGTGCAGCTATCAAGTCAAGAAATTGATATAAAGCTTACAGACTATATTCTGATTTTTCCCCTATGTCCCAGTAATGTCCTCCTGGGCATTTTCTCCCCATTATTAGATCCAGTCAGGGATCATGTATTGCTTTTGTTATTATTGTCTCTTTAATCTCTTTTTTAAATTGTGGCAACACACACAGAGCATGAACTTTCCCATCTCTACCACTCCCAAGCATTCGATTCACTGGGAGTAATGACATTCACAGTGTCATGCTACCCTTACTAACACCCATTATCAGAAATTTCCCATTACCCCAAACAGAAACCCTGCACCCAATATACATTAACTCCCCATCCCACCCCATCCCCTCCCCCATCCCTGGTAACCTGTACTCTACTTTCCGTTTCTATGAATTTGCATCTAGCTATTTCATATAAGTAGAATCATACATTATCTGTTTCTTCTGTCTGTCATCTCATGCACCGTAACTTCAAGGATCAGCCATGCAGTAGCATGCATCAGAACTACATTACTTTCTAGGGTTGAATAATATTTCACTGTATGTGTAAATCACGTTATGTTATCCATTTATCTGCTGATGGACATTTCAGTTGCTTCTTCCTTTTGGCTACTGTGCATAATACTGCTATGAACATTGGTGTACAAAAACCTGTCCTAGTCCCTGCTTTCTATTGCCAATTCACATGGTAGCTCTATGTTTCACTTTTTGAGGAAATGTCAAGCTGTTTTACACAGCAACTGCACCATTTTACATTCCCACCAATAACGTACTAAGAATTTCATTTCTCTGCATCCTGGCAGCATTTGTTATTTTTATTATTATTTTTTTTACAGTAGCCACTCTAGTGGGTGTGCAATGGTATCTCATTGTAGTTTTGGCTTACATTTTCCTAATGGCTAATGGTATTGTTGAGTATTGAATCATATTCAAGTCCCAACACCTAATTGTGAGCGTGAACCCCACTGTAAACAGGACATCTGAAGATGTTGTTAGTTAAGGTGTGCCCAGCTGAATGAGGGTGGGCCTTAATCTAATATGGTGGAAGTCTTTGTAAGCAAAGGAAGCAGACATGGAAAGAGAAGCCACAGGTAGTATAGCCAGAAGCTGGAAGTCAATGGGACCCAGAAGAGAAAGGAAAAGATGCTGTCCTGTGCATTGGCATGTGACAGAAAAGCCAAGGAACCCACAAGATTGCCTGCCAGCCAGAATATATTGACCCAGGGAGAAAGCAAGCCTTCTAGCCTTTGAAAAACATGAGTCGATAAATTCTAGTTATTAAGCCAACCCATTGTATGGTATTTGTTTTAGCAGCTGGGAAACTAAAATAGATACTGAGCATCTTTTCATGTGCTTATAGGTCATTTGTATATCTTCTTTGGAGAAATGTTTATTCAAGTTCTTTGTTTTTCAAGTGAATCTTTTAGAAAAATTCCTTCTCATTTCTTTCTGTGCATATTTTTTTCCAATATTTTATTTGTGGTTACCATGGGGCTTAAATTTAGTATCCTAAATCTATAACGGTCTGGTTTGGTTTGATTCCAGCCTTACTTCAATAGCATACACATAAACTATACTCCTTTGCCCCTGTCCTCCTGTTTTTGTTGCTGTTGTTGCAAATGAGATATTTATATATTTAAAGTCCAAAACCATTGATTTATTGCTACTATTTATGCATGTGCATTTTAGATCCTGTAGGAAGAAAAAATGGGGTTATAAAACAAAAACACTGGCATAATACTGGCATTTATATTTACCCATGTTAATACCTTTCTGAAGATCTTTGTTTCTTCATGCAATTTGATCTACTGTCTAGTGTCCTTTCTTTCAACCTAAGGAACTTCCTTTAGAAGTTTCTATAGGGCTGGTCTAATGGTGACAAACTCCCTTAGCCACTGTTTATCTGGGAATGTCTTAATTTCTCCCTCATTTTTGAAAAAATTAAATTTGAGAAGTTTTCAGCTGTTATTTCTTCAAATGTTCTTTCTGCTCCTTTCTCCTTCTGTGATTCCCACACTGCATATATTGGCATGCTTCATGGTGCCCCACAGGTTCCTCTGCCTCTGTCCACTCTTCTCTCTGCCCCTCGGATTGAATAATTTCAACTGTCTTATTTTCAAGTTCACTGATTCTGATTCTTCTTCCAGCTCCAATCCACTGGATTTTTAAAAATTCCTGTAATTGCGATCTTCAGCTCTGTTTGATTCTGTTTCTCTTTAATGATACTCTTTGTGTTCTTCTATTATTTTTCTGATTTCCCTTTACTTTGTCCGTGTTTTCCTTTAGCTCTTTGATTATATACAGGAAAAAAAAATTGTCTGGTATGTCCATGGTCTGGTCTTCCTCATTGATGGTTTTCAAGCTCTTTATCTTGCTCCTTTGCATGAGCCATAGTTCCCCTGTTTCTTTGTATGTTTAGCATTCTTTTGTTGCAACCTGGACATTTTGATATTTTAATGTGAAATTTAGACACTGAGTCGTCTGTTCCTTAACCTTGTGTATAGCTAGTGGTATGATAGAGATTTCCTTGAATGCCCAGGAGTGAACAAGAAAGAAAAAGAGAGAGGGGGAGGGAGGGAGTGGGGGAAGAAGAGAAAGAACCTCCTTTCTCTTTGCAGAATGGTCTGTGTCAAGCTTAGCTGTCTTAACAATAAGTTTAAATGGTAAGTTTAGAGAATAGCGTGAGCATAGGGTCTTGCCAGGTCCTTTATGCATATGCATTTTATCTTGGGCATATATGTGTTTCTAGGAATGTATGTGGATCTGAATATCTCCTTTTTCCTAGAAAATAGCATTTCTGCATGCATGGCCCTGGGCATTGCACTGTATAAGTCACAGCCAGCAAGACTTTGCCCGGGGCAGCTGCAGTTTGACTGTTCTCCTAAAGCATTCTATGGGAGAGCTTTGTGAGCTGCCTTTTACATGCAGGGCAAGTTCTGGCACAGTGAGCCTGACAGGTGTCCTGATCCAGTACTTCAGACTGTCACCAGAGAGATTAGCACAGATACACATGCTCCCAGGATGGGCACCAAGGTAATTCTGCTCCCTCCAAAACTGGGACCAGGGTCCACACCGAGTCAGTGAGAGGAATGGATTTGGGTCCAGTTAAGGCACCATAAGGAGAATTTCCTATTGTTTTTTCACTTTTATTTTTTGTTTATTAATCATGTGAAAGTATCAAATATCAATCTTGACAGTTCATGTCTAACTTCTTCAACATGTTTTCCTAAAAAACAATGTCATTCTCCTATAACTTAAATACCTTTATACCTGAAAAAATTAACATTAATTCAGAAATATAATCCTGTTCATAGCCTATATTTTTGAAATGTTTTATATTGTGAAATATAGCATATATACATATATATATGTATATATAAAGAGAAAAAGCAATAATTTTCATAGTACACTCCAACAAGCAGCTACCAGACAAATATCATAGTTTGGTATGGGTTATCATTCCACAGTTTCAGGTTTTTCCTTTTAACTGCTACCAAATAATGGAGGCTAAAAGAAATAGCAATATAATGATTCAGCAGTCATATTCATTTGTTAAATCCTATTTTCTTTGTTATAACTCTTCCTTCTCCTTTGATTCTTCTCCCACTCTATAAGGATCTTTGACTGATACCCTTTCCAACTTTTTCATGTTGAAAAGGGGTGACGATAATATAGGGTAGGGGGTGGAATTAGTTGATATTCTTGGAAAGACTGGCCCCTCTGGGTTTGGGGGCTTGTCTAACATAGGAACCCTCTGGAATTAATGAGTTTCAGAAAGTAAACTTAGTGCATGAAACCTTTATAGAGTCTTAGAGCCCCAAGTATTCTTTTCTTTCTTTTTTTTTTTTTAAATACATGGGCAGGCACCGGGAATCGAACCCGGGTCCTCGGGCATGGCAGGCAAGCACTCTTACCTGCTGAGCACCGTGACCTGCCCCCCAGGTATTCTTTAGGGTTAATAGGTATGATGCTGGATGGAGTTTGACAAACTGTGACAATTAGCAATATCTAGCTGAAGCTTGGATAAGAGTAGCCTCCAGAATAGCCTATGGATTCTATTTAAATTCTTTTAGCTACTGATATCTTTTTTCAATACCTTTCTTTCCCTCTTCCTTTTGGCAGGAAGGCATTATCAATCCCATGGTGCCAGGGCCAGGCTCATCCCTGGGAGCCATGTCCCATGTTGTCAGGGAGACTTCTTCCTGAATATCACGTCTCATGTAGTGGGGAACATAATGAGTTTCCTTGCAAACTAAAGGATAAGATGGGAGGTTCAAGAAAAGCTTTTACAGTAGTAACTTTGAATGTTAACAGACTAAAGTCACCAACTAAAAGATACAGATTGGCAGAATGGATTTAAAAATATGCTGTTTACAAGAGATGCAACTCAGACCCAAGGACACAAATGGATTGAAAGTGAAAGGATGGAAAAAGATGTTCTATGCAAGCTGTAACCAAAAGAAGGAGTGGCTATACTAATATAGATAAAATAGAGTTTAAATGTTAAGTCATCATACAAAGAAGGACACTACATATCAATAAAAAGGACCATTCATCAAGAAGAAATAACAATCATAAATGTTTATGATCCCAATCAAGGAGCTCCAAAGTACATGAGGCAAACACTGGCAAAACTAAAGGGAATTAATAGATATTTCAAGAATAATAGTGGAATTTTTTTTTGAGTTTGAAATAATGGTTTATTGAGACTTCAATACACCCCTCTACTCTATAAATAGAATAACCAGAGGATCAACAAGGAAATGAGAACTTTAATGAGACCTCATAGACATATAGATTTTACACCCCAAAACACCAGGCTTAGAGAGAGAGAGTGGCCACATCTGAGCAACTAAAGAGATTCCCTGGAAGCAACTCTTAGGCATAGTTTAAGTCTTAGCTTCTCCACTGAAGAAATAAGTTTCATAAGGGCAATCCTTAAAATTAAGGGCGTGGCCTATTTTCGTGGGAGTCTCTAATGTTTGAGAAAGCACCAGGGGTTTTCCATATGGGAAAGTTGAATCATTCTACATTTTTCTCCAGGAAATGTACCAGCATTCTCAAGGGAATGTACCAACACTTTTTAATTATCAGCCCACCACAGTCTGGGATGTATCCAGTTATTATATTAATCTATACAGAATTACAAGCCCTCATTCCTGTTTTGGGCTTTATGTGTTTGGGTTATTTAAATGAGCTATCCAAACAGGTTGACTTAGATTGTGTGTTATAGAAAATTTAGGTTCTAGACACAATAAACCTCTCTTTGATCTCATATAGTAGGTGAAGCTCTAGAGTACATACTATATTACCTTTTGCCCTGTATTCTGATTTACCTTAGTCCCAGTCAGAGTGTCTTTATCTCTAATTGAAGCCTGATCTCTTTTTTGTTTACTTTAATTGTTACCATATTTAGCAACACTGACTTTCAGAGCTGCAGAACTCCAGTCTTAGGTGTCACAGAGATACTCAAAGTTCTAGGAAAATTCCAGTTTATACACATTTAGCTAGTGTCTCAGAATCTAGAAATGCAACTTCAGACTAAGTATGGCTACTATAAGAGCCTACAATCTAGGCTGCAATTTTCTTTTAAGTATTTTTTGAAAGAGACCATATCATATTTGTTCTTTCGTTTCTGGCTTATTTTTCATGACACATGGTCCCCAAAGTTCATTCACTTCTTTGTGTGCCTCACAGGATCATTTGTTTTGTAGCCACATAGTATTCCATCATTCATATATATATATATCAAAGTTCCCCTTTCAGCTTCTCAGTCATTGAATCCTTTGGCCCCCTCCATCCATTGAGCATCATGGATAATGTCCAAAATAAACAAACCATGTCTTACAGTGTCCTCATTTAGTTGTACAATCAGCAGCACTCTCAATTTTAGACAAATTTCATTGGACCAAAGAGACAAAGAACCTATAAACACAGCTTCACCAGATATCAAATCAAACCCTGCCCAATCTCTAGTCCCTCCCCCCTGTCAACTGTTTACCCCTGGTATTGCTGCAGTGCTGTTGCTGTCTTCCTGTTAACTATAAGCCATATTATACTAATAAGCCATGCAATATTAGTTTTCCTTCTTTACTCCTCAATTTATTTACTCTTTGTACAAGAACAAACCTTTGAAGGAGTTCATGCAAGAACTTATTTGTAATTATAGAGTTGATCAGTAGGATACATAGCACTATACATACCTTTTCAATCATATTCACCTTCAATATGGCAATGTTACTTATAACACTACTAATTAGCTACCATCACTTCTATCTGTTCCTTTACATTTAAGTTCAATTTCATTGGGTAAAATTTCCTCCATCTCTAGCTTCTGTGAACCCCTAGGTAGCCTATATCCTACAGTGTAAACTTGGAGATTAACTTTATCAGAGTCATAATAGCGAAATCATACTGTGCTAACCTATTTCACTCAGCATTATGTCCTCAAGGTTCATCCATGTTATCACATGCTTTGGGACCTCATTTCATCTTCCTGCTGCCTAATATCCCATCATATGTATATTCCATATTTTGTTTATCCACTAGTCCATTGATGAGCACTTGGATTGTATCCATCTTTTGGCAATTGTGAACAGTGCCTCTATGAATATCAGTGTGCAAATGTCTGTTCATGTCACTACTTTTAGCTCTTCTGGGTATATACTGAGTATTCGTATTGCCACGTTGTAGGGCAACTAGATATTTAGTTTTCTGGGGAACCGCCAAACTGTCTTCCATAGCGGTTGTACCATTATACATTCCCACTAGCAGTGAATAAGTGTTCCAATTTCTCCACTTCCTTTCCAACTTTGTAGTTGTCTGTTTGTTTAATAGCAGCCATTCTTATAGGTGTGAGGTGATAACTCATTGTAGTCTTGATTTGCATTTCTCTTATAGCTAATGAAGATGAACATCTCTTCATGTGCTTTTTAGTCATTTGTATTTCTCTTTGGAAAAATATTTATTCATGCACTTTGCTTATTTTATAATTGGGTTGTTCATTCTTTTGTTGTTAAGTTATATGATTTCTTTATATACATAGTATCTCAAACCTTTATCTGGTATGTGGCTTCCAAATATTTCCTTCCATTGAGTTCTCTGCCTCTTTACCTTTTTGACAAGGTCCTTTGTGGCACAGAAGCTTTTGATTATAAGGAGTTCCCACTTATTTTTTTCTTTCATTGCTTGTGCTTTGGGTGTAAAGTTTTAGAAGCTACCGCCTGTTACTGGGTCTTGAATACGTATCCCTATATTTTCTTCTAGAAATTTTGTGGTACTAGCTCTTATATTTAGGTCTTTGATGCATTTTGAATTAATTTTTGTATAGGGTGTAAGGTAGGGGTCCTTGTTCATTCTTTTGGCTATTGATATCCAGTTCTCCCATCCCCATTTATTGAAAAGACTATTCTGTCCCAGGTCAGTGGGTTTGGGTCCTTATCAAAGATTAGCTGGCCATAAATTTGGTGGGCTGTCTCTGTACTCTCAATTCAATTTCACTGATCAATATTTATATCTTTGTGCCAGTACCAAGCTGTTGTGACCACTGTGGTTCTATAGCAAGCTTTAAAGTCAGGAAGTGTTAGTCCTCTCATTTTGCTCTTCTTTTTTAGGATATCTTTAGCTATTCAAGGTCTCATTCCCTTCCAAATAAATTTGATAATTAGCTTTTCCAAATCTTCAGTTTGTTGGAATTTGATTGGTATTACATTGAATCTGTATCAATTTTGGTAGAATTGACATCTTGACGATATTCAACCATCCTATCCATGACCATGGAATGTCTTTCCATCTATTTAGATCTTCTTTGGTTTCTTTCAGCAATTTTTATAGTTTTCTGTATACAAGTCCTTGACATCCATGGTTAAGCTTATTCCTAGATACTTGATTCATTTGGTTGCTATTTTGAATGGAATTTTTTCCTTACCTGTCTCCTCAATTATATCATAATCTGTGTATAGAAACATTACTAATTTTTGTACATTAATTTTGTACCCCGCCACTTTGTTGAATTTGTTTATTAGCTAAAATAGATTTGTCATAGATTTCTCAGGGTTATCTAAGTATAGGATCATGTTGTCTGCAAATAATGAAAGTTTTATTTCTTCCTTTCCTATTTGGATGCCTTTTGTTTCTTTCTCCTGCCTGATCGCTTTAGCTAGGACTTCTCTTGACTTTCTCAAAGAACCAGAATAATAATGGTGACAGTGGCCATCTTGTCTTATTCCCAATCTCAGAGGGGATGCTTTCATTCTCTCACAGTTAAGTATGATGCTGGCTGTGGGTTTTTCATACATACCCTTTATGATATTGAGGAAGTATCTTTTGATTCCTATCTTTTGAAATGTTTTTATCAGAAAAGGATGCTGAATTTTGTTGAATGCTTTAAATCAATATGATCATGTGATTTTCCCCTTTCAATTTGTTAATGTACTGTATTATGTTGATTGATTTTCTTATGTTGAGCCACCCTTGCATTCCTGGTATAAACCCTATTGGTTGTGATGCATAATTCTTTGAATATGTCATTGAATTTGATTTGCTAATATTCTATTGAGAACTTTTGCATCTATGTTCATTAGGGAGATTGGTCTGTAGTTTTCCTTTCTTGTAGCTTCTTCATCCAGTTTTGGTATTAGAGTGATGTTAGCTTCATTAGTTAGGTAGTGTTCCCTCCTCTTCAATTTTTTGGAAGAGTTTGAGCATGACTGAATGTTTAGTTCTTTTTGGAATGTTTGATAAAATTCCTCCATGAAGCCCTTTGGTCCTGGGCTTTTCTTTGTAGGAAGTTTTTTGATGACTGATTAAATCTCTTTACTTGTAATTGGTTGGGATCTTCTATTTCTTCTCGAGTCGTTGTAAGTAGTTTGTGTGTTTCTAGGAATTAGTCCATTTCATCTAAGCAGTCTAATTTGTTGGCATACAGTATTCGTTCATGATTTTAAAAATTTCTTCAGGATCCATAGTAATGACTGCCCTCTCCTTTCTCATTTTGTTTATTTGCATCCTCCCTCTTTTTTTCTTTGTCATCTTAGTTAGGGATCCATTTATTGTATCAATTTTCTCAAAGAACCAACTTTTGGTTTTGTTGATTCTACCTTATTTTCTCTAGTTAATTTATTTCTGCTTTGATCTTTGTTATTTCTCTTATTTGCTTTGGGGTTAGCTTGCCGTTCTTTCTCTAATTTTTCCAGGTAAGCAGTTAAGTCCTCGATCTTTGCTGGTTCTTGTTTTTTAATACAGGCATTTAGGGCAATAAATTTCCCTCTCAGCACTGCCTTTGCCACATCCCATAAGTTCTGATATGTTGTATTCTCATTTTCATTCATCTCCAGATACTTACCAATTTCTCTAGCAATTTCTTCTTTGACCCACTAATTATTTAAGTGTATTGTTTAATCTCCATATATTTGTGATAGTTCTGGTTCTTTGGTGATTATTAATTTCCAGCTTCATTCCATTGTGACCTGAAAAAAGTGCTCTGGATAATTTCAATCTTTTTAAATTTATAAAGACCTGTTTTGTGTCATAGCAGATGATCTATCTACAAAATGTTCCATGAGCACTAGAGAAGAATTTTTTATCCTAGTGTTTTGGGGTGCAACGATTTATATGTCTACGAGGTCTCATTCACTTATTGCATTGTTTAAGTTCTCATTTCCTTGTTGAGCCTCTGGTTATTCTATCTATGGTAGAGAGAGGTGTATTGAAATCTCCCACTATTGTTGTTTAAACATCTATAGTTCATTTAAAGTCTATTTTATCTATATTAGTATAGCCACTCCTGCTTTTGGTTACAGCTTGCATAGAACATCATTTTTCTTTCTTTCACTTTCAAACCATTTGTGTCCTTGGGTCTAAGATGCATCTCTTGTAAACAGCATATAGATAGATTATATTTTTAAGTCCATTCTGCCAATCTGTATCTTTTAATTGGCGAGTTTAGTTGGTTAACATTCAGAGTTATTACTGTAAAAGCTTTTTTTAAAAAAACTTTTTTTTGTTGTATACTATACCATATATACAAAGAAAGAAATAAAAAAGCAATAGTTTTCAAAGCACTCCCCCCAAAGTGGTTACAGGATAGATCCCAGGGTTTGTCATGGGCTACCATATGATCCTCTCATATTTTTCCTTCTACCTGCTCCAGGATATAGGAGGCTAGAGGGCTTAAGTACTTTTTTATTATCACAACCAACTCTTTTTTCCTTTTTTTTGCAGGTGAACAATAACATATATACAAAAAAGCTATAAATTTCCAAGCACAGCTCCACAATTAGTTGTAGAACATATTTTAGACTTTGACATGGATTATAATTTCACAATTTTAGGTTTTTACTTCTACCTGCTCTAAAATACTGGAATTCTAAAAGAGATATCATTTTAATGATTCAGCATTCATATTCAATTGTTAAATCCTATATTTTGTATATAATTCCACCATCACCTTTGATCTTTCCATACCTCTCATTGGGGTTATTTGGGCTATGGCAATTCTAAATTTTTGATATTGGAAGTGTCTGTCACTAGTATGGAGTAGGGAGATGGAACTATCTGATGTTATGGAGAGGCTGGGCTAGGTTTTAGGACTTATCTGGACCAGGGACCCATCTGGAGGCTGTAGGTTTCTGGCAAGTTACTCTAGTGCCTGGAACCCTTGTGGAATCTTATATATTGCCCTAGATGTTCCTTAGGAGTGGCTGGAGTGGTCCTGGTTGGGTGTTGGCAGGTTATGATAGTAACTATATGAAGCTTATGAAAGAGCAACCTCCAGAGTAGCCTCTTGACTCTATTTGAACTCTCTCTGCCACTGATACTTTATTAATTGCACTTCTTTTTTCCCCACTTGGTCAGGATGTAATTGTTGACCCCACGGTGTCAGGTCTGGATTCATCCCTGGGAGTCCTCTCCTATGTTGCCAGGAAGACTTTCACCCCTGGATGTCATGTCCCACATAGGGGGGAGGGCAATGATCTCACTTGCAGAGTTGGGCTTAGAGAGACTGAGGCCACATCTGAGCAACAATAGAGGTCCTTCAGAAGTAACTGTTAGGCATGCCTATAGGTAGTCTAACCTTCTAAGCTACCTACATAAGCTTCACAAAAGCAAGCCTCATGATCGAGGGCATGGCCTATTGATTTGTGTAGTTGTGAAATTTGATTAGATTGAGATGTGACTCCACTCATTCAAGGTGGGCCTTGATAGTTTACAGGAGTCCTTAGGGGAGACATTACGAAGGAAGCTTAGATGCTTGCAGTGCTGACAGAGAGAGCAGATGCACATGAGACCCAGATATTTGGAGATGCCAGAATAAAATGCCGCTGGGGAAGCTGCTGGAAACCAGAAGCCAAGGTGCCAGTCATGTGCCTTCTCAGCTGAAACAGGTGTTCCAGACCCATTGGCCTTTCTTGAGTCAAGATATCTTTCTCTGGATGCCCTAGTTTGGACATTTTTATGGCCTTAGAACTGAAAACGTGCAACTTAGTAAATTCACTTTTCATAAGCTGTTTCAGGGTGGGCCACAGTGGCTCAGCAGGCAAAGTTCTCACCTGCCATGCTGGAGACCCAGGTTTGATTCCTGGTGCCTGCCCATGCCAAAAAATACAAAACAAAACACCCCCCGCCCCCGCCGGAAAAAACCATATGGATAGAAAAAGCAGTTCCATTTCTAGTATATTGCATTCTGGCAGTATTAACAAACCAATACCCCCTAGATTTCATAATCTTATAATATTCTTATGGTAGTTGAGTTACCAGATCTTCACAGTGGGGCCTCTGTTCTCATGTTATTTTCATTTCTGAGAGTAAACTATACAAATCTTCTGACATTTTTTTCCAAAAAGGCAACATAGGCAGATCAGAAGTTATCTTGACTTAAGTGGGTAATCTGTATTGGAACCTGCTCATGATGGGGCACCCATCTAATGGGTCTCCACACCCACAGGGCAATGATATTTTGGGTGTTTCCTCTTGTTTCAGCTGTGAGCATGGAGCCCTATAGATAATAAGCCTTAGCACACATCTCTCAAGTGAAGGAGTTCCTTCTCCGCTCTAAAATTCTGTACATTTTATAAGGGAAGAATACTGTTATCATGATTTTGACTGAGAGAGTATTTTCTATGCTTCCCAAGAATTCAGATCCAAGTGTGGGTGGGGGCATGAGAATTTGCAGTCACTTGCTGGTGTAGTTTCTGGAGGTGGCTAAGGCCAGGGTCTTGATGTGAACAGTGTGGTCACTGGAGCTGCATAACCCCCAGAAAAACATGTTTTTAAAGTTAAGTCATTCCTGTGGGTGTAAACCCAGTATAAGTAGGATCTTTTGATGAAGCTACTTCAGTTATAGCTTTTTTATATATATATACTTGAGGTGTGGTGCACCTCAACTGGGATTGATTTTTTTGTTTAACCTTTTTTATTGTATAACATAGCATATATATAAAGCAAAGAAATAAAAAAGCAATAGTTTTCACAGCACTGTTTAATAACTGTTTACAGAGTTTGTCATGGGCTACCACATGATCCTCTCATATTTTTCCTCCTAGCTGCTCCAGAATATAGGAGGCTAGAGGGCTTAAATACTTTATTATCATAATCTACTTTCTTTTCCTTCTTTCTTTGTGAACAATAACATATATACGAAAAAGCTATAAATTTCCAAGCACAGCACCACAATTAGTTGTAGAACATATTTTAGACTTTGACATGGGTTATAATTTCACAATTTTAGGTTTTTACTTCTAGCTGCTCTAAAATACTGGAGACTATAAGAGATATCATTTTAATGATTCAGCATTCATATTCAATTGTTAAATCCTATCTCTTATATATAATTCCACCATCACCTTTGATCTTTCCATACCTCTCATTGGGGTTGTTTGGGCTATGGCAAATTCTAAATTTTTGATATTGGAAGTGTCTGTCACTAGTATGGAGTAGGGAGATGGAACTATCTGATGTTCTGGAGAGGCTGGGCTAGGTTTCAGGACTTATCTGGACCAGGGACCCATCTGGAGGCTGTAGGTTTCCAGCAAGTTAACTCTAGTGCATTTGGGATTGATCTTAATCCTATTATTGGGATACTTTCTAAGAGAATGAAATTCACACAGGGAAAAAAAAAGCCACATAAGCATGAAGCTGAAAGCAACAAAACCTGAAAGAGAAGGGAGAGAGCAGCACACACCACCATGTGCTTTGCCATGTGGCAGAGGAGCCAAGGATCACTAACAGCTGGTCTTCAAGGAAGAAAACATTGCTTTAGGGATGCCTTGATTTGGTCATTTTTCTGGACTCTAACCACGAGCGAATACACTCCCATTGTTAAAGTCAAACCATTTCATGATATTTGCTTTGAGCAGCCTGGGCAACTAAAACAGACAGTTTATCAAAAACATTAATCTGGATCCAGCTAAATTGACAGGGCCAGAGGGACACGAAACAAAGGAAGGATTTCCTCCTTCATGACTGTTTTTCCTTCTCGGTTTCGCTCATCATCTTCCTGCTTCAAATGTCGTGAGAGAGAACAAGTCTCTGTGGATGATCTGGGAGTGGTGTTATTAGGTCCTTTCAGAAAAAAGATATTTGGATAACAGAAGAGGAAGAAAGGAATGTTGTCAAATTCCCATCCAAAGTGTTTATGACCTTAGAGGTACCTGTATATGACAAGGCCAGAGCTGAGCCAAAAAAAAAGGCTGAAGTTGTGACTCTAATGAACAAGTGTCCCGAGAAATAACTACATACATGAACAAATATCGTTTCTGCTTCGATTGCTTTTAAACTCATAATAATTTTCATGTTATTAACTAATGAATACTTTCCATATGCCAGGTAGATTGTTATGTGCTTTGGATGCATTACTTCTTTTAATATTCACTACAATCCTCTGAGGTAGATATTACTTAGTTCTGTTTAGGGATATGAAACTGAGGTAGAAAGGTTAAGTAGCTTGCCTAATACCACAGAGCTGGCAGCTTCTTTTGACTCTGAAACTCATTCCATTCAGCCTATTATGCTATACTGCCTTGCTTATGACATTTATCATATTCTGCCTCATTCAGTAGTTTTTCATCCAAGTCTTAGATTATTATGAGTCTCTTGGGGGTATTTATCTTATTTTTCTTTGGCTAACTTGAGATGCTTTACACACAGCAGGCAAATAGTATTTGGCTATTGATTTAAGTAAGCAGCCTGGTGTTGTGGACTGAACATCAGAGACTTTATATTATTTTTCTCCCCAATTTTTAAATTTTGAACATCTGAAAACTCATTGAAAAGTTTCAAGAATAGTGCTATGAACACCCATATACGTTTCATCTAGATCTTCCAATTCTTAACATACGTCACATTTACTTTTCCGGTCTCCCTTTCTCTTTTCCTGGACCATTTGAGAGTTATGTTGCAGACCACGCTATTTTACTACTACACACTTCAGTACTAATCTTTAAAAGCAGACATTTCTCTATAATCCAAATACTATTATTACCCAGAAATACTTTACATTGTTATGATACTAATATATGTTCTATATTCAAATTTCCCCATTTCCCTAATTAACCCAGTAAGGTTCCTTATTCATCTTTTTAAATTCAGGGGCCAATTTAGGACCAAGCATAGCTTTTAGTGTCCTGTCCTTCTTTTGTCTCCTATAGTCTAGAACAGTTAACCAGACTTTAAAAAAGAAAATTTTCATGACATTTACGTTTTTTAAGAGAATTGTTTTTTAGATTATACCTCCGTTAGGATTTGTCTGATTGTTTCTTTATGAATGACACGTTACACACTTTTGGCAAAAATATTACCTTTGCACTTTTTTCTGTGTATCCCATCACGGGGCACATGATGCCAGTCTGTTCCATCCCTGGGGATACTGAGTTTGATCACTTGGTTAAGGGTGATTTCTTTGGTGTAAAGGTATCCTTTTGTCTTTGTAATTTACTCTGTAATTTACAGGGTGATACTTCGAAACTGTAGGAATATCAATAGTCCACTCTCCATGGAAAATTTTTGCCCAAATCAGTTGTTAGTATGGTGGTTCCAACGCGGCCATTTACTATTTCTCCATAATTTCTTCCACATTCATTAGTTGGTATTCTTCTGTAAAGAACGTTCCCTTGCTTCTCCTCCCCTCCTTGGTTTTTAATCTACCGTTACTCGTGTGGCCTTGAATAAGTCACTTACCCCTCGGGACTTCTATTTTCTCATCTTTAAGATGAGCTGACCTAAGGGTCACATTTTCCAATTCTAGTCAGTGTGAGATGGGATTCCCATAAAGATCTGCAAGACATCCCCCAAGAATGAAACGGTCATGGCCTGGCGTGCCAGGCCACTACATCCATCTGCAGAGGAACCCCACATCCTCTTCTAGCGGATTTTAACTAGTGACCTCGAGGCGTTCACGCGACAGTCAACCCCTTCCAGGGCTAATAGGTGCGGTCCCCGGGCCTTTCCAGCACCGCGTCAACCCCCACCTCCCAGACACCTGCGCGCCGAGCCCTCCTGCGCACGCGCACACACGAAGCCAGACAGTTGGTGGTGTTTGTTCGCCCCAGCTGTTCTGCTCCTCATCCAGGCTGGCCGCGAGCGAGCCCTGCACGACACTGCGGCGCAAACGCGGTGCGGGACGGGAGTAGGGACGCGCAGGCGCCGCGGTGGGCGTGAGGTCGCGCAGGCGCGGACGGCGTTGGTTTGAAGAAGACCTTCAGCGTTGCCCGGGTGGATCCGAGACAGGCCCTGTAGGAGGTGAGGCGGGGCCGAAGCCGTGGGCCGGCTCGACCAGCGAAAGGGCCACGGGAGCGGTGGGTCGCGACAAAGCAGGGACCCGACGAGAGACGGACCTAACGGAGGGATAGGGAAGGAGAGAGCAGTCTAACGGGGCGTGATTGTGGCGCCGGCCAGGCGGGGCAGAGGAGAGCAGAAGGGGGCGGTGGTCCCTGTCAGAGACCTTGCTCTCCTTGCCGCCTCAGGTCCTGCGCGCTCTCTGTGGAAGAGGTGGTGCTCCGAGAGCAGAGCCTTGATCTTCCCCTCTTGCTAGTGTGCGGACAGGACTTTCTTTCCAGGAGTCAGGCTAGAAAGGAGGTTGGTTCCTAGGGAAGTTGAATCGTCGAACCTCAATCCCACCCCACCTCCGCCCCCAGCTTCCTCTCTGGAATAGTTGTCAAACATCTCGGCAACTATTCCGCTCCTTATGTCCAAAGAGTGTACGTGCAGCTTAAAAAGGACAAACGAGGAACAAAAGGAGCGCTATACTTAATGTCGTGTTAGTGATTGGGTAAAGCAGTATTACCTAGTTAACGCCTTCCCCCCCCTCTGTCTGCATGTAATGCAATACCAGTGTAATGTGCATATCAACAAACAAGAAGCGCATTTTATAGAGCTAATAGAAATATGTGACTATAGCTTTACTCTCGTGTAACATGAAGTTTCTGTGTCTCCTTGATTTTTTGCTTGATCATACCAGTAAGACATTTTCCATTAGAATCATGGACCAGAAGAAGTAAGCTTGAACTGGGCAGAATTGAGAATAGTTAGTAAACTACACCAGCTAACGTCTTTTGCAAATTATTTGGCAGTGGTTTTGAATAATAAGGAAAAATACTAAAAGACAAATAGTAGTTAGTACCCACATGTGTTTGGTGCTTCTAAACATTAACCAGTCTCTCGGGAGTAGATGAAAAACCAGATATGAAAAGCCTTAACATTTCTACTTGAATATATAGTGCCTGCTTTTCTATGCTTACCTCCCAAATTAGAGTTCTGACAAAATTTCAACAGATACCAGCATAATTTGTGATTAAAAAGAGTAATATCATCAAAATGAAATTGGAACTGTACTAAAAAAAAGTCTAGAATCGATCATTTGAGTACAAGGGATTGAATTGTAAAATAACTGTTCTGTAAGTAGACTATGAAACCCTATGGCTTAGAGCCTAGTTTTATTATGATATGAGTCAGTATATTTATATTGATATATTTGATAGGTTTAGGTTACAGAGTAATTTTAAATGAATTGCCAATTGATAAGTGTATTTTAAATGTATGCCATGTGCAGGTATGATGGTATGGGCAGAAATTTAGCAGAAAATTTAATTAAGAGTTAGGCTATCTAGAAGTAAATATTAGTTTGAATGTATAGGTAGTTCAGGCATAGGAACTGCAAATGCTAGCTGGTGCTCTGGTATAATAATCAGGCTAATGGGCCTGCTTGAGTGGTTCTGGATTTGGTTAGACATGGCTTTTGAGTTTACACGACTTGACAGAACAGAAACAACTGCAGAAAAACATTTCCCATTATAGAAAGAGGGCAAAGGAATGATATATTTGGCAGTGTTGATAGTGCTGAGAATTTGATATGAGGGTCAAGGTGAAAAGTTGGCTGAATCCTAAATAGGCAAGATAGAAAGCCAAGGCACCTTGGGTTTTGAAGGCTTTCACCTTAGGCTTTATACCAATTGTTGGTAAACTGATTGCTCCAGGTAGAATCCATTCTACTTCTGGTTAGTAAGTATGATTCTTGACTTCATTTTAAAAAGGGCTTTGAGAAACAGCATATTCTGGCTGAATCCATTTCATTTAGTATGGTAAATTCTTATTTTAAGAACTGAATTTCATCTTAATAATAATGTTAACCCTGAGGTTTTGATTGTATCTATTCTTAGAATTCTTTAAAAAATTTACCTCGTTGGCTCACATACGCTTTGGCTTCTATAATAGCCTGAAAAATGTTTTACTGAGATGAATTTGGGAAGTCCATTTTAACAAAGCATCTCCTTCAGGCTGTGAGAACTTTTTTTTTCTTTGGAAATGCAATCAGAAAAATGACCTCTGTGACTTGTGGGAAAACCCTTTTATTCCAGTGTTCTGGAAAGCTCTTTCTTTTTAAGGAGTAAAATGCCTTCTCTTAATCTGATTGCATAAGGGTATAAGCTTTAATGATGCAAAGGAAGAGACTGTATACCTTTTCTCACTATGGCTGAATAAATACTAAATGGTTATTTTTATTCCTTTGATCCCATTTTTCCTTGTAAGATATGTGTAACACACCGACTTACTGTGACCTAGGAAAGGCTGCCAAAGATGTCTTCAACAAAGGATATGGTAAATACGCTATTGTAAATTTCCACCTTGGGGAGTTTGAGGTCAGTGTTGAATTCCTACTATGTGCAAGATACTGTACTAGTAAAATAAGAGTAAGACAACATTAACCTACTTCACAAGATTTAAGGGGATAACATGTTATTAGACTTCATTTCTTAGGAATAGAGTCCCTTACAAGCAATACAAGCAATTTTATGTATACATACATACATAGGTAATATAAAATAATATAAATCAATAATATCTGTGTCTCCCTTGGCTAGCCCTGGGGGCAGTCAAGGCAGGGTATAATTTTTGTGTCCCTTCAAATATTGGTTGTGTTTTCATAAGAGTGAAGGTGCGGCTTTTTACTTCTTTGGAGCAACATATTCTTTGATCCCAAAAAGAAATTTATTTTTAGTTTTAAAACAATTAAATTCTTAATTTCCTGTGCTATGCACGTTTGATTTATTCGTTAGCTAGTAATGTTAATTGTATATATTAAGCTTGTATATTTATCAACATAATATTGGTTCTTGGAATGGTACATATTGCTTTCATTTACTTGTTCTTTAACTTCTATATTTAAAGTAAGGCTTTATTCAGTTTGGGGGCTTAAATTATATATAAGTTATTTGGTTATTGAAATTATACTAAATTTATTTGGTTATTTTTCATTATCATGGAAATTTATGTTTCCACATGGAAGGACTATTTTCTTAATTTCTGAGTTGCAAAAATGAGTGGATGTCACATTTTGTTCATTACTGTGTTTTTGTGTGTGTGTGTCTAGGGTTTGGTATGGTCAAAATTGATCTGAAAACCAAGTCTTGTAGTGGAGTGGTGAGTACTTAATATATATATATATTTTTTGGGGGGGTGGGGCTACTTGGGCCAGGAACCTAATATTTTTTTTAATAGATGTAGCATAATTAACTTAAAAGAACCTGTTTAAAAATCATTGTTCACTCTATGTGAAACACCCTACGTTTGATACTGTTCTATCTTCCCTCAGCTTTGACCTACTCTCTAATTTCAGTGATCATTCTTACTCAGCCAATTGAACCCATTGACAATTAGGTCGAATTTTTTAGGGGACCCTATATATTTGTCATAATAAGAGTGTTCAGAGTCTTACTTTCAGAAGATACAGAATATGCATTTTTGACCCATGTCAAAGTGTCCTGTAGTCACTAAAAACTATTTCTATTATAATAGGTTCATGCAAGTTTTATTGCCCTTTTACAAAAAATAATTTTAGTCTTTTTATGATTGTTGAAACATGTAGAAAAAAAGTGCATGCAGATGATTATTCTACAGTTTTTAGCCATGTTCATAAAGTCTTACAGGAAGTTAAGAACTAGTAAAGGATGTGGTGGTATATTTTGAGAGGAGTCATTAGCCAGAGCTTTCATTCACTAGATCTCAGCAAATAGATTATGTTTACCCCATTCTCTGATTTATCCTCATTGGACACATCTTTTTTTGATATTTATTTAATCAAATACAAGTTTTATTTCTGGATATAGAAATTTACTTAGAAGGACAGGAGGCATGTGGAAATCCTATGACACTTTTTCTCTCAGTCTGTATAATCCTGATTTGTCTCTATCATTCTTTCCCTGAGTTTCTCTAGTGTATATATTTATTTTTGCCTTCCTTGCTAAGGTGGGCATATTATATGTACGATTCTGTTAAAATAGAAAACTTATGCTCATTTTGGATAGAGTTTCAGAATTTGTTCAAGTTAGGTTCATGTCATTAAAGTCATCAACTAAAATTTTATCTCCCTTTCATGCTGCTGTGGTTTGGGACTATTCATTCAGATGGTAAGGAAAAAAGCATATTTGTGTGCTTGCTGTTATGGCTTGCTTTTGGTCTCTGGTTTGGATTTAGGACAGGTTTCCTCCATTGATCCAAATTTCTTAGTTTGTACCTTGATGCTTTTATCATATGCCATCTATTTAAGAGTAACATTTTTGTGATTGTTTTCTTGCTTACTAGCATTTAATGTAGAGCTGTAGATGTTACATGCATGTGTATTTTGCACCTGATTGACCTAATTATGAAATTAAACAGAAGCTGAAACAGTTGGGATCCTGGAACTCAGAAAAATCCTAGCCTTCTCTTTTAGATTTGTACCTCTGGTATTTACGTTTTTTGAAAGATCTTCAAACTAAGAAATGGTGATGGTAACAAGGCAAAAATGTGGAATATAATACTTCTTAACCTTAATTTTATGCATAAAGTTACCCTAACCACAAAATTGAGGTTTATATTTGCTACAGTTGTCAAGTGTGTAAAAGGTAAACTGGATAGTGGGATTTACTAAAAGAAAATGACTGTCATATTTAAAACATTATGTGAACTATAAAACTTGACTAGCATTTTATCATTTTTAGTAAGGCCTTGCCCTAAATGTGTAGCATGATATTCTCTTTTAAAGCTTTCTGTCTGGTGTTGATAAACAGATCATATGTTTCCAGTTGTTTCATTAGCCTGTAGAACTAGTTAAGGCAGCAGGATATTTGTTAAAGGGAGGCTTCATATTGCAGGCAGTGAAAACTGTTGAGAGTTGGCAGCATTTCATTACTGTTGGCAGTAGTTCAGAAATATTCCTTAAAAACAGAGCCAGTCAAAATGCTTTTGCTTGACAGTTTATAGATTGATAGTGACAGGTGTTAACTCTTGCTTCCCCTTAGAAGGAAATGTATTTCCAATTGTTTATCGCATGACTAAAAGGACACTTACCTAAGGAAGAGGGTATATTTTAGGGCATTCATAGTAACTGTTTGATAGAAAGCACTAAACTGGGGAAGCAAGAGAAAAGAGGAATAAATTATAACATTCCTTTTTTTCTCACATGGGCAGGCACCGGGAATTGCACCCGGGTCTCTGGCATGGCAGGCGAGAACTTTGCCTGCTGAGCCACCGTGACCCAGCCTATAACATTCCATTTTGTAGTGAAAAATGCACACATACTTTAAAATATTGAAATTGTTTATGTTGAAAGTTTTGAACATAGTCTTGTGGACAAAAGCAATAAAATTTCAACCCTATTACAATGGAGGAAGAAGGCTGTAGTACTTCTAGTGTTTTGGGATGTTTAAGGACTTTTAAATGAACTAATGATTTGAAAGATCTGGTGGAGAACTATAATATTTTTCAAGTCATGGAAGTTAAATGTTTAAGATTTGATATTTTTGTCTTTTTAGAGAAGGATTTATTTGTTTATTATTATTATTTTTTGGGTGCATGGTCTGGGAATCAAAGCTGGGTCTCATGCATGGAAGGCGAGCATTCTACCCCTGAACCACCCATGCACCCAGGCATTTATTTTTAGTAAAGATACTTATTTAAATCGAGATTTAAGATTTCAATTTAGTAAGAGAGTAAATGTAACAAGAAATACCATTAAGACAGGTGGAATAATGGAAAGACGTAAAACTAGTTAAAATGTTTAGAGACTGAAAAGAAGGAAGGAAAGCAGGAAATAAGTTACTGTAGAGTACTAGGGAATGCAAAGGAAATTATATTGCTTTCTGGTGCATTGAACATTACTTTCTTAAATGATTTTTTTTCTATTTGATGAGCTAATTTTAAGGTAATTATATTTTTTCCTGTTTACCAGGAATTTTCTACTTCTGGTCATGCTTACACTGATACAGGAAAAGCATCAGGCAACCTAGAGACCAAATATAAGATCTGTAACTATGGACTTACCTTCACCCAAAAATGGAACACAGACAATACTCTTGGGACAGAAATCTCTTTGGAGAATAAGGTATGAAAAAACATTAGAAGTTATTTGTTGGTTAAACATATCTTGCAGATTCAAAGATGAACAAATGCTAGATATAACCTGAACAAGATGTTACAACCTATCAGTAGCTATATATTTTTTTCTGTGTATGGCCTTATTTGATGTTTTATGTTTCTAGAAAAGAAGGCTTTGTTTGTAAGTACACTAATGATGACATTACATCTTTGTTCTCCCGTTTTACTTATTCTGCTCATACTTGTTCTTTTATACAGCTGAGCCTCTCTTGGGTAGTCTAAACTAGTGGTGATTTTTTTTTTATATTCGTTGCAAAACTGAGTACACAGAAAAATGTTTCTAAAACATTCTGTAATGTTTAAAAGAGAAAGTCGATCATATAGACAGTTCAAAAGCCAGTGACCATTTATAAGATTCCACAAGGGTTCCAGGCACTAGAGTAACTTGCCAGAAACCTACAACCTCGAGATGGGTCCCTGGTCCAGATAAGTCCTGAAACCTAGCCCAGCCTCTCCAGAACATCAGATAGTTCCATCTCCCTACTCCATACTAGTGACAGACACTTCCAATATCAAAAATTTAGAATTGCCATAGCCCAAACAACCCCAATGAGAGGTTTGGAAAGATCAAAGGTGATGGTGAAATTATACATAAAAGATAGGATTTAACAATTGAATATGAATGCTAAATCATTAAATTGGTATCTGTTTTAGTCTCCAGTAGTTTAGAGCAGCTAGATGTAAAAACCTAAAATTGTGAAATTGTAACCCATGTCAAAGACTGAAATATGTTCTACAAATAATTGTGGTGCCGTGCTTGGAAATTTATAGCTTTTTTTGTATGTATGTTATTGTTTACAAGAAAAGAAGGAAAAAAGAGTCGATTGTGATGATAAAAAAGTATTTAAGCCCTCTAGCCTCCTATATTCTGGAGCAGCTAGAAGGAAAAATATGAGAGGATTGTATGGTAGTCCATGACAAACTCTGGGATCTATCCTGTAACTGCTTTTTGAAGAGTGCTTGAAAACTATTGCTTTTTATTTTCATTGCTTTGTATATATGTTATACTATACAATAAAAAAGTTAAAAAAAAAAAGCCAGTACCCACTGTGTTTAGTGCACTGGCTTTTGAACTGTCTACATACACATTACCATATATAGATATATAATCATGCATAGCTGAATAAATTACCTTGGTTGGCTTGGTGAATGCCAGGTTATCACATTACAACAGTTTTAAGAGAATATCAAGATTATTTTGTATTAGAATTTTGTTGTTTGTACTGCGACTTATGTTAGTTGTTGTAATAGGATTTGATTTATAAATTTTAACCTGTTTTTGAGTGCGAGAATCATGGTGAAGTCTGGGAGAAAGGATAAAGTGAAGGATGGGAAGGTAATTTATTATATAATTTAATGTCTGGGTTTCTTTTATGATTTCCATTTTTTTTTTGTTTTTTTTGTTACATAGGTCGTTAGAGGAAACTTAATAGTCAGTTTCTTAAGTTGAAAAGATAATTGAAATTTACCAACTTGTTAATTTTAAATCTTTATTTTTCAGTTGGCTGAAGGGTTGAAAGTGACTCTTGATACCATATTTGTACCGAACACAGGGTAATTATCAAACTCGGTTTTCTGAAATGTTTCTGTAGCCTGAAGAGATAGAAAGCTTTAGAATAGGGAGTGCAATTAAAAGCTAACAGGCAGGAAGAGCTTAAGAAGTTGCTGTTAGTAACACTAGGGACTTTGTGCTTATAGTGAAGATAAAGGAAGACTCATTTGAGGTAAGATGAAATTTAGATGTGAAAATTGAAAAGATGAACACAAAATTATAAATCTGTTTCAAAGAGGTATAGAGTAGAAAAAGTTTAGGACCTAGAAGGATCTGAGACCATAGTTATTTCTTATACTGTGTTCTAAAGATCATGGATGTGGTGTTCTGCTGAGAAGTTAATTTCTTAAGAAGAATATAATCTCTTGGTTCTAGAGTAGTTCTACTATTGCTTGCTTTCTTAGCCTCTATAAATCCCAAAACTTCTCTGCCTCAATTTCCTCATCTGTAAAGTGTGGATAGTTCTGCCTAAGAGGCTGATGTTACATAAAGGACAAAGATGCTAGGTAAATGCAAGGTGGCATGTCTTTTCACCTATAACAATAGATTGTATCTTTCCTGCCACATACTGCAGTTTTCTTTAGGACAAATATTCTCATAAAAGGCCTAGTTGGAACAAGACAAGGACTATTAAAAATTGATTTAGTGTTTTTAATACTGTCCTTCAAAAAAATACACTTCTGACCATGATAGGTTAATAATAGAGAAGTGTGTTGGATGTTATATTTTGTGGTATTTGGGCATTTGGACATATTTAAAAGAGATTTGATCTCTTGTATGTCTGTGTATATATATCTTCAGATTATTAATTTGGTGCTGATATACCTTATTCCTTCTTATATTCTACTTTTCTTCATGCCTTTATAAAATTAGTGCTGAAATATCCTATAATTTGAATTTATAATCAGTAATAGGTAGAAATTACACATACATTTGTAAACCTAACAAAATTACATTTGTAGAGCTAAGTCATTTGAATCATTTTTACAGTATATATACAGTCTACCAAAATAATATTTAAATTGGGGGAGAGAAGGTCTTTAAAAATTCCTGGAAGGTAGTAGAAACTCATGTTGTTTTCATCATTTTTGTTGTTTGTTTTTTACAGAAAGAAGAGTGGGAAATTAAAGGCCTCCTATAAACGGGATTGTTTCAGTTTTGGCAGTAATGTTGATATAGATTTTTCTGGACCAACCATCTATGGCTGGGCTGTATTGGCCCTTGAAGGTTGGCTTGCCGGCTATCAAATGAGTTTTGACACAGCCAAATCCAAATTGTCACAGAATAATTTCGCCCTTGGTTATAAGGCTGCAGACTTCCAGCTGCACACTCATGTGTGAGTGTTTATAATTCATTCCTTCTTTAGTTACAGTGCAGTCTCCCAGAAGGATGGTAGTCATTAGCCTGTTGGGAAAAGTAAAAGTGATGGTACTAGCATTTGCTAAGCCTTGGTGGATACCCAACCTCATTATACTATTTTCATTGTCAGCAAAACAAGTACAAGGAGATTAGTTGTACTTGGTGCCTAGTACTGTGCTGCTGGCAGTTACTGGTCTCTCGGTCTTTACTCCAGACTTCATAGAAGCTCTAGAATCTGTAGATGAACCACTGCCAGCTGTCCAAGCAAGATTGGTAAAATCTCTAGTTGCACATGGGATCTTTGTATAGATAGTCTTACCATTTGTTTCCATATCATAAAAATGGTACAAACTAGATATTTATAAATTTTCCCTGTATCTTGAAAACAGGAATGATGGCACTGAATTTGGGGGTTCTGTATACCAGAAGGTTAATGAGAAGATCGAAACGTCAATAAATGTTGCTTGGACAGCTGGCAGTAACAACACCCATTTTGGTATTGCTGCTAAATACAAAAAAGGAGGGCATAGGTCATCTCCTGATATAAGGGATCCTTTGGCAATATATGTTCCAATTTCCTCTGATGCCCTACACATCTTGGTGGTGTCTGGAAGCAGGTCTGTTTTGATCACCAAGAACAACCATCAAATTGATCTCAGCGTCCTGGAACATCCCCAGTGATGCTGTAGAAGTTTTCAGGTACCCTTGGTCAGCACCCAGCCAATCCCAGCTACCCCTAATACATTCAGAAGTAGCAATTATGGGATTAAATTATGTAGTCCGAAACTTATTGACTGACTGAATTTGAATTTTTAAATTATATTGTATGTTTAGGTCTACTGGGAACTGCCATTGTATAAAAAAGCAAAAGTAAAGGGTGAGCTGTGTTTTTGAAGTGGTGTAGGTTGCTGTCTGCTAGACATTCTAATTCATTTCTGGTGTCTAAAGCAAAGTTAAGCAAAGTTAGACACAAAGAGGCGTTGAAATTAATGAAACGGTTTTACCAAGAAAACTATGAAATCTTAAGGGTTAACTTCTGGGATGCTTTGAAGCAAAAATTTATACACTTCTCTGGAGCAGCGTAGGTATTGTAGAGAGGGTGCTTTTTAACTCTAGTACTATATTATAGATGAAATCCTGAATCGGCTTTATTCCTGAACTTGTATCTCTCTATATTTTTTTTGTGTTTTTTTGCAGAATCTTTATTGAATTCTACTTTGAAGTTTCTAAATTCTATGAAAATCTCATAGAGACCTTTAGGTCATATTTGCTTGAGGTGTCTGCCTTTGTGCATGACTGAATGTGTCTAAGAAATTTACATCATGTTCAGGACCCATGTAAATGAATCAAGTGTTATTATGTTTGAATTAGTGCTTATAAATTGCCTAACTGGATTTAGTTCCTTATTTGTTAGAAAGTAATTTATGCTAGGAGTTTGCTAAAATCTCTAGTTGCACGTGGGATCTTTGTATAGATAGTCTTACCATTTGTTTCCATATCATAAAAATGGTACAAACTAGATATTTATAAATTTTCCCTGTATCTTGAAAACAGGAATGATGGCACTGAATTTGGGGGTTCTATATACCAGAAGGTTAATGAGAAGATTGAAACGTCAATAAATCTTGCTTGGACAGCTGGCAGTAACAACACCCGTTTTGGCATTGCTGCTAAATACAAGCTGGATTGTAGGACTTCTCTATCTGTAAGAATATACTACCAGATTGGATCTGCTCTTAGGGTTTTATCTGGGTTGTAAATGAATGTTGTGTTATGGTTGTTTGCATCCTTACTAACTTTCATGGGCTAGCTCATTGTATAGTGAAAATAGTATTTAACTGAAGTCAGAAAAGGTGGGTTCTAGTCCTAGCACCTTGGTGTTTTTGACGAATTTGTCTGAGGCCTTTAAGCAGGTATTTTCAAGGTTCATGCCATCTCTACCACCCGTACTGACTTCTTAGAGATTTATCTTTTTGTTTACTAAATTTTCAGTTTTAGTAAGTACAGAGTAGTCCTGAGGTGTTTTAGCTTTGGAAACCTGGTGCATGAAGTGGTGGTTGTGTTGGACTTACATATTATTGAATTGACAGTTTTCTAACTATTTTTATTCCATCTCCTAATCTTAGGCTAAAGTAAATAATGCCAGCCTGATTGGACTTGGTTATACTCAGACCCTACGACCAGGTATGTAAAGGAATTAATGACAGTAAGGTTGGGTAGAAGGGGATAGAGTAATATGAAATAATCTTTATTGTAGGTTGATTCAGAGCACTGTATAACACCTGGTTGTTCAGCCAGAAAGTGAAACAGATTAAATATTTTTGCTTAGAAAATATTTATGTATCTTTAACTGTAATTTTGGTCACTCTGGCTTGTAAATTTGGTTGATCATTTATTGCTTTTAACCCTGAACTCCAAATCAAGTTTGTCATGAACATGCTTTACTTATGGCAGAGCAGATGATTATAGATAGTCCTATGTAGATTTAGTCATATGCTTGTAACTCTTATACCCTGCTATAGTCCATGCCATTGACTCCATCCATTTTTTCAAGAACATTCAGATTTGATTGTAATACCTGTTATAAATGACTGTGGTGTTTTTTTCTTTCTAGGAGTCAAACTGACCCTGTCAGCTTTAATTGATGGAAAGAACTTCAATGCAGGAGGTCACAAGGTTGGGTTGGGATTTGAACTAGAGGCTTAATATGGTTTTAAGTATAGAGTATCCGATTTATCCCTGGAGATGAAGAGAAGTGAACCTGCTGTTTTGGCCTTAAAATTCTTCTGTGAAATTTCAAAAGTGTGAACTTTTTATTCTTCCAAAGAATTGTAATCCTCCCTACACTGAAGTCTAGAGATTGCAAGTCCATCCTAAGGGAGGTACTTGAAGGCATGCATGGAAATTGTCATGTTTGTGCCACATTTCAGTTCAGTTCCTCAGTGTTATTTTAAATGTGTTCCTCAATGACAGTGTATGTCATGTTATAAAGGAAATGACCTGATCCTCCGGTTTGTACATTACGTCCTGCATGTCCCACACCACTTTTTCATGACCTTTTAATATATTGGTCTCTGTGCTGTAGTGGAATCTTTGGTTTTGCATCAGAGTAAAATAAATCCATCACATTTGAAACATTAATTGCTCATATGACTTGCTAGTGGTGGTTTTCTTATATTTTACGTGATTTTTTTGTTTTGAAAAATATTTTAATGTGCGGGATTTGTGTCCAGATTTAGTATGTCTTTACAAGGAGTCAAACTGAAAGGCTTTGGTTCCCTTTATGCTGTTGCTTGTCCATTTCACCTTGTTTACCTCATGCTTTTATTGCTCTCATGCAGTCAGGCTGGGCAGAAGCATATCTGTTGAGGTTCTTTGCTTCTTATTTAGTGTGATAGGTTAGTATTGTCTTGGTAGTTTTGTGAAGCTGCTGAAAAGAGCAAGAAAAAGGGTAAAGAAAAGAGTACAATCAGGGAAATACCATAAGGAAGAGATATGGATAGGATGACTCCCAAACTAGAAGATGATATACCTTCTTTGGGGCCTCAGAAAAATATGTTTGATTACTAGAGCTAGAAAAATTTTAACCAAAGAATGGAAGCATCAGTTTAGAAAAGAAATGAGCAGATCATAATAGCCTCAAGACTTACTGATAAATCATCTTTCTAAAAATAGAACTTCTTTTGAAAATCTCTATTTCAAAAATACATATAGGGTGATACAACAGTGGCTCAGTGGCAAGAATTCTTGCCTGCTGAGCTGGAGACCCGGGTTTGATTCCCCGAGCCTGCCCATGCTTAATATATATATATAAATATAAGTGTATATATATGTACAGATTTAATATATACTGATAGCAACAAATTCAGACAGTTCAGAAGTTAATGGCCTAATCTGCACTGTCCAGTATGGTAGACACTAGCCATCCATAGGTGCTAGTTGAGCATCTGAAGTGTGCTTAGGGCAACTGAAGAAGTGAATACCTAATGGTATTTAATTTTAATTAATTTAAACTTAAAATAGCCACATGTGGCTAGTAGGTACTGTATTGGACTATGTAGTTAATTCTGTAGGATAGATTTCTATAAGTGGGATTGCTGGATCATGCACATTTGATAAGTAGTATAAAATTGCCCTTCAAAAATTTTGTACTAATTTATATTTCTACCAGTGGTACTTAAGAATGCATCCTACCCCCCCCCCCCCATAACAATGCAGGTTATCAAATTAAAAAAATTTTTTGCTAGTTTTATAAAAAATGGTATCTTGTTTCAATTTGTATTTTCCTGATTGACAGTGAGATGGAATGGTTTGTCATGTTTACTGATCATTTATAATTTGCAGATTTGCCTGTCCACATTCCTTGCTTAGTTTCCAAATGAGTCATCTTGAAAATAATTAGACATGTTTTCTTTCTGAAAAAATATCAGTGCAAGTTATTTCCCGTTACTACCACCAAGGACTTAACTTTACTAGACAATAATTTTACCCAGATTTCAATCACCATTTCTTATGGAGAGAAATATCTATGATACCAACCACATGAAAATATAATTATGTTTTCCCTAATATTGTTATCTTTGTGGGTGTGAATCCTCATTACAGGAATGAAGTATAACTCTGTATCTTACTGAAAGAACTTTGTGTGCACCATGAATGTGGCTGGGATCCTAAGTCTGCTGATCCCGGCAGCACATAGAAGCTCCATTGTGTTATGGAGTGGTGGAGTAAGCCATTCAAGTAGGAAGATAATGGCTTTGTGTAAGAGGAAAGTTACTATGGGGCAGCTCTCTTAGTCTGATGTCGCTAGGAGAAAGGAATAGAAATGGATGTAAAAGGGCAGAAACGGATCTGCAAGAAACAGTGATGAGATGCACCTCTAATTAGTTTCTTAGTTATTTATCTGATGTAGTTAATTATTATTTATGGCTTGACTTAAATAAGAAGGGGATTGTTAGAGGTTTGTACTTTTTCCTCTTTGTTACGTTACCCCTTTTAATTTATTTAATTGATATTTCAGAGCTAAAGAACCAGATTTTGTGAGTTGCAGTAATCCAGATATGAATGCAGGTAGTTTAAATTAGCTTTATTCAGTAATTTTATTGAATTGTATGGCTGGCTGTTATGGGTATAGAAGAGTATACAGGCTCATGGGGTCAGATCACATGAAAAGGTTTCTAGTTTCTTTACAATGGAGGCTTCTTTACTTTTGCCACTTGTAAAATTAAGGACAAGGACATTCCTGCAATTGAGATAGTTTTGTCCTTAAGTATTTGACAGGTAGGAAGAGAAATAATTGATGTCTAGCTCTACAGGGCCCTCTATCCTAAAGTGAGGGCTTGGGAATACTCTTAGCACACCATTTGATGATTAGGAGTCCTTGTGCATCTTAGTTCCTGAACTTCTGAATGCTCAGCAGTGCAGGTTTTATGGAAATAATATGATTCATTTGAATTCTGATAGGGATTTTGACTATTCTGACTAGGATCCTTTGTTTCACTAGATAGCCTGTGCTTCTGCAGTAGTTTTTAAACTTCAGCATGCTTCAGAATCACTTGGAGAGCTTGTTAAAACTGATTGCTGGTCCCCAGTGCCAGAGTTCTTGATTCATTAGGTCTGGGTGGGGCCAGAGAATTTGCATTTTAAACAGATTCCCAGGTGATACTGATAATGCTGGTCTAGGGACACAGACTCAGAACCAATGTCCTAGAGCAGGGGTTGGGGAACTACAGCCTTGGGGACAAATCTGGCCCACTGCCTGTTTTTGTAAATGAAGTTTTATTGAAACAGAGCTTTTATGCTCATTTATTTATATATTATCTGTGGGTTGCTTACACACTCCAACAGCAGAGTTGCATGGTTGTATAACCTGCTAAACCTAAAATTTCTGTTCCTTTACAGAGAAAGTCTGTTGGTTTCTTTTCTAAAATGAGGGGAAATGAAAGCATTAGACCCAAAATGAGTCCAGGAGTGGTGTGGCAGGATGGGAGTGGAAGAAAAGAATTAGGCCAGAGAGAGTACAAGAGAAGGCCTAAAAATCCTGCCAAGTATGAGGTTCAGAGTGGGGCTCTGGGTAGGAGGCAGTTAAGATGATGGGCTAAGAACAGGGCTGGGAGGGGAAATGAAGCAGGTTAAAGCTCATCATGAGAAGTTTAAGGTATCTGCCCCCGATTTAGATAGAGTCCCCCCCTTTTTCAGTAGGAAGTTCCCTGTGGTATGACAAACTAAACTGTGTTTTGAGTACCTTATCATTGAGGGAGTCATTACGTTATAGTAGAAAGGAAAGAACATTTCTTGAGCTCATGTGCCAGGTACTGTGCTGGCCGCTTTATATGAAATAATCTATTTAATCTTCAAGTTAATAACTGCAAATATCTTGGAGTCCCAGTAGTTCAAGAAAGAAAGCCATGAGAGGTATTCTGGGATGGAGCAATTGTTTGTGCTTTCTCATGATGGAGATTCTCAGTAGCTCCCTTCTCTTTCCCCATAAAACACAGACACACATGTCCCTGCAGGCACTGCTCTGCCCTGCCCACCCCCCTCACCTCCTTCTCCTCCAGTTCCCTCTACTATATCTCCCCTCTCCATACCTAACTTAGCCTTATAATTCTGATGGCCACTCATTGATTTTATTTTCTTTTTAAAATTGATTCATTCTGAACACTGCTAGGCTCTTCACTTTTGCCTTTTGAGCCTTACTGCATCACAGCCTATGTGTGGTAGAGCTTTGCAACTGGGAGAAGAGAATTAATATTCTGATATCTGCATTTAATGCCCATGGATTCTTTGATTCAGTAATTCCATGCCTAAGAATTTATCTTAAGATAATCCGTGAGGAACAAAGATTTATGTACAAGGTTTCTCATTGCAGTGTTGTTTATAATAGTGAAAAACAGATAACCACCCAAATGTGCAACAATAGGGGGATAGTTATATAAATGATAGCATATTCATTAAATGGAATATTATTCAGGCATTAAAAATCATGTTTTGGAAGAATAACATGAGAAATGCTCATACTATAATGTTACATAGAAAAAAGCAAAGTAAAAACACAAATATTTATTTTTAAGATGTACATGCAAATATAGAAAATACACCATGATATTAATATCCATTATCTCAGGAAATTGGAAATATAAGTAGCTTTAATTATTTTATACTTCAGTATATTTTGTAAGTTTTCAAGAGTGAATTTCTTGTTATTTTTGTAATTAGGAAAAGAAAACCCTTCTATTAATATTGTTTGTAAACAGCAGAGGGATCCTTCCTGCAGCACAGGAGGCAGCGGTCTAGTGGGTGGTGAGTGAGTTCGCATCTCAGACGTGATGTGCCTCCTAGGCATGTGAAGGCAGGGCCAAGCAAGAAACACCACTTGTTCTTACTTGCCACTCTAGGGAAAGTTTCCCGAAATGGAGAGAATGATAAAAAGAGTACTGGCATTGCTTATGATAAGAAACTAGTAGGCATGAGGTTTTCATTAAAATTTGTACATGAGAGTTTAGTGTTCACATATTATATTTTAAATATGCAAAAGGCCAGGAAAACTTCATAATCCATTGCTAATCTATTATCACATTCTGAGCATCACTGCTGAAGGGACAGAAGACACTGCATGTCTTAGAATCTCATTCAGTGACAAAATATCCTTGGATACTCACCGCCAACTTGGCTCAGTTTCGTTTTTCATTTGCTTTAGCAGATAGTTAGTTGTGTGTGCATGTGTGTGTCCGTATGTTTGAGCCACTGGCCTGGTTATCCCTCAGATTCTAGAACATTGGATAGGAGAAGAGCTAAGAAACAGCCTAAGCTGTTTCTGGGTTGCCCTCAGTGTTGGTATCTATATAGGCGTGCCTGAAGATGGCCTGTGTTTTCTACACAGGAAGACCATCCTTCCATTTAAGATTATAGCTCTGATTGTGGATAATCTCTTACTCACTTTCCTCTGCCTGTTTCCCTTTAGAAACAAATCCCCCTTTTCTTTATCCTTCCATTTAAATGTTGGCATTCAGGTTCCATTCTCAGCCTTCTTTAATTCCCCCTTAGTTTTCAATATATGTATACTATAGTTATGTGAGAAGCTTTTTCAGATTACATCTGTCTAGTCTCAAGAGATGTTTATCTGTGTCAGGGGACCTCTGAGAATAAGAGTGATGCTGTATATCTTGTGCTCTTTGATGGATCTGATAATAGCACCATTCTTAAATAGTAAATTAAGACATATTTTCGGTGGATGGAGGCCAAAACCTTCATCTTTTACCACCTTGATAAAGGCTGGCTAAGTATATGTGGTAACTTAAGGTGAGAGCCAGATGGGCTTTCTAATATTTAACCCCATAATAAGGATATATCCACCAGGCACAAACAATGCTGGGCTTCCCCCAGCTGCCCAGGTTGTATGGGTAGGAGAGAATTCTGGTGCTTTGAGGTTAGACTCCCTCAGAGTGAAGAGCCAACTCCCAACATGACCAGTTCATTCTTTCCAAATATACCACCCTCCATTCCCCTGGGAGAGCAGAGTGAGTAAAAGGATAGAGAGAGATCAAGAGTGTAAGGCTAATGGTAGTTCAGTCAGATGGAAGGAAACATTAAGAAGGGGGTATGGTATTCATTTTCTGTGTACTTTTTTAAGCCATAGCCACCTTCCAGAGAAATGTGAATACCTAGAGAAATGTGTCCAAATCTTAGGTTTTGAGTTGAATAGAGTATGTGCTTTGAAACATTTTCTTGGTGATTCTCATATATCCATTCCACTCTGTCTTTGAACACCACCACTCACATCTGCTTCCTGGAAAAGCTACCTCGTAAAGCTAATAACTCCAAAAACTTATCTCCATTCAAAAATTTTCTCCTGAGCTCCAAACCTTTATTTCGATCTGCCTGTCTGATGGCTTTCATTCGATAATATGCAAGTATTCAAAACTCACCATGTCCCAAATGGAGCTTATCCCCTTAATATCTACTTCACACTTGGAGTCTCAGCCAAATTTCCACCTTTTCTGCGAATCTTCCCTGACCTCCTCTAGTGACTCAGCAGCCCTTTCCTTAGATTCCTAGTGAAATATCCTCATGATGGCATCAATTCTGCTATATTTCAAATTTTGCTTATGAACTCCTAGAGTCCTATCTTTTTGTCTTCCAACCCTCCAGTGGCCAGCCAAGTGCTCGGCATATATAGGCCCTCAATGAATGTTTGCCAAATGCATGGAAATAAGGTAAATGGGCCTGATTTGGTCATAGCTCTGCCTAGGTTTTTAAGTCATGGACTATCTACCTAAGGATTGGGTTCTCCTTCAGTAAGTAGTTTCTTGTGACCATCAGAGAAGCACAGCTAATTCTTGGCATTTCTGAGTATAGCTTGCAATTCTTAGAATTATGATTTAATTAACATTCTGTGAGGTGTCTTTGCTGCAGCAATTAAAAAAGGTCCAGGAGATGAACATGATTGTAACTAAACTTGACCCTACTAGATGCCACTGTTGCTGCTGCTGAGGGAAGATGGTGGTGCAGTAATCTACTCTGTGCTTTGTGCCCTTGACGTCATTTAGTCGTCTCCTTCCCTTTGACTTCCTCACCCCTCTCCCCAGCACCAAATGACTCTTGACATTCAGGATTTGGTTTTGTTAAGTTTTGGGGGAGAGCAAGGAAATTCTCCAGCCTACTGTGGCCCAAATCCCTTTTGTTCTGTATAGTAGGTTTCATTTTGTTCTAGCCAAATCAGAGACTGGAGAACAGTTAGTTGGCCATTCCCGTGGAGTTTGAAATTCCTTACTTAAATTTCTCATGTTTCCTTTGTATAAACCCTCACCCATTCTTTCTAGGCTTCTTTTCCAAGTTCTGAATCATCTAGTATAGTATTCCTTCTCTGAATCTCCTTCCAAGGCCTATCACGACCACACAATCCTCATTTTTATAGAGACCACAGCTATGGACAGAATCTGGCAGCTGCTGCGTAGGAAGAGACTACTAAGAGATAAGGACCAGGAAGCCTGGTCTATTCTGGCCCTGTTACCATTTGGCCAACTAAATTTTTTCTCATCCTGTGCTTTAGCTTTCCCAGTGACTGGCCAGCTCCAGATGTTTCAAAGACCAAATAAGAAAAGGAAAGTGAAAATGTTTCAAAAAGGGTGGTTGGTTGAATGATAGATTATAGTGGACTTTTTTCCCCATAATATGCTTTAAGGTTTGTCTTTTCAATAATAAAAATAAAGGATGATAGGCTGTAGAAATATTGGGTGTGGCATTTATTAAAAAGGAGCGCCATCACATTGACCAGATGCCATTCTATCTGCTCCCTGGGTGTTTGGCTTGCATTCTGAGAACAGAGCTACATTTCCCATTTATGGTAATTTAGCCACACTCTACAGGCCTCACCAGTCTTTCCTTCCCTTGGCAAGCACGCAGATATCCTATTTGCTGGTTTCTTTTAGTCTCTAGCTATTTTATCTTGTTCAACTAATTTTGGTTTGTTATCTGTATCCCTTTTCTTCATCATCTAGTTGAATGCTCTCAGAATAGTCCTCTGAAGGGAAATTATCCATAAAAAAGTGAGGGAGTAAGTAAACCATTCATCTGCCATCATACACAAGGGGAAGGAAAGCAAGCACTTGTAAACTGATTCCCTATTCTGTGCCAGGTGCTAGAGTGCTCACTTTCACATATACTGTTTTCCCTAATTCCCTTCAACCCTTTGTGATCATATCTCTATCCTCATTTTGTATATGAGGAAACTGAAACTTACAGGGGCCAAGTCAGTTCCCAAGATCATTCAATTAGTGGATGCTGGAGCGGAATTCTAAACCTAGTTTCAACTGGCTCTAGGAACCGTTCTCTCAGGAACTGTATGGCAGTGGATAAATTTATCTGGTCTCCCAAAGGTGAGCAGTTCAGTACAATCTATTTTAGGACTTAGCAAAATATACTTCATAATCTCCTCTTCCTCCTTGTTTGATAATTGAATAAATTAATTGATCTTTACATTTCACCATATTCTGAACAATGGAATGGTTTTAAATTTTTATTCTATAGTTTATTTTGGGAAGAGGGGGAGTACTTAAAAATTTATCTCATTGAAAATGAATAAATGTGTTTAGATATTTGCTCAAAGTTCCAGTCCCTTTGAAAAAGCAGAAAGTGAAGTTCTTTTACATTGTCTCAGGAGCTCAAGCTCCCTCTGACCCTGCAACTTGCACCCTATCTAAGGGGTAGACTTACCCCTCTAAGAGACAGAACCCTGACAGTGGATGCAAAGCCAGCAAAGTCTCCAGGGCTCTTCCTTGCTGGGGCATGCACTCTCCTGTCACCCCAGGTAGTTCTCTTATCTAAGGAAAATGGTGTGATAAACAAAATCATTAGATGCGAGGGACTCAGGAGTGACCTTTACTCAAGCAGCAACTGCATCTTAAGAGGAAGAAACCCAGTAACTCAAAGAAAAGACTCTTAGGGTAGTCTGGTGGCCCAGGGAAGGGGAAAGCTCTACCAGCCTACTCCCTCTCCCTTGGAGATGACCCCATGCTCTGCCTGGGACTGACTTACCCACCCAGCGTACTTGGGGGATTCCACTTCCCCAGCCGTTTGCCTCACAGCCTCTCTCAGGAGCCTTTTGCTGTGTAATACAAATTGAAAAACTCATTTTCATGGGAGAAGTGGACATCTTGCTCCCTCTGGGGAAATAAGTTGCTGTGTGGTCATCCTGTATTGTGGTATCCTCTGCCTGTAATAAGAGAGGCTGGGGGAGGGAATGCATTGCTTTTTTCAAAACATTGCTAGTGAGTTCTTTGGACACTTAGACATTTGAATAGGTGATTTGTGTGTGAACCTAGTCCCCCATACATTTCCTGGGACTATGCTTCTGCCATCCTGTCCACTGCAGGGAGTGCCAGGATTCAGACATGCAGTCCTTTTCCCAAGAGAGGGCTTGCAAACTCTTCTTTGCTGTCTGAATCTAGCAGGATGTTTGGTCTGCACAATGTTTGCTTTCACTGTTTTAAAAAAATTGAGCTAGTTTTCAACTCTTAAAAGTTGTAGGATTTTACATAAAAATCTAGATCCTCTTCAAAACTAGGAATATCAATATGCCTATTGTTTTTCTTAACATTAAATTTAGGAGGAAATTGAAAATTTTCTTTATCAAAAGTAGAGAAATGAGAGGCTTCAAGTACCATTTTATAGAGAGGGGTCGTGCCTCAATCAGGTTAGCAGAGTGAGAAGCTTCAGGGCACCATCTACCCACAGAAGATTTGAACAACCAGAAAGAACAGCAGAAACATTTCTCAAAAACAGTAAAAGGACTGCAGTAGCAAGGTGAGTACTGAAACAAGAAAAAGGCCACATAAAACAGGCAAGCTCTCCTCACCTCCTACCTGGTTCCTCACTGGTTTGGGGTAGAGCCAGCCCATGCTACCAGAGTAATCCTCATGCACGTAGTCTGGCTGAATCTGTCAGGTGGTGTCTCAGGGATTCACTATCCCAGAACTTGTCTGATGTGTAGAAGGCAGCGAACTGAGCTTTCCTACAGAATGTTGTAGGAGAAAAGTGGCTGTCCTGTGGCAAGGGGTTGCTGGCTGTAGGACATACAGTGCAGTGATTAGGACCCTAAGGAAACTGTTTCCTAGGGAAGAGGGGACATTTTGAACCATCTAATGGGGGAATTCCTAGGGCCCTACGCACAGCCCCAAGAATACATGTGTAGAAAGGATCAGGGTGGCCCCCATACTTCGGCTTGGAACTATTCTCTAAACCCACCATATGGATATGCTCTAAAGGAGAGCACTTGTACAAGTCAATTGGCAAAGAATGGGAAAATTGCACATTTTTTTACCTTTTTTTTTTATTAGCTCCAGCCATTCAAGGAAAGTCCTGTTATAAATAGCAGAATATATATACTAGCAGAATATAAGCTTAAGGAACAGATACTGGAGAATCTAAATTCCAGCAACAACTCTGTGATTCCCAGTCCATGCACTTCCCAAAAAAACAAACAAGCAAAACAAAAACCAAAAATTCAACAAATGGTGCTGCAATAACAGGATGCTCACATGGAAAAATAATGAAATGTAACCCCGCCACAGAGCATACATACAAAAAAAAAAAAACAACAAAAAACTAATTCCAGTGACAACTCACTAAAATATCAAAATGTCCAGGTTTCAACCAAAGGTTACAAAACACACAAAAAAACAAAAACCAGGAAGTGATGTCCCAGGCAAAGGAGATTAAATCATTAGAAATTATCAACGAGGAGGACCAGATCTGGGGCATTCCAGACAAGACTTTAAAAAAATGGTCCAACATATGCTCAAGGAGCTAAAGGAAAACATGAACAAAGAACTAAATTGGGACTAGAATAGATGAACCCAAAGAGAGTATCAATAGGGAGGTGGAAATTATGAAAAAGAATCAAACAGAGTCAAAGATTACTGTAACACAAATAAAAAATTCTCTAGAGGGCTTCAGCAGCAGATTGGAGCTGGCAGAAGAATCAGATAACTTGAAGATAAGACAACTGAAACCAATCAATTTGAGGAGCAGCGAGAAAAATGTGAAGAAAAGTGAACAGAGCCTGAGGAACTCGTGGGACACCATCACATGTACCAATATGCACACTGTTGAGATTCTCTCAAGAAAAAAGGTGCAGAGAATATTCAAAAGAATAATGGCTGAAAACTTCCCAAATTTAATGAAAGACATGAATATACACATCTAGGATGCTAGTGAACCAAACAGGATAAGTCCATGTGGATCAATACTACAACACAAAATCAAACTGTAAGAAATGTACATGGAAGTATTATGTGTATGAGGATTATGATGTGTGCAATCTGCTCTTGATGTTCCGTAAATAAACAGAATGATACAGCACATATGACAAAATGTTAAAATTGGTGGATCTGGGGCGGGGGAGATAGGGGTTATATTAGGGTTCTCTAGAGAAACAGAATCAACAGGAAACACTGGCAAATATAAAATTTACAAAAGTGTCTCGTGACCACGGGAATGCAGAGTCCAAAATCTGCAGGGCAGGCTGTGAAGCCAATGATTCCGATGGAGGGTCCGGACAAACTCCACAAGAGAGGCTCACCAGCCAAGACGGGAAGAGCCTTCTCTTCTGAATCCTCCTTAAAAGGCTTCCAGTGATCAGATTAAGCATCACTCATTGCGGAAGATACTCCCCTTTGGCTGATTACAAATGGAATCAGCTGTGGATGTAGCTGACATGATCATGATTTAATTCTATGAAATGTCCTCATCACAACAGACAGGCCAGCCCTTGCCCAACCAGACAAACAGGTATCACCACTTAGTCAAGTTGACACATGAACCTGACCATGACAGGGGTGTATGTTGGAGTTCTCTGTATGGGGTCTGTATTATTTTTGCAAATGTCCTTTGAGTTGGAAATTATTTCAAAATAAAAAATTTTTAAAAAATCAAACAAATTTCTTTGTGGAGATGAAGAGGTTTTTGCACCTGACCTGTTTTCCTCATTTGTATTACTTTCTTGGCTCCTGAAGGAATTGGTGGATTGAGGAGTTCCTTCTGCAGCTTCAAGTAGATTCTTTCTTTAGCTTGGCAAGAAGAAAGACAGGATCTGCATTTTCCTGTTAGGTCCTCAGTCTCAAACATCTGAACACACTTCCCCAAAGGACATCCATCACTTTGGCTCTTATGGTGTCTGGCTAACTTGAGTGTGAAGTAGGAATGGCCTTGCACAGAAGAATGATTCTGTCTTTAACCAGAAACCCCATAGTGACAAACCCTATAGGGTCAAACAATTCCCAAAAGAGCAGTGTATATGTGTATGTTTAATAGTCAGGATTTCAGAGTGCTGAGTGTGTGGCTCAAGAAGATTCTTTACTTTTCTTGATCATGTGTGTTTTCTGCAGCTAACATGTAATAATGGTAAATTGGAAGAAAAAAAGCATTTGAAAATTAGAAGTGGCCAAATTTTTTATTCTTTGTGGAATAACTTTTATTCTTTGTGGAAACAAAGGAAAACATTATATAGATAACTTATGAAAAGACTTCAGAGGCAAAGTTTTGAGGGGTATTTTTATTATAAATTTAATATGGTTGATTAATGAAAAATCACAATGAAGTACCGATAAAATGTTTGTCAATATAAAAATTTTAGCAGCATTTCCATAGTTTCAGGCTCTAACATTAGTCATACTGTCTTCCTCCCACTATCAAAAAAGAGAATCCAATGGGACTACAGTAGAGCATCAAGATATTCAGTTTAGTAAAGGCCTCAAAGAAATCCTCAAATCCAGTGTATTTTCTAATATTTCAAATCACCCCTCCCACCCCGAATTTCTAGAGTGTCAAAGAAGGTAAAAAGCCTCATTCAATTGCTTCAATATTTGAGACAAGAATTCTGTTCTTCCAGCTGCAGGGGAGAGTAAAGGATAAAAATCTAAATTGGACTTGACATGTAGTGCTTACTCCTACATCCTTATACAGTTTCTACACTGATGACAGAATGAACGTCCATGGTTGACCAATATCTGGTAGGTGGCAGTGGTAGTGGTGATGGTGCTGGTGGGCCAGAGATACAAAGTATGATGTGTACGTGATGGCCAACCCGTGCCTCAATCAGACATATTTCCCGAGGGTGGGGGGGTCTTCCAACATGGCTGGTGTCATCTAGGTTAATGGTAGTGATTAATGAGAAGAGGAAACAAATGATGTGAAAATGTAATACTGGCAAACTATTCCCCTGCTTCTTTGGTACTTTCTAAAATTCTCTGATCAAAAAAGTGTAAAGGAAGCACACCATTAAAAAATTACTGTTTTAAGTATTTACAAAAGCAATTATGATACATTACATGATAACCAATACACAGTATATGAACAAATTCTTCAATGAAAGCACTTGTGAACTCCTGTTCCAGTATTATTTAATAGCACACTGATCTACATACACTGTCCCAAATTGGTATCATACATCATGGTTTTCACTTATTTTACAGTATATTAAATGGTTCGGGGGGGGGAACATTTGGAAAAAAAATCATTTCCAATTTACATTTTTCTTTTAAAAGGGTCTTAAAAATTGCCACTCAAATTATTATGTACAAAGACTTATTGAATATTTAATTCTAGGCAATTATTTCCACTCCTGTTTTGAATATGTTTGAAACAATGCTACCTATTCTGTGTACAATATATATTTAATATATAATAACTGCACCACGTTATATCACCACGATACCAGCTTAATACACATTATTATGTACAGTAGTTAAGTTAGCTCTGGAAGATGAATGTCTGCAGCCTGGGTGGACCATGTCCGATGGAACCATCAGCAAGGGACATGGAGCCACAACCAGGAGACGCCTCGAGCCTGGTCAGGTGTGTACGTGCCTGTGACTGTGCCTATACCTGCCACATGCCCCCACGTGCCACAATGCTATGCTGTCCCTTCACTTGGTTACTGGATGGAAGAAGACAGATCACACATACGGAAGGACCCCATACATGAGAAGAGCCATGATAGCAGCACTGAATAATCCAGCCACGGGGACAGTCACAAACCAGGCCACGAAGATGTTCCGGAAGAGGCGCCAGTCAACTGCCTTCTGGGAACGGATCCAGCCCACAGCCACCACCGAGCCCACCTGGAACATTTTAAAGTAAAAATAAAGGCTCACATATTTAAAGATGAGACAGAATCTACATTCAACGAATGTGAACTGGCTAACCTCAGGAATAATTACATTGATAAATTACCAATTCTTTTCTCCCAAATTTGCTGAAAGCTTCTAAAATACAGATTCTTTGTACAATTATTTTAAGATATTGTATCAGCATACAGTTCTGATGCACTTTTCCCACCTGCATTCTCATCTGAGTGGCACTTAAGCCAATGAAATGCTTTCTATACTCTCTGTACCTTATGAACTAACCTATGAACACCTTTGTTTTAAATATTCCCTATATATGGGATATTGCTTACTACAATATGTGATCCTGCTTTGATTACACGATGAAATGGTGGTAATATTCTTTTCTTAGAAGAGCAGAATCATAAAATGTTAGAGCTGGAGAAGACCTTTGAGAACATCTAATCCAATTCACTAATTTTACCAGAATAGTGTATTTGGATGTAATAGTGTAACAGAATTTAAGGGTGTGAAAAGAGATTGTAAATCAGTGGCAGATTGAGAACTAGAACTCAGGCTTCTTCATTTTAGACTTGTTTTCTCCACCGTATCAAAGTGCCTTGCAGTCCTTGTACTTTAGGTAATTACAAAAATAAAATGGATATAAATAAATATTGGCTCTAAACTGTCAAGTCTCACAAAGTGACAGTCATAGTGGAAATCAAAATGTTAAAAGTGATTCAAGGGTGATTCCGGAAATAAGAACGAGAGTGCAGCGTGAACATGAGGAAGCAAAAGAAAACAAGGATGTATGTGACCATGAAGCAAATGCTTAGTCTCAGAGATCAGAGGCTTAAAGAAAAGGACAGATTAAAACCTAAAAAGAAAGAAAAGAAAGATCCCAGCGTACTCAAGGAAAGAGAAGTGCCCCAATACCCCTCCTGCTTATTCTTCCAATATAACACACTGCTGGGTCCACCTTACCACAGTCTGATCAATACCAACTTGATCAACGTTTCCAGTAAAGCCAGACTGGATTTAGTGCAGTCAGTGATGGACTGTTTGTATGCCAAGTGTATCCCTTGTGTAACTGACTGTATAATGGCTAAAACTGAGAAACTGGGACAAGAGTGTGGCTCTAAGGATCGCCAAGTATCCAAGATTTGAACAGCTACCATGCATACACAAAGGAACCTATGCAGATGACTGCTTAACACAAAGAGTAACTCAGCACAAGTGTTATACTGTGGCCACGGCTGACCGAGACCTTAAGCGAAGAATCCGAAAGATTCCCAGAGTTCCAATTATGTACATTTCTAACCACAGGTACAACACTGAACGGATGTCAGATGATTATGGAGCCCCTAGATTCTAGTCCTTACAAGACAAAGTTTCTCTGCCTTCCTTCAGCTGAATTTCTGTTACTAGTTCATTAAACATACTGTTATGAGCCAACTGAGTGTTATTAAATGCACTTACTCTTTGATGCTGTTTTAAAAATATTTTATATCACTTAAAAATTTGTTGCATTTTTAAAATAAATCAGATGCTTGAATGATTGTTCAGAGTGTTTGATGGTCTTTGTTTTATGTTCATTTATTCAACAAATATTTATTAAGTCCATACGAAGTGCTTAATAAGATATGGTCCTGCCCTCAAGACTCAATATTATGGGGAGGAGTAACACATAAATAAATAAATACAGTAAAATAGTGAGCTAGGGTAAAAGTATGGAGGGGTAGGATATGGATACATAAACATGGAAACAATGACTTCTTTCTACTTGGTTGTGATGGGAGGGAAGAAAGACCAGAGATGGTGGTGTTTTGACTCAATATTTAATGAGTCAGTGGGTTATTTTGGAGTTCTCTGTGTGGGGCTGGTATTATTTTTGTAACTGTCCTATAACTTTGAAAATATTTCTAAATAAATTTTTTTAAATAAAAATAAAAGTGATTCTAGTATTTTTCTAAACACTTGCAGTTCATCTTGTGATAATTTAAAATTTATAAAGGAAAGAAGATACTTTAAGTGTCCTAGAAAATGAGAATCATAAGAAAATATGCCCATAACATCTCACGCCTCACCCTGGGGTGTAAATTTAACAAGCTACCCCTTGGTCACATGTGAGGTGGATTTTGAAGTTCTCCACAAAATATGCATTAATCTCCAAATACTTCAAGTTAACTATGTGCTCTTCCTTTCTAGAAACATAATTTTTTAAGCATAAAAGTAATGTAATATTACAGAAAGTTTATGTAATAGGAGGGGTGGACCCATTACCCAGGACCTGCTATCCATCATATTTATGTTATTCCTTTCTAGTATTTTTAATAAGTATGCATTATTTGTAAAAATAGGGTACACTACTATTTTCTCTTTTTAAAAATTAACATAAGTATCTTCCCATAGTGCTAAACAGTCTTTATGAGTATCATATAAAATGGTACAATCTTTAGGAGGATATATACCTTAATTTACTTAGCCATATCCAATTTGCTTCCAACTTTTCCCTATTATAAATAGTTCTATAACTAATATATGCATTCATATAGTTTGTATTTAGGCTTTTAAAAAATATTTCCTGAAATGGATTATTAAAGGAGAGCTTTTAAAAAATATCTTGAAATAATTTCAAACTTAAGAAATAAGTTGCAAGAATAATAGAGAACTCCCATATACATTTTACTCAATCTCACCAACTTTCTAACATTTGTCACAATCTATGAAGAGACACTTCAAGACAATGCAAATATACTGCTCCTCATCAAATCTACCCTCAATCCAGTCTTTGTGATCATTACCAACTCCCTTCTCATTGAGGACGAGCCCTACCCTCTCCCAAAACTGGACATTTTTAGGCTCTAAATTAATACTGTCAAGTAGCTTTATAAACAGTTGTAAATGTACAGTGTCATCCACACTCTGTGAATTTCAGTACACCATAATGATCATATAAATTGTTCTTTTTTTTTTTTTACTAATTAATCAACAAAAAGATGTGTCATTGTTGCTTTAACTAACATATCTTTACTACTAAGGCTAAATTTTTGTTTTTATTTTTACCCAGTTTTGCTCCCTCTGATTTTCACATCATAAAGCCTTCTTCAGTTATTTTGCCCATTCACATACTGGAATTTAAATGGGTCCTTATAAATTTATGTGCATCTTTATTAACTATATTAACTGTCTGTGTTATCTAATACAAATATTTCTTGTTGATCTAGTGCTTTGCTTTGTTTCACTTTCAGGTTTCTAGTTTCATGTAAAAAATTTGCCATACATTTCTTTTGTGATTCATCCTTAGCTTGAATATTTGACAAATATTTAATTCTACTTTATTCTAAATTTTCTATGGTTTTGGTTTTTAAAATATTAAAACTATTGTGCTGGTTTGAAACTGTTATATATGCCAGAAAAGCCATGTTCTTTCAATCCTAATTCAATATTGTAGGGTGGAACTTTTTATTGTTTCCATGGAGATGTGACCTACCCAGTTGCGGGTGGGACCTTTTGATTAGGTGGTTTCCGTGGTCATGTGTCTCCATCTATTCAAGGTTGATCTTAATCCACCTACTGGAGTCCCGTTAGAGGGAACTTTTGGAAAAAGCTTCAGTGCTGACAGAGATGTTTGGAGATGCAGAAAGAAAATACCCCTGGGGAAGCCATTTGAAATGAGAAGCCAGTAGAGAAACCTAGCAGATGACTCCTTATGCCTTCCTAGCTGACAAAGAAACCCCAAGTGTAGTCAGCCCCTTTTTGAGTCAAGGTATCTTTCACTGGATGCCTTACTTTGGACATTTTTATGGTCTTAGAACTATAATTTTTTTTATGGTCTTAGAACTTAATAAATTCCTGCTCTAAAAGCCAACCCATTTCAGCTATATTGTATTTCCGGTAGCATTAACAAACTAAAACAGCCATCCAGATGTTTGTATATTTTGAAAGTTGTGGGTCTAATTTTGCTTTTTGAGTTGATAGTCAGCTATGCAACATTATCTATTGATTAAATTTTCCATTCCTCAAAATGCATGCTCACATACAACAGGCTGCCTCTCCTGGCTCTCTAGTCTGTTCTTGTACCAGGATCCACTTTGAACTCTCGCTTCTCACAACATACTTTACATCTGGTAAGCCTGGTCCTCTTTATCATTTTTTTTTTAGATTATTTTATATTCTTGATAATTTATTCAACCCAAATAACTTTATTCTCAGTTTGCAAAGTTCCAAGAAAAATGCTGTTGGGTTTGTATTTGGGGAGAACTGATATCCTTACAAAAGATAGTTATCCCATCAAGAACATGGTATGTCTCGTAATATATGCAGGTTTTCTTTTATACCTTAGAGCAAAGACATGTACTTTTTCATATTAGGATTATTCTGAAGTTCCTTTTATTTTTGCTGCGATTACGAAGGTTTTTTCCTTCCCTATTATATTTTCTGACTGGCTGTTACTGCAAACAAATAAGCTCTAGATTTTTGTATTTTTATCTTGAATTTGGTCATTTTTATTGAACTCAAGTAGTTTTTTAGAAATACTGGATTTTACCAAATGTTTTTTTTTACCATTGTGCTGGTTTGAAAGCCATGTTTCAATCCTGATCCATTTGTGAAGGCAGCCTTTTCTTTTACTCCCTATTCAGTACTGTATGTTGGAAACCTGATTAGGTTATGTGCACAGAGATGTAACTCACCCAATTGTGGGTATTAACATTTATTTAGAGGGAGACGCAGCTCCACGTATTCCAGGTAGGTCTTGATTAATTTACTGGAATCCTTTAAATGAGGAAATATTTTGGAGATAGTTCCTTTTTAGAAAGACAAAAGAGCCACAAAGCAGAGAACCCACGCAGCCAGAGACCTTTGGAGATGAAGAAGGTACGTCCCCAGGGCAGCTTCATGAAGCAAGAGGCCTGGAGAGGAAGCTAGCAGACATTGCCAGGTTAGCCATGTGCCTGTCCAGTTGAGAGAACCTGAACTTCATTGGCCTTTCTTGAGTGAAGGCCTCTTCTTGGTGCCTTAATTTGGGCATTTTTATAGACTTGCTTTAATTGGGACTTTTTCATGGCCTTAGAACTATAAACTAGCAACTTAATAAATTCCCCCTTTTAAAAGCAGTTCCATTTCTGGTGTATCACATTCTGGGAGCTAGCAAACTAAAACAGGCATGTAACTCAACAGATGACCATATGGCTTTTTTCTTAATTTTTTTAAGGAGACTGATATGGCATATTATACTGAAGAAGCTAATATACCCTTCTTGGGACTCATTCAACACATATATTTGAGCACCTATGATGGGCCAAGCCCTAGTGGCAGGTGATAAACCCAGCCCTGTACTCAGAGCCTAATTTAGGTTATCTAGAAAATCAACTTGGTCCTGCTGAATGATTCTTTTATAATATTGCTGATGTTATTTATTTGCATCTTACTTAAGAGGATATATCAATATTCACATATGAAGCTTTTATAGCTTGTGATATTTTAAATTTGGTTTTGCTATTAGGGTTATTCAGTATATGTTTTATAGAACAAATTGGAGAGTTCCCTGGTTTTTATGTTCTCCTATATTTTGGAAGTTAATTTAATGTGAGAGTTATCTGGGTTTTTTTTTATGAAAAGATTGACCTACTAAGAACAGGAGTCAGCAGTACCCATCTCCTTTTTGCTTTTTTTAGGTGAGAATTGTTTTGAAGAACTTCTTTAATTTCTTCTATTGCTCTGTTCAGGTTTTCTACTTTTCTCCACTTCTTGTGTCAAAATTTGTCAAGTATAATTTTGCAGAAAATAATTCATTTCACAGAGGTTTTCAAATCCTTAGCATTCAGCTATCTGGGTTCTTTCCTAATTAAAAAAAAAATCTTTAAAATTTACTGTCATGTCTTTCTAACTTCTAACTTTATTCTGCCCCTTCTTTTTTCCTTGATGTGCTGTTATTATTTTATCAGCAACTCCTTTCCTCTCCCCTTTTACCTTCACTATTTAGTTTTTCAAAATTGATTTTTCTTTTATATTTATTATATATCCTTCTTCCTGTTTCTCAGAATTTTTTATTGTTGTGCACTTTTTATAAAGTCCAAATTAAGATACTTGGTTTTTAATTTTCATATTGATTCATTATAACATTTAGAGATAATTTTGTCTGATATTACTTTGACTTCCATAGGTCAAAGTGTACATCCACAAACACACAACTGGTTTTTATTATTTTCCAAGAAAGCTATCAATGTGTTTTTAATAACTCCCTAACTTAATTGTTAATTAAAATAACACTAAGAAATGACTAAGGACATACTTTTTTATTTTAACATATAATCAATTTCTAGTTTAATTTCATTATGATTAGAGACCGATTAGTACAACTTCTGTTTTTAAAGTTCAGTAGAGACTCATATCATGGCCTTCTGAATTTATGATTAACTCTTATAAATGTTTCATGATACTTAAAGTCAGCAGAGTACAAAATTTGGTGTGTGTATATATATACATATATATTATACATATATATATATTTTTTTTTTGCATGGGCAGGCACTGGGAATAGAACCCGGGTCTCCAGCATGACAGAATGAGAACTCTGCCACTGAGCCACCTGGCCCGCCTGGTATATATTTCTTAATTATACTGCTCTAAATATATTGTTCAAATCCTTTATATTCCCAAGTGCTTTTTTCTACTTTATTTGCCAAAGGTCTAAACATTTATTTCCGAGGTCCAACAGATTTATGAATTAACTGTTTTATTGTCTGGACCTTTAAGGAACCGAGAATTATGTCTTCACTAGCGATTATGTCTTTTTTTTTCTCTCTCTCTTTTGCATGGGCAAGCATCAGAAATCGAACCTGGGTCTCCTCCGGCATGGCAGGCAAGAACTATGCCTGCTGAGCCACCGTGGCCCACCCAACGATTATGTCTTTTGTTGACATAAAATGATCTTTCCTGAGAACTTCCTTTTTAACAAGTTGAGTGAGTTTCCATTAAGACCATCTTCCAGCACTAATAGCAATAGATTTATTGGGAGGTAGGGTATCAGGACTGTAAGAATTATAAAATTAAATTAGAAAATTATGGGCTTAAATTTTTTAATCATTAGTGTTTCCTATGTAATTTATTCCAAATTCAGAGGCTAGTTGGATAATCATTTATGTCATCAAAAGAGATCAACAATGCAGGTAAATTTACAAAAGATAATAGTCCCAAGTCACCCCAATATGCAATTAAAACATCTGGATTACATCTCACTGAATTTCTATTCAAGAGCTCATAAACAAGTGTTTGTATTCAGTAGCGGTCACTGTGTTTTACATGTGAGGGCTAAAGACCAAAGTTGATTAAATATCACAGTTAACAAATTACTCAAATACACATCTGTGGGCACTTTTATTTTCAAGGCTAGTTTCTATTTTTTAACTAAGACCTTTGACCTTATCAGAGGTATTATCCTAGGAAAAGAGCTAATGAACTGAATCCTCTGATATCAAATACAAAAAAAAAAGAATAAAACTGAAGCAGTTATAGAATACAAACTTATAATCAAAACAGATTCTCGTTATCCATGCTTTCTGAAATTAAATGTGATGACTTTTCTAACTATTCTTTTCCAAAATATATATTCAAGCTATTATTTATAACACTTAACATAATAGGAGTTTTATAAATGTCTTAAATAGGGTACAGCAAGATTTAAACTATGCACTTAGCCATATGTGCTTAGTGACAAAAGGAAGCATGAATAAATGAAATCCACCCAGATAAATTCAAAAGCTTATTTTAAACAATAGTTTCCTTCTTTTTCCCTGCTATGTTTCCAACTTTTGCCCATCTTCTAAGGGAGATGCTTTCAGCAAAGAACTTAACAGAAAGTAGACAGGAGAGGAAGCAGAGAGCTGGAAACATAAGGTAAGTATTCCCAAAAAACTGAGGCGATTCCGTTGTGATTTTACATGGACATCGATGCCCTTTGAATGTTTCCAGATTCACAGCTTCATTCCTATTACCATCTCACATCTCTCATATTTCATCCCACATATGCCATTCTGGGACACTGCATGGAGAAGAAACAAGTGCGACAAGGTGAAGGGTAACTGAGCTCTTAGCGCTTCTATTATTTGACTTTGATGAGTCATTTGCTCTCCTATGACACTTCAGGTGGTTGAGAGCCAGGCCTCTGTCCCTTTCCTATCACAGAGACAAGCTTTGGGCTTTGTCCAGAAGGTCATTATCAATGGTACTGATTGAAATAACCGGAATCCAAGCTGAGCTCTGTCTCAAATACACTTCACAGATGACACTGTTGTCCCATGTAAGGAGGCATTGTTCTCAAGTACCAACGAGCTATCTTAATACTACTTATCACCAGATTTGTAAAACTTGTTGTTTGTGTAGATCTTTTTTAGAATAATAACATGTCATTATTCACTATGATCCTATATAAATCCCTCTGTAATCCTCCCCCTTTATTATAGTATAAATACAGGTATTGGAGGAATGACATTTGAAGATAGAAGAGTTTAATTCTTTTTATATGCAATTTATACTTCTCATTTATTTCTATAGGTTATATTCTGTAGTTCTGTGTTATTAGCACAATTAGTTTCATTGGTTATAACTCTTTATACTTAATACAGATTAGATTGCTAATACAGACAGGTGAGTGTGCTGGTTTGAAAGGATGTATGTCTCCTAGAAAAGCTAAGTTTTAATCTAAATCCCATTTCATAAAGGCAGAATAATCTCTATTCAGTACTGTATGTTTGAAACTGTAATCAGATCATCTCCCTGGAGATGTGATTTTATCAAGAGTGGTTATTAAACTGGATCAGGTGACAACATGTCTCCACCTATTTGGGTGGGTCTTAATAAGTTTCTGAAGTCCTATAAAAGAGGAAACATTTTGGAGAATGAAGGAGATTCGGAGAGAGCAGAGAATGCTGTAGCACCACAAAGCAGAGTCCACAAGCCAGTGACCTTTCGAGATGAAGAAGGAAAATGCCTCCCGGGGAGCTTCATGAAATCGGAAGGCAGGAGAAGAAGCTAGCAGATGATGCTGTGTCTGCCATGTGCCCTTCCAGATGACAGAGGAACCCTGATTGTGTTCACCAGGTGACTTTCCAGATGAGAGAGAAACTGTGACTGTGTTTGCCAATGTGCCTTTTCACTTGAGAGAGAAACCCTGCACTTCATCGGCCTTCTTGAACCAAGTATCTTTTCCTGGATGCCTTTGATTGGACATTTCTATAGACTTGTTGTAATTGGGACATTTTCTCAGTCTTAGAACTGTAAACTAGCAACTTACTAAATTCCCCTTTTTAAAAGCCATTCTGTTTCTGGTATATTGCATTCTGGCAGCTAGCAAACTAGAACAGATATTGGTACCAGGAGTGGGGTGCTACTGCAGTTTGCAAATACCAGTGTTGGAACGGCTTTTTAAATGGATAAGGGGAACATACTGGAAGAGCTGTGAGAAGCTTGATAGAGAAGGCCTAGAATGCTTTGAAGAGACTGTTGACAGAAATGTGGACTCTAAAGACACTTCTGATAAAGCCTTAGACAGAAATGAGGCGTGTGCTATTATAGACTGGAAGGAAGACAAGCCTTGTTTTAAAATGGCAGATAATCTGGCAAAATTGACTAATGGCTTTAGGTGGAAGGCAGATTTTAAAAGCCATGAACTTGGATATTTAGCAAAAGAGATCTCCAAATTAAATGTTGAAAGTGCAGCCTGGTTTCTCTTCACAGCTTATAGTGAAATGCGACAGGAGAGAGATAAGCTGAAAACTGAACTCTTGGACACAAAGAAACCAGAAACTGAAGTTTTGGAAAATTCTGAGCCTCCAGAAAGGGAGACCCCCCAGAGAAAAGGGCCCCACATGAGGATTTAACCAAATGTGGAACCAGCTGGCCATTTCAGAGAAAGCCAGGCTTGGACATGAAGTTATCCAGGAAGGATCTGTGGAAACTCCTTATGTCTGATGGGCATGATCCAAGGCTATTGCATAGAAAGCTAACGAGAGTGCTGTGGGATCTGTATAAAGAGAACCACTGCCAGTTGGGACTGAGAGGGACAGAGAAGGGACACACTGGAGGAAAAATAACTTCAGAGGAAAAACCATTGAGGCTGGGGCCAGGAGTCATGAAGCCTCGGGGCAGGAGAGCAAACCCACCCAAGCCTGTGGAAGGGTGAGTTTGCCCCAAAGGCAGAGGATGGGCCTTCCACCTCGTTGCAGTGGAAGAGTCATGCCGCCTCAGGCCTTGGAGAGGGTGAAGCACATTCCTTGGGGTTTGGGGAGAGCCTGGCTGCCACCACATGAAGGGGTTGAGTGTGTGCCCCAAAGATGGCAGAGAGCCCAGGTACAACCCCAATGCTTGGAGAGGGCGGAGCCGAGAAAAAGGTGGTCTCCCCAGTGTCCCCCAAGGTTGTATTTGGAGAGAGGCAGGCCTCTGTGTAGGCCTTTGGAAAGGGTGGGACTGCTGCTTTTTAAGGCCCTGGAGATGAATGGCTCCCAGACTTTGAGATCTAATGGACTTTGCCTTGCAGGTTTTCAAAACTGTATTGACCCCTGTGTTCCTTCCTCCCTATGGAAATGTGTACATGTATCCTATGACTGTTTCTCCTTTGTATGTTGGCAGCAAATAACTTGTTATGAGTTTTCCAAGGTCCAAAGCCTGAGGATAATTTTGCCTTAGAACAGACCATGCCTGTAACTAACTTTGATAGGAGTTCGTACATTTCTAACTTTGTATTTCATGTATACTGCTACTGAAATGTTTTAAGGTTCTCTGATATTGCTATGGAATGAATGTATTTTGTATATGGGGAAAACAGTGAGTAACAATAACCAAGAAAAACCAAATAAATGTGCTGTTTATCCAAGAGTTCTTTCAAGTGATGCGAAAGAGTTTGCCTTTACTAGGCTTGCTTATGTGGAGGGTTAATCATTAAAAAGACTAACATTGACTTAAAAGCCGCCCACAAGACAATTTATGCCTGCAGGAAAGAGAAAAGCCTCGTTCTTTGGGGAGGAATATATTTAACAACATGCTCTCTGCTCTCACACATCCTAGTGCACTGAATTGATGTCAAGTTGGGGGAAGACAGTCACTTTTCACTATAGTTTGTATTGTTTGAAATCTTACAGTGCATATGTGCTTCTTTCATAATTTTTAAACAAATGAAATTTAAAAAATAATTGATGAATTGTAGGCATGCACCTCTTTCCTGCTTCCCTCCTGTATACTTGAAAGGCAGGACAGCTCAGTGTTCAAGAATGGTGCTCTGGGCCACACTGCCTCGCTGGCACCTTGTTCCCTCCCGTGGACAGGTAACCTAACCTTTCTATGGCTCGGTTCCCTCATCTAGAAAACTGAGGTAACATCAATACCTACCTCAACAGGCTCTCGGGAGGACAAAATGAGTTAATATTCAGGGTGCACCAAAAACAAGTTCCCAGCAGAGAGTGCCTGCCCCACACACCTCAGTGTGGCTGCTCAAGGGAGTGTTGTGGGGTGCACGACAGCCGGAGGGGAAGGCTTCAGTCCTGGTTTTAGCACATTAACTGCACGGCCTTGGGAAAGTGACCTACTTCCAGAGGCCTCAGTCTTCTCACCCATAGTTGGGAATAACAGCACCGATTTCACAGGCTGCAGTAGGCATTAAACGATGTGTTATGCGTGCCTAATGCACTAGGCCCAATACCTGGCACTCTGGATATACTCAGTACATGGTAGTGATTTTTATAATGATGCTTTGTGGAAATTGAGGTTTTCCTATATATTGCAGCAAAAAGGGAAATAACAAAAAGCAAAAAACTTTCCAATAAGCTGATTTTTCATGTCATAGTTCTGTAAATGCTACCTGACCTTAATATGAAAGCACCAAACCAGCATTTAAGTGGGTATTTGTTATAAATTTTTCGGTTGGAGTCTTAAAATCTTGGGTACATGGAGATGACTTTGTCTATCTTGGTTGCGGCTGATCCCCTGGTGCCTAGGATGATGTTCAACACACAGCAGATACTGAGTTTTTCTTGAATAATACAAATGAATGAACTGAGGAAAAGGCTGGAGGATATGTGTGTTTTGTTGAGGCTGGCAAGATTTTTATATAGTTGACCTGCTGAAAATATTTTAGAATTATCTCCAAATACGGAGCAGACTTGGATCAGACCTGAGTTTTAGTCCTCGCTCAGCCCTGGGTGACTCTGGGTAACTACCTGAAACTCACCCCATTTCCTCATCTTTATTCTTCATGGTCTCTTACAGCTCCAACATTCCACCACTATGACAAGGAATTCCCCCCTGCACAGCTCTGAGTTTTGAATCCTGTGGCATTGATCAATAGTAGAATTACCCCTCATTTGGAATTTACTTTAAGGTAATATACTTTGAACATCACATAAGGAAAAAAAAACCCAAAACAACCGTTTCTTACAATTCCATTGAGATGATTTCTGTTTATCTCTATTTCCATTGTCAACTCCCTGTCCCTTGCAATGGTTGGAACTGAGTGGCAAGCCCCCATTTGAGACTACGAATATGGTTAGCGCACACATGACTTCAGTGCAAAATCCACTGTGGAAACAACGAGAGAGAAACAGGACAAATGGAAAGTGTGAAGCACATGTTCAAGGAGGGAAAGCTCTTGCCATGCATGCACTGAAAAAGCAAAGTCCAAACAACAGAAGGTGTCAAGAGTGTTGAGTAAGAAAGAAGGTCTGTGGATCCAGTTTGAGAGGGACAGCGTGGGAAAAGCAGACACCCACTCCCAATGAGGCTCCAGCAGACCTGCCAAACGCTGCAGTGAATTTTTTCACCAGCAACCACAAACTGTACACAAAGCCAGCTTTTCTCAGATCTGCTTGGTGACCCTGGCCTGATCCTGGCAGCCCGATGGCCCGCTGCCTTGCTGGGCCTGGTCCGCTGGCAGAGGCCTACCTTGCAGTGTGTGGTGCTGACGGGAAGCCCGATGTTGGAGGCAATCACCACCGTGAATGCTGAGGCCAGTTCAATAGTGAAGCCACTGTGGGAGGGAGCACGAGGAGACACGTCAGAGGCTCTTTGTATTGGCCCTCGAGGACACCCCGTGGGTGCCAAGGCCCCACCAGAATATTCTTTGGGCTGACTGTTGACTGCTGACTGGGCCAGAACAGCAGTAAAAGAGCAAGAAACTGCTACATAATGGTGACAATTCACACTAAGACTCTGCATTATACTGTTTACAGCCCCAAATAAACTTGCTTTTCCGATGTTTTTCAAAAACCACACATTGTAGCAACTGGGTCAGAAACTTCTGCTGTGTAAAAAATGGAGAAATTAAATGGTAAGTTAATAATTTCTAAAGTAGTATGAGAAAAAGTATGCACTCACTTTAAAAATGAGTACTTCTCACAAAAAAAGCGTATTTTTCCCACATTACTAATGTTTCTTCAAGTCAATCTTCTTAAAGAATCTTTTATCAAACGAATTGCAAAGGGGAAAACAAAATTGGAAAGGAAAAGGAACTCTCCACAAGGACAAAGAAAGGAAAAATTTCTTATAATAGGCAGTTCCAAGTTTTAGTTGTACTTTGAAAGTTCTCTTGTAAGTTTGTCATTTAACCCCGATGTATCTAAAGAGTAGCAGTAACCAACTATAAAATAGGATGGCCATATATAAAAACATCTGGTAGAAAGCCTCCAGAGCCCCACCCCAGGGTGGCAGGGCACACCTCCCCGTGTGGCTGAGCAAGAGGAAAGATACACAAGGTGACTCCAAAAGGGCGTAGAGGGGACCCGCATGTGAAGTCAGGTGGGGCCGGTGGTGGCTTCCCTGGCCAGGTGGAGCTGATGTGTCTAGAGAAGTTTTGAGAAAGGCAGACCCCAGGCCCCAGGCTGTGGTGGCATTGCCACCCCTCGCTGCTTGCTCTCTGGCCTCCCACTGAGAAAGACCAACAGTGGGTGTGCATTGGGGGTGGGGGCGGGACTGTAGGACAGGGTTCTTTTTCAAGTGTTTCTCTTTCTCTGTTTCACCTTCTCCCCATCTTCCTATCTCATTCTCTCTCCTCCCTCATCTCTGCCCATTGTGGACCGTGGAGGCCACAGAAACATGGGAGGGAGGGCAACAGTAGGTGGCGTTGGGACTGGGCATGTGGACGGTGAAGGCAGAAGAGGCATTCTCTCCCTCTGTCCCTCTTCTCATGGCCGCCGCAACTGCAGACGGCTGTGCTCAGGGGAGCAGGGAAAGGAGAGCCACAGAGGGCTGTGCAGACATAAGGACCTAGAGTCCGCTGCGGGCCCCGAAGGATAAACCCTGCCAACCTCACCTACAGCCTTTGCTTACCTGGAGGGTGTGATGGGAGTGAGGTCTTTCCCCATGGTCTGGATCACTCTTCTCCCCCACACCCAGAGACCTGTGCAAATTCCAACTCCTCCATAAAATAGCAGCCAGACAGGAGTTACTGCTTCTTGCATTACTCCACCTTGTTCATAAATAAGCCACAGAGCCACCAGGGGGCCAATAGCATTACTGCAAAAAAGAAAACAAAGAGTATTAATTATGCACACAAATGGCACTTTACCCAATATACAGTGACATCTCAGTCTTGACAACAGTCCATCTTACTGTACTTGTGGCTTGCCTATACAAATCTGGTGGTGAGAAAAATGATTTATTAATTTTTTAAAAAGTACTGGAACAAATCAGGAGAAATGGATGCTACAGAAAACGAAATAACCTTTCTTTTTTCCCTCAACTTTCTCTTCCCTTTTGCATGCCATTGTTTACTACTGGTCCTAACAGCAGCTATGTTTTGGACAGATCAGGACACTTATTTTGGAATTACGAACATTACTGCTAATCACTAATTCTACTGACTCCCCCGCAGTCCAGTTATTATCACCCTCATGGTGGGGCAGCTTGTGGGAGGCTGGCGCGGGGCCTGGGTGTGGGGCTGGCTCACACCCTCTCCAAAGGTTGGCCACGCAAGGTAGGGACACATGGGTTCTTATCAGGCACTGCAGCCCCGGGTCTCTCTAGACCTGGCAGCCCAGCCTGCTTCTCCCAAGCCGGGTGATCATGGCCAAGTAACTTCCAACTTTCTTTCCTTGAGGGATACCACCCATAACTCAAAGAGGTGTTTTAAGGAGGATTAATAACACACTTAATAACCATTCGTTGAATGAAAGTAGAAGCCCCCTCTTCACTCTCAGATTATTTCTAGAATCGTGCTTTTACAGGCCACACCCTGCTCAACAGCCCCAATGTCAGGCCCGAATTGGAAGCCAGTGCTCTAAACTCTGGGCACCCACAGGAGTGCACGCTTAGAATCTTCCTTTGGCCTTGAAGTACTATCTTTGATTGGCTGGTACTCTTTCAGGTATGTGCTTTTCTCATCTCCATAACTGGAGTTTAAACTCCTAAACTCCTAAAGGGACCCAATTCATAACACTCTGTCACGACCAGGTCATCAGGAAAGAATTCTTTAGGAGGCAGAGGAGAAAGATGGTGTGGGAGAATTCAGAGCAGGACAGAATATGGTGCCCCAGATAAAGTACCATGGAAACACTCAGATGACAGTGAGCAATGAAGAAGATGGTTTGGACTCTTGTGGTAAGACTAATTTTTTTTTTTGTATGCTGTATGGCGGATTCACATTTCATTCTTTTTCCATGTGAGTACCCCGTTATTGCAGCACCATTTGTTGAATTTTTGTTTGTTTGTTTTTTGGGGGGGAAGTGTGTAGACTGGGAAATTGAACCTGGGTCTCCCACATGGCAGGAGAGAATTCTACCACTGAACTATCCTTGCAACCCCAAGATTTCTTTTAAAAAGAACAGAAATGTGGCTACAGGGGTAGACAAGTGTCTGGAAACCCAATGCTGTAAAATGGGGAATCACATAGCTTGACAGTGAAAAGTCAACAAGATGTTTTCCGATTTAGAAAGAAACATTAGCCCTGTGTGATCATTACAATACAAGTACAGACACATAAAGAATGCTATCATGTACAGAGCACTTTATACAAAGTATCTCACTCCTCCGGAAACCATGAGGCTGGTACTAGGTGCAGCCTTATTTCACAGGTGGGAAGCTGAGGCTTAGGAAAACAGTAACTTGCCTAAGGCCAAGTAGCTCCTAAGAAGAAAGTGAAGACTCACACTAGGGGCTCCTGGCCCTCTGGAGGCTGCCGTGCTTTGTGCAGGCAGGCCCGGGCCCCAAGCTGGGGCGGGGAGCTGGAGCAGAGAGGCTGTGCCCCTCACGCGCTCTGACTCCCTCTTCTGAGCTGGAGAAAAGAAAGCTCACATTATTACCCTGGAACTACTGAATGCTACATAAGGTAGCTACAAAGTCTGCATTTCTGCAGCAGGAGTGAGGGTGGAAGGTGGGAGCTGGGGCAGTGAGGTGGGGCTATCTCCAGAGCCCACAGGTGGGGGCAGGCGTAGTTTAGCCTTTCTCACTAGGGTGAGAGGAAACTGCATCCCCAGCCTGGCATCCCACCTGTCCATCTCATCCAGGAAGCCCAGCTTGACCTTGTCTCGTTCCAGTCTGGAAAGACTCCCAGGAGCTGTCCCTGAATTAACAACCCTCCCCTCCTGGGAGCTCTGCACACCCCTCCTGAACGCCTCCAGCTAGAACCTGTGCCCGCAGCTGTGCCAGCTGGCTGGCAGCACCTCCGCCGCCTGCACCCTGCCCTGAGAGCAGGCCTGTGCTTGATCGGCCAGCCGCCTGCTACCTCCGGGACAGCCACAACCACAAGGCCTCGCACGTGCTGGGCACCGCGTGCTGGGTTCTTTATACATGTTTACTCTTAATTCTTACAGCAATTCTGTTTTCCCTATTTTATAGATGAGGAAACTAAGGCAGGAGTGAGTCAATATATAACATTTCTTCTGTATCTCTCTATTTGATTAACTCCTGCTAAGCCTCCAAGACCCTATTCCAATGTAACCTCTTCCTTAAAGCTTTTCTTAGTTTCCCCAGACAGAGCTGGTCACCCCATGCTGTCCTCTCACAGTGCTCAGTTCCCTCCTCCATTACAGCACAGTATGCTTTAATTTCCTGGTCACACGTCTGCTCCCCCTTTGACTAGGAACAAACTGAGAATATAGACTGTGATATATTCATCTTTCTAACTACAGACCTCACACACTAGTGGGCATATGGTAGGTGCTCAACTGCATGTTCACCGACGAATTGAAAGAGTGGAAAGCTGCTACATCACCAGTCTAGCCATTTAATACTTTGTTCAGCTTTGAAGACATCTTTTTTGTAACAAATTAGAATTTTTTTTTAATGTCTTAGGACAACTGACTGGCTTGACAGACCTCATTCTTACTGTTTCCTTCCCTGGCCCCACACCCCTCAGAGTTCAAGGGCCCAGGGCTCAGTTCCGGGCACAGCCCTTCTCTTCTCTCTTCCAGCTCCACTCACTCCCCAGGGATACAGATCCAGGCTCACCCCCAGGGCGTGAAGGGCTTCCACATTCACACCCCAGCCTGGACCTCGCCCTGAACTCCTGGCGCACTCGGCCAGCTACCAACTCAACCTTGTCAGTCAGAGGCCTGAGCTTCTAAATTCCACCGTGAATCTGCTCCTTTCACACTGTCCTTTCTATAAATGGCACCTCTGTACTTAGATTTGCTTAAGCCAAAATGGTCGGACTCAGCCTGATTGTTCTCTTTCTCTCACACCCCATACTCCAATCTGTCACTAAATTCTACTGTCTCTACCTTCAAAATATACCCAGGATCTACCTGTGCTGCCACCTCCCTGGTCCAAAGTACCACCGCCTCTCCCCTGGATTGCTGCAATGCCCTTCCAATGGTTCTCCCTGCTCAGACCCTTGTTTCCCTTTAGTCTCTCCACAGTGTTCCTGTTAAGCGTAGGTTGTATTGACTCCCCCCTCTCAGAGTAAACAATTCCTTTCTTTGTCTCCATGGCCTATTCATTCTAGGTCTGTCCCGGGCCTCTGTGACTTGCTGGTCTTACTGTCTACACTACCTGCCCTCTGCGGCCTTCCCGCGGTTCTAGGATACACCAGGCACGCTCCTGCCAGAGGCCTTTACTATGGCCATTTCCTCTCCCAGGAATGCTTTTCCCCCAGCCCCTTCTGATCTCTCGGTGCATGCCACAGCCACAGGTCCAGGTACAGAGGAGATGGCAGATCTGAGACCATCCAGGAGGAAGCGAACATGGCATTGTAATAAATGAAACAGACTCTTCTGTGGTTTTGAATTATTAAATCCACTTCCATTTCTGTTGGAAGCATTTCTTTCCTTGCTGATATAGATCCAAGCCTAAGTCTGTTTTCTTATTACTCTCTGCTTGGTGCACTTCATGGGGGAAAAACTTGAATGAGAAAAAAATTAAACACAGCTTTAATTCCTTTACGTGCCACTTAGTGCCTTTTAAGATCGAATCCTCCTTCATGTCCCACGTGGTGAGCCCTTCCCTGAGCCACCTAACTTAAAATACAATTCCCCAAACGCCCCAACTCTCGTTCCATTTTATTTTCCCCTTTAGCACTTCTCACAATCCAACACGCTATGCATGCTACTTATGCGTTTGTCTATCATCTCTCCTTGGCCCCCTCCCTGACTCCCACTGAGAATGAAAACTCCTTATGGCAGGAATTCTGGCCTGTTCCATTCACTGCTATATTTCAGCGCCCCACATGGTGCTGGTACATGGTGGACCCTCGGTACATACTTGCTGAATGAGTGAATGTGTTTACCTCACGTCATTGCCACCATGAGCAAAGGATCCAAAACACGCAGTCAGGACCTGCAGGAAATGAAACAGGAGGTGGACCTCAGCTGTGTCTTTCTCCTCCTTTTCTTCTTCCACGGTATCTTCCCGAGGCTGGTCAGGCTCCATCAGCTCAGAAGCCAGCTTCATTTCCACACCTCCCTCTTCTGCCTCGATCTCGGCCTCTGCCACTGCATTGCAATAGCTTGAGTAGCTGTCATAGCGAAGTCTCTTTTTAGAATAGGACACAGTGTCACCCACCAGCTTTTCACTATCCTCTGGTGCAGAAGACGAATCAGTGGCTTTAAAAGTAGAGTGCACTGGCATGCCACAAATAGCCGCTGTGTAGCAGGTATAACTGTTATTTCGTCGCAGCAACCTATAGTTGTTTTCCTGGGCAGGCTTCTCCTCGGGTCCCCTGTCTATGTGAATCTTGTGCAGCAAATCTTTGTAGAGCCCTGAGTCTTTGTGCACAGTATGGTACACATGGCCATCACTCCTTGTGTGGCCATCAAAGCCAAACGTGCCATTGGAGATGGGGGACTTGGCAGAGCCGTGAGTCATGGAAAGTGCCCTTCCTGTAAAGGGTTCAAACAAAACTTTATTTTCTAGCTCTGAAAAGTTGGATTATAAAAGGTGATTTTAATTTTTTTCTATAAACTTTTATTTCTTAAATTGACCATAAAGACATGGAATATAGTTTTAAAAAAACAATCCTGGAAACATACAATAAAATGTTGTTGTTGTTTTTAACATAACCTTTTGTTTTGTTTGGCATGGGCAGGCACTGGGAATCGAACTCAGTTCTCCACCATGGCAGGCAAGAACTCTGCCTGTGGAGCCACCGTGGCCTACACTTAAAATGGTATTTTTTAAAGGTTGTTATTTAAATTCTATTAGAAAATATCTTCCAGAAATTACTATGACACTTGCTTTATAAGGGACTTCTTTCAGGAAACCGTCAAATATGAAGGACAAATGTCCAGTTCAAACGAGGCAGACATTCTGGGTGCTCCTTAAATGGCCAACTGTGCCTGTCCAAAGGCTGGGTCTGTCCTATCAGTGGGACAAACTTAATTTGTTCTCTTTGGGCCAAGCCTGAGATGGCACCTATGGAAAGCAGGCATGGGGTCCTCCCTTGCGGGGAAGCGAATGCCCCCTGGCTAGGCTTGGGCCGTGGCTGGTGTCTGCCTCTTCACAAATGCAATGGGACAAAAGGGTACCAGCACAGTCCTGACAATTTCTAAAATTTCTGTGATTCCTGTGCAGGAACATTTTTGGTTTTCTCTTTTTGTCTTCTGTGAAGAAGGCATCCTTACAAAGCTGGCTAAACCAATCTTTAGCAGCTGGGTAACTCCTGCAGCATGGAAGATAAGCACGGGTCACTGCAAAAGCACTGTACAGAGACACAGCGTATGGGCTCTTGGTGCCTCTGATAAGACTATAAATACCTCCCTGGAAGAAAATCCCAACACAGGCATAACCCTGCTCTGCTGATTGGGGAATGGGGTCCTGAGGGCTTTAGAGCTTCTGGGTTTTTCTCAAAACCTAAAATTGGGGGAAATTTCTTGCACTGAAACCAGACAGCCCACACCCAGACCAACTGGTTACTGGGGGACTTTTCCCTGCCTCCACGCACACCCAAGCCCTCCGTGTGCACCTTACCATAAGAAGCTCGTGGGTGGTTTCCTGCTGAAGTGCCTTCTGAAGCTCCAGAGGTTTCCCCAGCTGGCCCTGTGAGAGGGACAGTGCTGTCATCATTGGCCTTGGCACCTGGGAGCTCCTTAAATACGGGGGACTCCACTTCCTGAACTTTATTGAGGCTTTCATCAGACACTCGCGATAATGCTCCTTCCTTTTGTAACTTGCCTAAAGAAAACATAGTCATAAGTGAAAATTTTGGAATAAAATTGTTCTTATTAAAAATGAATACTTATGTTTATTCTCTTGTATTTTAGGAACAAAAATTTAAAATGAATGAACTGCTGATACATGTAACAACATGGATGAATCTCAAAGGCTTTATGCTGAGTAAAAGAAGCCAGTCCCCAAAAATTGCATACTGCATGTATTGATATGATTTTCAATTATTAGTTTAAAATCTGCATTCATTAAAACTGACTCTGTATGTGTGTATAATTGTATGTGTTTTAACACATGTATAAACTTGCAACCACCAACACAATAAAAATTGTCTAGATAGGGAAAATGATATGGAAAGTTTAATCAATTACCTGGTTAACTCAAGCCAGAAAATTCAGCTACTGAGGAAAAGTTGGGGGCTGAAGGCCTGAATTATCTTGTCCAAAAACAAGAAAAGAGATGGGGCTAAATTAGGTCCCTAGGATTCCTTCCAGGGCTAACAGTAATTCTACAATCATCTAGACTGGTCTTCAATTTCCTTAAACAATCCTCAAAACCAGTGAAATATTTATCCTTTTTCTTTTCATAGATGTTCTTATAGAATGTTTCGTTTTCTTCTGTTCAATAAATGACTGGTCTCAGATTTCTTCAGGTTGCCAAATCTTAGGAAACCAGTAAATCCTTTTCCTCAAAAAGGCATAGGAAGATCCTATTTACTTAAAAAAAATCCTTTCCTTTCAAAAGAAACAAGGAATTTTTAAAAACTTTTTAAATTCACATCTCTTTAGTCGCATCTGATAAATCTGCTGCTAACATAATTACCTTGCTGCATGCAAATTATCCTGAGCAAATCTCTAAGTTCTCACCAACAGAACTGAACTGTAAATATAATTCTCAGTTTCTCTTTTCAATATACACTCTCTGTATCTTTTTCTTTTATCTATATTGTGTCATTTCTATCTCTATATCTGTTTATGTAGTCAAATATATAATGTTTAAAAAACTAAATTTCTATTATGTACTACAGAGAATATAAAAAAAAGTACATAAAGTTTTCTGACCTCAAGTTACTTATAATGCAGATGAAAGAAGATAATATATTTATGAAATAGATGAGAGAAGATAATGTTAACCGTAACAATTATAGAATGATATATAATGATAGCATTAATAGTTAATACTTATATAAGACAGGTATTATTACTATTCTCTCCATTTTATCAATGGGCAAACTAAGGCACAGAGAAATTAAATAATTTTTTAATTCTTTAAAAACTTTACTGAATTTCAGAATTTAATTTCTTTAAAAACTTTACTGAATTTCAGAAAATAGAACAAAAAGTCCATATTGAAATATCAAAATACACACAGTATTGACAAAAAAATCTCCTAGGAAACCAGAATAGAGGAGAACACCAATTTCCTACTATGACATTATAGTCTAAAGCTGAAAAGCAATTTTGAGGTCCATTTTGATATTAAGATTCAGTTATTAGGAAAAGCCTTTAAAAATTAAAGCAAAGCACTTATATGTATTTCATCATGGGGTTGAATCAGACAAACTGTAAGTTTAGGGGTGACATCTCAGGCTGGTACTCTCTTTTAATGTAAGAGCTGATACTTATTCTCAGTATAGAACAGGAGTCAGCTGCTTAAGGAGTGAATGAAGAAATCAATCCTTTATCAATGTGGCTTCACTATTTAGTTTGAAGTTGCATGTATTAACATGATTTTTAATTATTAGTTTAAAATTTGCATGTATTAAAACTGACTCTGTATGTATGCATAACACACAACCAGGCCACAGAGGAGTTCTATCACCACCCAAAACTTCCTCTGTACTCAGGTTCTCTACCCAACCCTAATTCTTAGCAACCACTGATCTATTCTCTGTCCATATGGTTTTGCCTCTTCTAGAATGCTGTATAAATGAAATCTACAGTATGCAGTTTTTAGAGACTGGCTTCTTTTACTCAGCATAAAGGCTTTGAGATTCATCCATGTTGTTACAAGTATCAACAGTTTGTTTCTTTTCATTGCTGAGTATAGCCCACTGCATTGATGTAGAATAGTTCATCCATTCAGTCACTGAAGGACATTTGGGTTGTCCCCAGTGTTTGGTGATTACAAATACAGTTGTTATCAACATTCATGTGTAGCTTTTTGTGCGAATTTAAGTTTTCATTTTTCTACAGTAAATATCTTGGAGTGGGATGGCTAAGTATATTTAACCTTATAAGAAATTGCTAGACTGTTTTCCAGAGTAGCTGCACCATTTTGCATCTCCACCAGCAATATATGGTAGTAGCAGTTGTTCTGCATCCTTGTCAGCACTTCGTATTGTCAGTTTTTAAAATTTGTGTTTTAGCCATTAAAATAGGTAAATAGTGAAGCTTACTATGATTTCAATTTGCTTTTCTATGATGGCTGGTGACATTCAGCATCTTTACATGGGCTCCTCTGCCATTTGTATATATTTTTGGTGAAGTGCCTGTTCTAATCTTTTGCCTATTTTTAAATTGGGTTGCTTGTTTTCTTAATGCTGAGCTTTTTTTATTGATGTATATTATATAGTCACATACCATGTAATCATCCAAAGCGTACAATCATTGGTTCACAATATCATATAGCCATGCATTTATCATCACAACCGACTTTGTGAAAAATTACATATATACAAAAAAGCAATAAATTTCAAAGCACATAGCAACAATTAGCTGTAGAGCAGATTTCAGAGTTTGGTATGGGCTATAATTCCACAAGCTTAGGTTTTTACTTCTGTCCACTCTAAGATACTGGCCACTAAAAGAAATATACTCATATGTTAAACACTAGCTTCTCTGCACAACTCCACCATCATGTCTGATCTTTTTCCCACTCTTTAGGGGTATTTAGGCTATACCCATTCTAACTTTTTCAGTGTTGGAAGGAATTTCAATAATATGGGGTAGGGAGATGGAACTAGCTGATGTTCTGGAGAGGCTAGACCCTCTAGGTTTCCGGACTTATCTGGTCCAAGGACCCATCTGGAGGTTGCAAGTTTCTGAAAAGTTAGCCTAGTACATGGAACCTTTATAGAATCTTATATATTGCCCTAGGTGTTTCTTCAGGATTAGCTGGAATGGTTTAGGATGGGGGTTGGCAAGTCATGGTAGGTAGCAATGTCTAACTGAAGCTTATGTAAGAATGATCTCTAGAGTAGCCTCTTGACTCTATTTGAACTGTCTCAGCCACTGATAGCTTATTTGTTACACTTCTTTTTCCCCCTTTGGTGAGGATAGTATTGTTGATACCACAGTGCCAGGGCCAGGCTCATCCCTGGGGGTCATCTCCCATGCTGCTAGGGAGACTTTCACCCCTGGATGTCATGTCCCAAGTAGCGGGGAGGGTAATGGCTTCACTTGCAGAGCTGGGCTTAGAGATAGAGACTTACTGCTGAGTTTTTAAAAACTTGTATATGTATTCTGGGTACAAGTCCTTCATTAGATATATGATTTGCAGACTATTTATCCTCATCTGTAGCTTGTCTTCTTTCCATACTCGTAACAGTGTTTCTCACAGAACAAAAATTTTAATTTTGAAGAAGTCGATTTTTTTTTTTTAATGGATCATGTATTTGGTGTCCTATCCAAGACTTCTTTGTTTAACCCAAGGTCATGAAAGTTTTATTATATTTATTTTTCTAAAAATCTTACGGTTTCTCATTTTAGTCTTAGATCTATGATGTGCTGAGAGTTAATTTTTTTATAAGATGTAAAGTTTAGATCAAGGTTGCTTTTATTTATTTATTTATTTATTTCTGGCTTACGGATGTCTACTTGTTTCTATCATTCTCCACTGAACTTTGTACCTTTTTCAAAAATCAACCGGTGATATTTCGGTTGATCTGTTTCTGAAATCTATTCTTTTTCATTGATGTATGTGTCTATCTCTTTGCTAACATCACATTGCCTTGTAGCTTTATATTAAGTCCTGAAAGTGGGTAATATGAGTTTCTCCAACTTGATTCTTCTTCAGAATTGTTTTGATTATTCTTTTGTCTTTCTACATAAATATTAGAAGCAACTTATATAAATCTACACAATATTTTGCTTGAATTTTTATTGAAATTGGGTTAAATTTACATATCAATTTGGGAAGAACAGACATATTTAAGTCTTCCAATTCATGAGCATGGTATGTCTCTTCATTTAATTACATCTTCTTTGAAACAGGGATTTCAAAAGAATATGTAGTCATATTGAAATGTGACTGTAAAGCACAGCCCAAGGCAAAATGTAAATACTTCTTGGTTTTTGAGAGCCTATAAAACATGTGGCTTCCAGGCTTAGAATTTAATTATGTTGCTGGTGTCAGAAAAAATAGCTATGGCTCACTTTCCAAGTCATGCTCTTCTTCTTCTTTTAAACTGTCTTTATTGAGATATAATTTGTATAAAATAAAACTCATATGTTCTAAGTGTACAGTCAGTGACCTGTGATAAATGTGTCAACCCTATAACCATAACCCAACTAAGATAGAGTACATTTTCAGGTCCCTGAAAAGTTCCCTTGTCCCCTTTGCAATCAATCTCCGCCAACCCACATCAGCCCCAGGTAATCAGAGATAAGATTTTCTATCATTATAGACTTTTTCCCTCTTCTAGTGTTTTCTAAAAAATGGAATCAGACAGTTTGTATTATTTTGCATTTGGCTTCTTTTGCTCAATATAACATCTGTGAAACTCATTATACTGTTGCTTCTATTGGTAGTTCATTCTCTTTATTGCTGAGAATTCTTCTATTATGCACAATGCAGTTATCCATTCACCCATTGGTGAACATTGGGCTATTTCCAGTTTTTAGTTATTATAACTTATATGTGTATGATATGTGTACAAGTCTTTTTATGAACATATTATTCCATTCATTTCACTGGAATTACTGGGTTATATTATAAGTGTATGTTTCACTTTATAAGAAACTGCTAACCTAATTTCCAAAGTGGTTGCATCATTTTACGTTTTCATCATAAATGTATGAGAATTCCACTTACTCCACTTCTTCACCAACACTTAGAATTGCTGATTCTTTTAATTTTAGCTATTCTGTGAGTGTGAAGTAATACTGCCTTATGGTGTTAATTTGCATTTCCCTAAAGACTATTATCTTTCACCAGGCTGGTAGAACTTGACTGCACAGTCAACTTTCAGTTATCCGTGGCAACTAGGACTTTCCTGCCTACCTAGGTCACAAGTTATTAAGAAAAGGTTTGAGCCAGAAAGTTTTCAGGATCCAAGAGGTAGAGGGCTAAGCATGTACCCAGCATACACTCTGGAGTTATTCATGCTTCCTAATCCCTCCATGAGTAAGGATAATTGTGCATTACATCCAAAGTTTCAGGAACCAAAGCAGTTCAGAAAAAAAGAAGAAAAAAGCCCTAATGGAGAGGCTGGAGGAACTGACTGAAAATGTAGAGCTGTGTTCCAGTAGCCATGTTTCTTGAGGATGACTGAATAATGATATAGCTGTAACAATGTGACTATGTGATTGTGAAAACCTTGTGTCTGATGCTCCTTTTATCTACCTTGTCAACAGATGAGTAGAACCTATGGAATAAAAATAAATAATAGGGGGAACAAATGTTAGAATAAATTTAGTATGAAATGCTAATGAAAGAGAGGGGTAAGAGGTATGGCATGTATAATCTTTTTTTCTGTTTTTGTTTTCTTTTTCTGTTGTCTTTATTTCTTTTTCTGAATTGATGCAAATGTTCTAAGAAATGATGAATATGCAACTAAGTGATGATATTGTGAATTACTGATTATATATGTTGATGTTTTAGTTCATTTGTTAAATTTTTTTTTAATTAATAATTAAAAAAAAAAGAGCCCATACCTGCTATTTTCCTCCTCATCCACGGACACACAAACAGCCATACGAAAAAGGCAAACAGGAGAGCAACGCCAAAGGAAATGAGTGCTATTGCCCACATGGGAAGAACCAGACCAAGCACTGTGAAGTAGAAATGAACAGCAGGGTTGTTACCGGGTACTGACTGCAAGGTCAAGCATCATAGCAACATATTTTCCATTCCCCAAATCTAAAACTAATCATCTGGGTTTTGTATTTAATAAAAACTCTCAACCCAAAGGATATGCTGTACTGTTGGAGTTAGAAAACATGTGGCTTCTGAACTTGTTTTTAAACTGGGTAGTTTGTGAACATTAAAATTCTACCAAGTTAGAACAAACAGCATATTAAGTTGAGAATAACATCATTTATGTATTATCTCAACGCCCAAATTCACGAGTGGATAAATGTGGTTAAGAAATGAGTCTGCTGTCTCTGTCCTCCCATGGGTAGTTAAGAAGCTGAAGCCTGGAAGGCTGCACAATTCTGACGATTGTGGCCTCTTTTGGGTCCTCTGTAGTCAGCAGCTTTGCATAAATGGACATGGCATTCTGACCACACACACACACCTGTTTTAACATCACCTTAGAAATAAATGTTTTCTAAATGAACATTGACCTTCAACCTTCTTTGAAGTGTGAACTTTATGGAATTATAACATAGAAAACTTTTCATTAAGACCAATAATGCATACTACATTGCAATTATACTAGCCATTAAAAAGGTGTGGTGCATATCATGGTTTAGGAACATCAAATTTTCACGACAATGTGATGTCTCCAAAGCTCATCACTGTACATTCTGTACATCTCTGTTACTGCTGGCAACTGGCTCCTTTCAAACACATTCACAGGTGTACAATTTAAATGCACAAGCCTACAATTGAGCACAAAGATTTATGTACCAGGATATTTACCACAGAATCATCTGTAATAGTAAACACTTCAAAAAAATGATATATGCATTATTACAGAGATGTAAAATAATTATAGCATACTGTCATAAGAATGAGACAGATTTATATGCACTAATAAGGAAAAAGGCCCAACATATAATAAATAATAAAGGCTAGCTGTATAGCTTGATCCAATCTATGTTTAAAAAAGTAAATGGGGCAGTGCAACGGTGGCTTAGGGCAGATTTCTCAACTGCCATGCCTGAGACCCGAGTTCGATTCCCGGTACCTGCACATGCATAAAAAAAAAAAAATGCAAATGACTCCACTTCCACACCGTTGCCATATGTGTGAATATACAGAAAAAGTTCAGATGAGAACTAAACTGCTAGCAACGGTTACCTCTAGGAAGAGATGAGAAATTAGAGTGGGTCTTTCACTTGTTAGTACATACCTTTTTTGTATTGTTAACTTTTTTAATTTATGATAAGCATGACATTTTTATAAATATGTTTTATAAACACTTTTTAAAGGAGTAAACTACTTAAAGCTGCTCTCAGATCACATATCTCTTTAATGATGTTACACTGTTAACCATTTTATACATCAATCCAGCTCAAAGTCATCCAATAAAAGTATTTATTAAACATCTGAATGATTTTAGATTGTAAAACAGATAGCTAATAATACGAATGGGGATATTTAAAAAAGATATTTAAAAACAAAAAATCAGAAAACGAAACCACAATCACCTAATTTAATTATAAGGGTCTACTAATGGGATTACAAGCACTTATAGGGTTAGTCTGTTCCATTCCCAAACTCCTGGTTACATTGGAAAGCCATTATCTCAGCTCCTCAACATGGGGCGCACAGTGTGAATGGGCAGCCCAGTTCCAGCTCTGGCTCTGCCCCTGAACCTGACACTTAGAGCTGCTTGTAAAGCAACTCAGGCTGACTTCACTGGGCTGCGCCTGGGGCCACAGCTTCCTGGCTTCTGCTTTATATCCTCATGTCACTATCTTAATACATGTGATAAAGGATTACTCCAAAGTGATATTGCCAAACTGAGTGGAAACTGTTAATTAGGAACAGTAAATTGATCAATTAACATCAAAACCAATCCCTGCTATAGCTTCAAAGCATGTGGTTTTTGAAGAGGTTTTTCCGGCTTCCTTTGTAGATCCTGGTTTGGTCAGTAATAAAACTAACTGTGCTATTTTTGGCTTTATTGTATTACTGTGATCTAATAAGGCAAGCCCTGGATTATCTGGGGGGAGAGATTTGAGATATAATTATTAGGAAAAAAAAAAAGAGCGACCACTTTTACTATCAGGCTTTATTTGTTTCCATCCACACTACTGAGCAGGGCCCAAAACAACTGCAGAGAAGGGCTGCTTTCTGTGCTCTTTCAAGTCTTTTCTAGGCTCCCCATTAGGGTCATACTGGGTCTCTGAGGAAGTCAGGACCAACAACTGACCCTAAGGTCAGTTACAAGGTTTCTAAGATTCTGCTTAGACAATAAGCCACCATGCCACTGCCTTTTGTTCCTGTACATCATGCCTGCCTTTGCTATCCGTCTGGCCTGGGAAGCAGCTAGAAAACTCAGAAACCAAGGAGAAGGAAAAGAGTGATAGAATCCAGAAAAATAGGGGGAAAGTTGTTGATATAGAGTAAGAGAAAGAGGAATAGAATGAGAAGAGAGCTCTGACCACACTACTTCAGTAGTTTGGTAATTTAAAAGAACCTCAAAAGAACATGATAATTTATTTTTAAAGACTGTGTATAAGAAATACAAACTGATAGTTATTTATGTTATACAGTTAAAAACTGTACTAAATACATTAGATCAGGTTTCATGGATGAAAAATAATTAATCACAACAATTTATAGAAAACCACATCCAAAGCAAACTCATTTTTCCTCTGAAAATTTAAGGTTGGCTTTCAACAGAAATTTCAACAATAAGGCTCTGGATAAAGTTGTCTTCCTGCTGAGGATCTTAAATTGTTTTCAAATAATGGCACCTTAACAGGGCAATAAAACATGGAGTATCATTACACTCTGAGGATAGATAAAGTAGGGCACAGCTTGAATTTCTTGAGATTCGCCGGCCAAAAGTGGCTGCCAGGAACCAATGCAGGGAACTCAATCCCAGTTCTCGGCTCTAGCCCCTCATTGGTCTTTCATCTCAGACTGCTTTCATTTTCTGAGCAGCAGTGCAATGATGAACAGTGATTTAGTTCTAACCTCAAGCATCTTTACAATGCTATTCCAAATCCCTAAAAGATCAGAAGAAAATGCAAGTGATTTAGGGACAAACAGAACTTTTTCTAAAAACTCAGTTTACAATTGTCATTACTTTGCATGCCTTGTTTTTCACATATAACAATCATTAATAGAATTTATAAAATAAATAAGAAATATAAACCACTAAGGCTTATAGCCCATAGCAGGTTCCTAATATCTCCACTCATCGTCCCTTCGCTACGACTTTCCTCCTTATTGATTCACTGATCTTTTAATTTACATTTCAATTTTATAAATATATGCTTACTATAAAAAATCAGCAACATGAGATTGTATGAAACTTTAAAAATATGGAATCTCCTTTTGAACCCACTTCCCAGAGAAGCACTGACTTCTGTGTGGTATGTGTCTTTCCAATCATTGTCTAGATATAAACACACACACACAGCATGGAGTATGTATGAGGATTTTTTTCCCTCTTTAAAAAAAAAATTAGCAGAAGTAGAATCAGACTGACTTGTTTTGTGCTTTCATCTCTCACATAGTAATATATCGCGGCCACCTTTCTGTGGTCTCACACACACACTCATAAAGATTTATCTCATTTGCAAGATTACTCCTAACCCTACCTGCTCTAATAAAATGGGTTACTGGTGTTTTGTTTTAGATTAACAAGTTCAAAGCATCGGAGAAGCACACTATATAAAAGGAATCTTGGAACAACTTCAAGAAGAAAATGAAGCATTCTTCTTAAAAAAATAAACACTATTTTCTAATTTACCCTACAATTTAGATTTTTTTTTTTTTTTGGCATATGGTACCAGATTTCTCAAACTAAAGTTCATTAATAATAATTATAATAAGAAGTGAACTTAAGTTGCTCTGTTTGACATCCAGCTTTTGGTAATAACTGGAGACCTCCAGGCTTCCCCAATCCTGGGCTAGGGATCGTTACAGTTGCAATTTCTGGCTTCTCCACAGCTTGGCACTTTAAAATTATAAGGCAGAAGACAGAACAAATCTCCTTCTTACAGAGCCAGCTGGGGGGTCTGAGGATTGCCTACGCTGACCTGACTCCCTTGGGATGGGCTCAGAAGCAGGTGCCACTGGAGGGAAGAAAAGGGGAAGGGGGAAATGGAGGAGAAAGGGGAAAGCAGAGGGGTTAAAGGGATGGGGCATAACAGCAGCTAGTCTCAAGTGCAGACCTGCTCTGGAGGAACCAGAAACCAGGATGGTTTTTTTAACCAGCAGTCACTTGCTGCTTAAAAAAAGGAGTGAAAAACTGCTGCTAGTTAGAACTTTCTAGGAACATTATCACATAAGAACCTTACCAAGGTAACAATAAGGAGTTTATGGCAAAAGAAGTAATGATTAAAGCAATGGTTCTCAAGCTTTTCATGCATCAGAATTACCCAGAGAGGCTGTTAAAACCCAGGCTATTGGCCCTCAGTATCAACAGGGCTGAAGTTGGGCCTGGGAATCTGCATTTTGACAAGCTGCTGGTACAGGGAACGCACTTTGAGAATCACTGACTTAGAGGTTTTCTATACAGGGAGGCTTAAGTAGGTGAGCTGCTTTATTCAAAAAGGCATGCAATGAGCACTCAGTATTTAACTGCTGAACAAAAACCAGGTCCCATACAACTAAATCCCTTTTCATTAAAAAACAAAACAAAACAAAACCCCAAAACTCAGGCTTGTATCCAACCCCAAGTAAGCACTTTATTTCCTAAGATTAGTTTTGACTCTTACAAATCACTTTTTCTTTTTAGGACAAAAAATGAAAAGACAATTTTTAAAAGTGCTATCTTGGTCCCTGAAGTATAAAAATGAGTTTTATTTGCTAAGAGCCACGTTAAATGCAAAATAAAACAAGTCAAAGTATGCCTAAGATATAAACAACCTCATAATAATTTAGAGTGGAGGCACATAGGAAATCAAAATAAAGCACCGAAATTCAACATCAAACATGTCACAATTTAATTCATGTCCATGTATCTAGAAATTGGCACTATAGAAGCTTTCAAAAGCTCAGTTTCTTAAATTGTTTAACCCAGGAAGTGCCTGACTATTGAGGTTGCTCTAACTTTTTGTTCTGCTGGCTTGAAGCACCTAATATGGCATGCCACGTTGCAGAAACTTTATATTTTGCATACAGAATGAGAGATTTCTCTATCAGATACAGGTAATAACTGAACTATGAATCCTAATCCACATAAAGGGCATTAAAACATAGAAAAACAACAAAAACTAAATTTATCTGCTGACCCCCTGTTCTAGTTTGCTAGCTGCCAGAATACAACACACCAGAGGACTGACTTTTAATAAAAGGGGATTTATTTCATTAGTTCTTCAGAGGAAAGGCAGCTCAACTGAGGTTCTTTCTTATGTGGGAAGGCACAGGGTGATCTCTGCTGGCCTTCTCTCCAGGCCTCTGGGTTCCAACAACTTTCCCCAGGGTGATTTCTTTCTGCATCTCCAAAGGCCTGGGCTGAGCTGAGGTATGCTAAGCTGCTTGGGCTGTGCTACTTTGCACTCTTTCATTTAAGCACCAGCCAATTAAATCAAACATCATTCATTGCAGCAGGCATGCCTCCTAGCCAACTGCAGATGTAAGGAGCAACAGATGCAGTTCACATACCATTGGCTCATGTCCACAGCAACAGAACTAGGCACCTTCACCTGGCCAAGCTGACACCTAAACCTAACTACCACATGCTCTATATCCCCACAATAACAGATATATTCAGGCTCTGCCTGCAGAAGGTGCATTCACAAAGACAAATAGAAGAGGCAGCCTCAGAACATGCATAGAAATGCTGAATTAGAATGTTACCAGTTCATAAACATTGAAATGTGTACCATTAAGAATACTATACATAAGTTTTTTCCTTTACCCAATATGTAAAAGAAGGTAATTAATTAAAAAAAAAAAACCTAAACACTCATAAAAGAGGACAAAATTCATCAGAATGGGAAAAAAAAGAATAATTCTGAAAAAATTATCACTGTTTCAGTATATATAAAAAAAAGCATACCTTCTAGTTACTGGATTTACTGGTTTGACAATGACAATTCCCAAGGAGTCCTATACTTGTAGCTGTCATCCAGGCCACATTAGCTTTTCCAGTGCGGTATCACCCAGGGATGTGCTACTCTGAGAGTCTCTGCGAGCTGAGTACTTACTGCGTGCAGCATGGCAGAGCCACTTGCCTCCCTCTCCTGAGCCTCTCTGCAGCCCAGCAAGGCAGGCGTTAATGAGCCTCACTAAGGTGCTAAGATAACATAGCTGGTACACAGCAGAATGGAGACCTAATTTTTTTTTAACTTCAAAGTCTGTGGCCTTTGTACTACACATATCACTGGCATATTTACAAGTAAATACATTTACTGCTCTATGATGACCATAATTAATTTTTTTTTTTCTGTTAATCAACAGTGCCAACACCAAATCAATACTGTTAGAACGTAATACACCTGCCCACTGGATTTCAGCTCCAAGGACTTCTTACCTGGTGCCCCTGTGTACATGATGGAAAATACATTTATCGCTATAGTAGCAGCATAGAACACTGGGAGTGCCCGCAGGCCATTGGGAACAGGGTCCTCCTGTACAGTAAGGAGACAAAGTGGAAGGTCAGGATGCAAGGAGGTTCTGGAGCCTTGTGACGTGCTGTATGGCTACAGAAAAAGCATCAGCATGGGCATTTCTCCTAAACAAATGCAATTTCAAAGAGCCCACTATTTGGTCAGTGGACACGTTAAAGCACTACAATCACATGAGCTGATGTCAGATTTAGAAACAGAAAAGGACTGTTAGGTTAGGTCAGCTCCCAGGCACCAAGGGCCCAGAGCTCAGCATCTATTTCAGAACCTGTAGTGCATACTATTCAAGCTAAGCTCAAATTTTGGTCTTAACAGCACACTTTCAACAAACAATTTGAGGATCTAACCTCTGAGGCTGCCCTAAGGGAGCCAATGACTTAAATGTCGCTGCAATTCAGCTAGATTTTATATCAATCATACAATACATTTTAACAACATTAAAATATATAAAGCAAAGACATAATCTTTTTTTCTTTTACATGGGCAGGCAGTGGGAATCGAACCCGGGTCCTCTGGCATGGCAGGCAAGCATTCTTGCCTGATGAGCCACCGTGGCCCATAATCTTTTAATAAGCTATAGATTTAACCTTCAACAATCAAAAGTTAAAAGAACTGGGCAGGCCACGGTGGCTCAGCAGGTAAGAATGCTTGCCTGTCATGCCCGAGGACCCGGGTTCAATTCCCGGTGCTTGCCCAGGTGAAAAAAAAAAGGTTAAAAGAACTGTGGGTTCTTGTCTAATCAAACATTTATTCATGACTTTAGGCTTCTGCTACAACATTCCTTAAATCTAATACTTTAACAAGAATGATATTGCTAGGTTAAATAACATCTTAGAGGACATTACAAATTTAAAGTTTTAGGCAGATCTACAAAGGATTTTGAAGTAAAAACATGGACTGGGAACTCTTCAAGGCAGCAGTGACACAGAGATTACTTAATCTTTAAAAGGACTAATTTCCAGTAATCATGAAAAGTACTCTTGTATATTTATATGAACATGAAGCCTCTTCATGCTAAAAGGAAAATCAGGTCTGTAAAAGTTGACGTGAGCTACAGAAATATGGAGAGAGAGGAGACTATCTAAAGAGATCTTCTGCCAAAGCAAACATGTAGAAATTGTATACTGTATTTGCAGAACAGTATAATTCATCAAGAGCCTATTCTGGAATGTCTCAAGAAGCCATCAGTGCTTGTCAAGAGGCTCGAGTGGAATGGCAGTGAGGTGTACGGAACAGTAAGAGTGGGTGCAGAGAGTGATGCAGTTGTGTGCGAATCCTTCACAGTCAGAAGCAGGAGGGTAAGTGAAGAGCAGAGAATATTAAGAACCAACGGGCAGGAGCCAGGGAGGAGAGACACTGCCAGGCTTCCAATCAGTGATGAAAAAACATTTGTATCACAAAAAAAAGAACTCAGGCTGAACTGAAAACAAAGCGTTTGGATCCTCAATTACCTACTGCATTTGCCTTCCAAAAAGTTATTTTCCAGGTGAAAACAGCTAAAAACAGAGTCCCAACCCAAAACTTCTGAAGGTGTATAGTAAGTCCTGAGCTTTTGTTTTTTTTAATCAAATCACCTTCGTTTTTTCCTCAACCTATCCTTAAACCTGACATGACAAATGTCGTATTGAGATCTATCTTCTCCCCACCTCACTCCCTCCCCCTTTCTCACCCATCCACCCATCTAGCCATCCATTCACCCACCCATCCTTCTATCCATCCACATTCCTTCCCAACAAATACTTCCCAAGTCTCCTTTAAATGCTAAGCACAATGCTGGAAACCAGAATACAGAAGCAAACAAGACAGTCATGGGCCCTATTCTCACAGATCTTATGGTGAAATAGTGGTCAGACAACAAAGCAAGCAGCAAAACACCATACAATAGGTTAAGTGCAAAGATGAGAAAGTACAGTGTGCACAGGAGAATAAAAGAGAGGTAACCATCCAGGATTTGGGTAGGAGAGGAAGGGCTTCCTAGAAAGTGAGGTCCAATGGTAGAGTAGGAGAGTGCCAGGCAATGAGGGGTTCCAGGCAGGGGAAAGAAAAGGGTGAAGGCTAGAAGGTAAAAGTGGGTGGATCTTCCAAGATTTAAACAAATACTAGTATGGCTTGAGCCCAGGAGATGGAAGGGTGAGAAACGAGGCTGAGTTTGTCCTTATCCAAGGGGGTATTCGGCAGATGACTAGGCAATGCTAAGAAAAATGAACGGCAGATTCAAGCAAAGATCTAGCTGAAGGAAGGCATGTTCTTCATGTGCTGAGTTAGGTGTGTGTTATATCCCACAGATTAAGATGCATGTTTTTTTTCTTTTTTGGGGAGGGTCCATAAAATATGGCAATAACCCCTTGTTAGTCAATTAAAATATCTATAATCAAGTTTCTTTCTAGAATATTGATCTTAGTAGGTTTTAATTTTAATCTCATGATTTTTTAAATTTTTAGATTAAACGTATCTGCAATAGGTATATTTCCTTCTTTTTATCCTTTCCTAAAATCAAGTCAGTGTCTCACAACTTGTTTTCTCCATTAAAAAACAGAAAATACCTTTACATCTGGGCAAAGATATACATTAGCAGTTTTTAATGATTTCAAAATTTCAAAATCTTAGCATTTTATCATTCCATTCAGTTTAACATTCAGGCTATAATGACCATTTCTTTTTGAGGTCTGAGCACAATGCCTGGGAGTGCTGACTAATGAACTAAATCACAGAACAAAGAAACACTATTTGTAATGCTGTCTTCCAGGGAGGCCTCTGGTAATTTATCTCAACTCTTTCTGGTTCCTTATAATAAAGTCTGATTCTAACTCCAGTGTACTGAGACTTAACAATATGAAACTGCAATTATTCCTTTATTCCCTCTCACAATTAATTTCTATTAAGAAGTTAGAAATGAGTGCTAACATTTAATTAAGACATAACATCCTCACTTACCTTTTTTAAGATGAAAATTCTTATCAGCACAAATAGCACGCCAGACATGAAACCAGACAACAGTGGAGATATAAACCAAGAAGCAACTGAATAATTGAAAAAAAAAATTTAATGAATGTTAATTTTTATATAACAATGGTTGTATTTTTATAATACAATGATAACCGACATATATCACATACATTAATAAATATTCCCTGAATTATTTGCATTAATTTGGAAATTAATAAACCCTCCTGTCTTGGTAAAGTTGACTTTGCACATTTAAAGCTATACTCAGGTATAAACACACACACACACAGAGTTGCACATAACTGAAGATAATACCCGTAGACACTCAAGTAATTATTCTTCCCAGCTCTTGCTGCAGAGGACAGAGTCCTCTGATTCACACTAAGCCTCTTTTGTCCACTTTTCTTAACAACACGTATGGGGACATGGTCCCCGCTCTAACAGTTAGGATCATTCAAAGTGAAATCACCTTCCACCCCTGCTGAGTCCAGGGTGGCACTTTCACTACTGCCATCTAACTACTGGGACTCTGAAACTTTTTTTTCCAAGGTTAAAATGAAGTTTAGCATATTGTGAGTTTTCTTTCTTTTGAATAAAACTGTTTGTAAACAGCTATTTTATCCCCATGGCAGAGTGACCCCTGAAAGATGCACTAACCCCTTCTTAAGGCCGTAACAAGATTTTTTTGTACGTTCTTCTTTCTTTAGAATGGAGATATTTTAAAAATTATACAATTTATAAAACAGAACAATATAAAGAATCATGTAGCATGGGGCTGCTCAACTGACAGGCCCCCTTTTTCTTTATAAAAGTGAAAGTAAAAAGTAAAAGGGGCTACCTGGGTGTTCCTGGCCAGTGGGGCCCACCCTGATCCTACATGGCCCAGGCGCCTTCCCGGCACAGCTCCTGTCACCTTACCCTCCTGTCCCAGCAGCAGAGGTGAGACTTTTTGCCTGTAGCTTAAGAAGTTCCCACCTCCGGCTGCCCACTGGAACCACTGGAGGAGTATTAAAAAACTATTTATGCAACACTGAACAACACACTCAAAAGTGGCTAAAATGATTATTTTGAGGTTGTATATGTTACCAAAATAGAATTATGTAACACAAGAGTGAACTCTATCGTAAATTATGGACTATAGGTAATAATATAATTATTATAATATTTCATCGATTATAACAAAGGCAGTGCACTAATGTAAAGTTTTAATAATAGGGAAAATGGTGCTTAGTGGGAGATATATGGAACTCTGTAGTTTCCACATGAACTTTTCTGTAAACCAACTGCTCTAATAAAAAAAATTAAAATGAGACAAAATAAACTAGCTATGCTCTGACCTTACCCTCAGACATTCGGATTTTAAAGGTTTGGAACAGAGCCTGGGCATTGGTATTTTTAAACTACTCCCCCTGGGAAATTAAAAGTGCAGCCAGGATTGAGAGAATCTGTTCTAGAATTCTGGGAGCCAGCTGATTTTCTGGGTGCTCTGGGGTTCCTGCAGCAGTGACTGGGCTCCCCTGCGGCCATCTTGGTTCTGCTACAAGAATGACCCACCTAGAGGACGGAGATGGGCAACTGAATATTTTTCATAAAGCGAAGGTTGGTAAACCAAGGCCATGATGCAGGGTGTTAGCCCTCTCAAGACAGACTCATATCTGCATGACGGTTCCTGCTAGGCAGGCATATAACTCAGAAGGAACTAGAGGGCAAATAAGACAAAATCCATTTTGAATGGACTGGGGATCTCTGAAATACAGTAGGATAAATAATCCTGGCTCACTCTGAGGCTTCCCCATGACCATGAACTCTGACTCCTGGATATCTGAAGCATTTTCTTCACCTATGCCTAGTCTTTTCGATGACTTACAGACTGATTTCAATCAGATAAATTTCTGCTCTGCCTGGAAACAACAGAGAAATACTGATTTCCAAAACTGATGGCAATGTAAAATTTGAAAATACATAGCAGTTCACAATCACCAGTAACAAAAATTCAAGGGAAAACATATTTCCCATATAGGTCTTCTAAACCATAATATTTGAGGAAAGATATATTATAATGGTAACTTTTAATAAAACTTACTCTAGAAAATGGAAACTTTCCTTATAGTTAAAAGAAAATAGCAATTACCAATCTTGACTAGCTCCATCCATTGCACACCTTTTGTACCAATTGCAACAAGTGAGAATCCTATAGTGGAACCAACAATGCAATGGGTTCCTGAGATTGGAAGCCTCAGGAAGGATGCAATCAGCTGCCAAACAGCTGAACCTGTAGGGTAAAATATAAGAAAAGAAAGAAATTAGCAGGTACAGAGCAGACTTCCCAACAGACATAAACAGAAGACATCTAAATTGCTGTTCTCTATAACCACATCTCCCTAGGACAATTTTTTCTCAAGTGTTTCTTCACAAAGTGCTTAAGTCCTGATAAAAATCACTTGCTAACTTCAGTCGGAGGATCATTCTTCAACACTGAAAGGGTAATGATGATTCTGTACTTGAAAAAAAGTCTCCTGGTGCCAGCTACTAACATCTGTCAAATTCACTTGAGGGTGGTGATGACAAACATGTTCTGGGGTGAAGTGTGGCCAGAATCAAGCAAAAGATCAAAGAAGACTCTAATGAACACAGAAAAACAAGAAAGACAACATACTGGAATACATTTCATTATAGTCAGGCCTTGTAATCACCTAAGAGCTAGAGGATGGCCATGCTATATTGGCCTGTATAAAAGAGAGCATAACACCACATTGCTTTTTGCTTCTGATATGAGTAATAACTGTGCTATGTGACTCACAGTGGGCATCTACTCTCAGACCCTGCCCAGAATGCTGGGCCTTTTATTTGTGTGCTACCTTACACTTTCTAATTCTCAGGAATTAAGAGTCTCCCTTGGTTCTGACATTGCACCCTTTTACCTCAATTTCACCACCCTTTTCTAGGCTTAATGTTTTTCTAGGCTATAGTTCACATCAGTGTATTTTCATAAGCAGATCAAATTTTGCAGTGAGTATTAAAAGCATCAACTGGGACAGATCACTTTCAGAACAGTTGTTGAAAAGTTCATACAGGACTGTAAGGGAACAAAGGATTTGGCTGATAAGCAGGGCACATTATTAATCCCCAACAGTAATTCTGGAAATCTGGTTGCTTGGCAGCAGCAGCAAGCAGTAGCACTTTTAAGCAGACCCGTAGTGTTTCCTTAAAAAATATCTGCGTTACAGAAGGATTACTAAGGACTGTGCAGGTCCCAGTGGGTAAAGCAACACTGACAGCTGCTCCAGTGGGCACTGGGTGTGCCGACCTTCGGGACAAGATGGGCTGTGACCCCATGTCTATCCCTGAAGCATGTGCTGGGAGGAGCAGGGGCCAGCCTTGTGCTGCCAAACCGGTGACAGGCTCCATGGCAGCCCCCAGGCTTCCCCACAGATAATTCCTTAAGCCACCACATCTGAGCCCTGGGCTCTGCAGGGACTATTTAAAAAAATAAAGCTAGAGTTTATTTTATTTTGGGGACTGTTTCATGGCAAAGAATCCTAACTTGAAAAATAAACTTTATGATTTATATCCTTATAAAAAATTAAAGTCATCTAATGATGTAAGAGAATGGAATAAACTCACCCAACTGAATTCAGACCATGAGAGTGTCCTTCATGAAAGCTGCTAGCCTTTCTCTGACTGATTTTATAAAATATGTCCTGAAGCAGAAGGGTTTGTAAGGAAGGGTAGGGAATATGGGGGCAGTCTAAGAGGGGGAAGAAGGAAAGAGAGAGGGAGTGTGGAAAGGAATAATGAAGTACCTGCATGGAGGGGAAAATGGGGGCAGGTACTTACTTGTATGGGGCCTAGCAGGGAGTGGGGTGCACCTCTTAACATTAGGGATTTCTGAAGGTGAGTGCGATTAGATTAATGTAGACGAGAAGAGTGGGGAAAAAGAGAGAGATATTTAATGTGAGACAGTGATGTCCTACAAAGACTAACTATGGGAGAAGAGTGAAAGACAAAACCTTAGGAAAAGTGGGGGAAAGATGAGCAACAAGTTTCTGGGGCAGTAAAAGCAACAGCAGCAGCCTGGTACAGGGCTGCAGTGAAGGAGGATGCAGGTGTGCAGGGGCAGAGGAGGGGAAGGGCAGAGTGTGAGCAGTGGCCAGATCCGCAGTTGGGGGTATTGAGGGAGCCTCAGCGGGACTGGGGGTGGTTCAAGGAAACGGCTTGTTCATGCTGTTGTGGGTATTTCCGTGAGAAGATGCTGAGCTGTGAAGTCTCAGTGGATTTTTCCAACGATTAGTGGTTCCAAAACCATTAGTGGTTCCCAAAGCAACTAGGTGTTGCTTTAGGACTGAGCTAGAGTCACAAAAGAGAACTTGTTCAGGGAGTTTAGAGGGGATTAACAATTGCTTTTACTCAGCCAACCTAACTAACACAACACTATCAGAAAGCACAGAGAGGCCCAAGGGCTTGGGGAGAGGTTTCTAAGGGAAAAAAGCAGAAATAAAGCAGAATAAAAGGGCAGAGAAAGAGGGAGAAGAAGAAATGAATGTTGAATTTGAAGAAGACTGGGAGCATTCAGGCTTTGGTTTTGGCCAATGGTAATTATACTGTCCACTTATACTTATAAAGCTCCCATTTGCAAGGAACCCAAATAATTTTAAAGATGTAAAAATCAAGGTAACACACAGATCACCAACAAAATAGGCTTTGAGAGCATTCTAACCACACACTATAAGAAAGAAACCAAGCAAACAAAATCAAGTTATATGAGCAAAACCCCAAACTGCCGTGGTAAACCTAAATTCTAGTTGAGGTAAGTATCCTTCATTCTTTCAGTACAGAGCCAGAGGCCAGGGGTGGGAAAACTGAAAAAATGGACAAGTTAAACCGTCCACATGAAAAGTTAGCAGTAACATGAACTTCAGTTCATGAAGCTTTTTGTCTGGGGTCTTCAGTATATCCTCACTAACAAATCTCTTTAATAAGCAACACCATTGCTGAAAAGTTTTATCCAACAAAGGAAAAAATTCACTTAAGATCGAATTTTATCAGTTTTTTTTTTTTTTTTTATTTCTCCAATACTTTTAGCACATCCTTCCTGCATCATTCTGATGGGAAAATCTTAATTTTAGATGGGCAAGGATTAAGTCCTAGCTATCCATCACAACTCTCAAGGGGGAATTTTATAAGCAACTTATTTTTCTAAGGGAAATTTCAGTTATATCCAACTATGATGAGACGTTTGGTGAAGGCAAGTAAAATCCCATAACTATAATAGCTGTTAGAATTTAAATGGTCTTGAACCTTAGGGCTTTTCACCACAAAACATTAAGCTGAGAAATAGGAACTCCTTAGCATACGGACCCAGACTACTGTGCTGAGTAATATTTAATACCTTAGTATACTGGTCGTTTCTGATCAGATGCTGCAACAAAAAAGATGATGGGCCTTTTTAAATTTGATCAATATTCTCCATAGTCTGGGTGCTTAAGAAATGCTAGCTATACAATGAAGAACTAGGGACCTGTGGAATTGTAGCTGTGTCCTTGGTACACCAGCATCTTACCTCCTACTGCAGGACTCTTCCTACAAAAGGATATGTCCTGTTGAAAGCAGAAGGTGGTAGATTTCCTTTCTAACCCTCTTCTCCCTAACCAAATTACCCGTATAGATCAGCTGTCTGCTGTGACGGCATCTCTACCTAGAGGCAAGCAGAAAAAGAGTCCTGTCAAGCTGTACTTAACACATTCCTGCCTGGAGCTTTCTTTTCAGGTGTAGCAAGGGCAGTAAGGAAAGTATCCCTACAGGGCTTTAGGTCTACGGTCACCCTGGGGATTCAGGATATTATACTGCATGGCCAGTACATCTATTCATCAACATCGTTCACTCAGCTCAACACCTCTTTCATCTAGACAGTTCCAAAGTATCAGAAAAGCTCATTCTATAGACAGGTGACATATGAATAACTTCTGGCAGGAAAACTAAACAAACCTACCACATGGAACTCCCAGAGGGAGGATCAAAACAAAAGCCAACCAAAGGATTACAAATTCTGTAGAAGACCAGAATTTCCTGAAACATAAGCACTTAATTAAGATTCATTTGGTAACTGCCCCAAATGACTCTGAGACTATCAGAGTCAA